>NC_057722.1:32273256-32294640 GCF_004010195.1 Chiloscyllium plagiosum | reverse complement strand
GTCCAGGTAACCCCGTATTCTCCTAATATCCTCCTCACATTTCACCCTGCCACCCAGCTTTGTGTCATCAGCAAATTTGCTAATATTACTTTTAATACCATCATCTATATCATTAATGTACATTGTAAAAAGCTGCAGTCCCAGCACTGATCTCTGCGGCCCACCACTGGTCACCGTCTGCCATTCCAAAAGGGAGCCGTTCATCACTCCTCTTTGTTTCCTGTCAGCCAACCAATTTTCTATCCATGTCAGTATTTTGCCCCTAATACCATGTGCCCTAATTTTGCTCACTAACCTCCTATGTGGGACTTTATCAAAGGCTTTCTGAAAGTCCAGTTATACTACATCCACTGGATCTCCCTTGTCCATCTTCAGAGTTACATCCTCAAAAAATTCCAGAAGATTAGTCAAGCATGATTTCCCCTTCATAAATCAATGCTGACTCTGACCTATCCTGTTACTGCTATCCAGATGTGTCATAATCTTGTCCTTTATAATTGACTCCAGCATTTTTCCCACCACTGAGGTCAGACTAACTGGTCTATAATTCTGTTTTCTCTCTCCCTCCTTTCTTAAAAAGTGGGACAACATTAGCCACCCTCCAATCCGCAGGAACTGATTCTGAATCTACAGAACTGTGGAAAATGATCACCAATGCATCCACAATTCCTAGAGCCACCTCTTTCAGTACCCTGGGATGCAGACCATCAGGTCCCAGGGACTTATCAGCCTTCAGACCTAACAGTCTCTCCAACACCATTTCCTGCCTAATATAAATTCCCTTCAGTTCAGGTCCTTCAGCTACTATTACATCTGGGAGATTGCTCGTGTCTTCCCCAGTGAAGACAGATCTAAAATACCAATTCAACTCTTCTGCCATTTCTTTTGTTCCCCGTAATAAATTCACCAATTTCTGTCTTCAATGGCCCAATTTTAGTCTTAACCATTTTTTTCTTTTCACATTGCTAAAAAAGCCTTCACTATCCCTCTTTATATTTTTGGCCATTTTATCTTTGTACCTTACTTTTTCTTTGTGTATTTCCTTTTTAGTTATCCTCTGTTGTTCTTTAAAAGCTTCCCAGTCCTCCGATTTCCCACTCATCTTTGCTATGTTATACTTTTTCCCTTTTGTCTTTATATGGTCCTTAACTTCCTTCGTCAGCCATGGCCACCCCTGCCTCTCCTTAGGATCTTTCTTCCTTTTTGGAATGAACTGATCCTGCATCTTCTGCATTATACCCAGAAATACCTGCCATTGTTGTTCCACTGCCATCCCTGCTAGGGTATTGCACCATTGAACTTTGGCCAGCTCCTCCCTCATAGCTCCATAGTTCCCCTCATTCAACTGAAATATTGTCACTTCCAATTCTACCCTTTCCCTTTCAAACTGCAGATTAAAGCTTATTGTATTGTGGGGTGAGGTGTGAGATCTCCCACCAAATAAACACAAATCCATGTGACCATGTGCTTGGACCATCAGTCTATTGTGGTGCTGCTTTTCCAACATCTCCAAGAGCTTTGTTTACAGTGTTGGTTTTGGTTCTATGCTTCAATACGGCGTTTGTCTTGCCCCTTGTCCCACTCCTTTGCCCTTCTTGAGCCCAGGATTCTGCATCTTCTACAGGAATATTATTCCACATTGCTACTAAGCCTAAAATTTGTGAGTCAAACTCCTCATACTCAATCGCCTTGTACTCAGCTGAACTTCCAACATATTTCTAGAAGCCTTACTACCTTCTTTTTTATGTCCTATAGAGTAAAGAGAATGATGACCCTCTCCACTTTCAAGGCATGTTTGGATCACTCTCTGTATAAGCTGTGTACACCTGGAGTTAGCTATCTCAATGGCTGAGTGTTCCTTTCAAATTGTGCTCCATTTTAGAAACTCATTTGGTATCAGGATATAGCCATAACAAACTTATACAAAAAGAGCAAAAAAAAAAATCACGAATAAAAGATTCATCCCCTCAAGCCTGCCACACAGTTTTATAAGATCGCATCTGATCAGTCCCAGGCCTCAACTCCATTTTTGTGCCAGCTCCTCAACTCCCAATCTAAACTGGCCACACCATAGCCTGTCCAATCATTTTTCTGTAAGGCAACCTGACCATTCCAGGTATTAGTCTGATCGATCTCTGAACAGCATCCAAAGCCTTTGCATCCACTCGGCTGCTGCTGAACCAGAGTGCAGCTTGCATGGTTCCACCAAAATCCTTTATGTCTACAAGCTCTCAAGGAGCTCCTTAATAAGCTTAATTGTTTGACTGATGTGGATTCTAATTGGAATTTATAATCCTGCCATGCATGCCTTTACATTGGTCACTCAGAACTTAATTCTAAATCTATGTCAACCGACACACTTCCTGTTCCTGATTCCATCACACCTCCCAGTGTCTGTCTACCATATTCAAGGCACAAGTCAGGAGTGTGATGGAAAACACTCCACTACCTGGATGAGTACACCTCTAACAACACTGAAGAACTATGCCACTGACCAGGACAAAGCAGCCCACTTGATTGACATCACACCTACCACTTTTAACATTCATTCTTTTCACCACCAATGCACAGTGTATACCATTTACAAATGCACTTCAGTAACTCACCAAGGCTCCTTCAACAGTTCCTTCCAAAAGCCAAAACCTCTACCTGGAAGCACAAGGGCAGTCAATGTATGGGGACACACTACGTAAGTCAGAAAACAAATTGATTGGAACTATATCACCATTCTTTCACTTTTGCTGGGCTTCCTGGATTTCCCTATCTAATAGCATTGAATGTTCCTATGATCCAAGGATTGCAATGGTTGAAGAAGGCAGCTTACCATCACCTACTCTCAGACAATTATGGATAAGCAATAAATGCTGGCCAGGCAAGTAGCACTCACATCCTATAAACAAATAATATATATGTGTAGTTTCATCTCATTTCAAAATCAACTGCTCACCACTACCCTCTATAGTTTGCCACTCAGCCTACTTGATATATCTGCTATCACATTCCCTTTTATCCCAGTCTCTTTAACTTTACTGACAAGTCCATAATGTTACTCTTCATCAAATGTCTTTTTGGAGCTCTTATACATCACGCTCACAGCATTATCCTCATCAACCCTCACTGTTATCTCATTAAAAAACATAATCAAGTTAGTGAAACATAATTTGTCCCTAACGAGTTCATGCCTACTTTCACTAATTAATTCCCATTTGTCCAATTGAATGTTAATTTTGTCTCAAATTATCACTTTGGTAAACTAACACACTACTAAGATTAAAATATATTTACTGGTCTTATCCTGTTATCTTTTCTTGAACAAGGGTGTAGCATTTAAAATCCTGCATGTCTCTGACACCTAAGGAGGTTTGGAACACTATAGTTAGCATCTCTGCAATTCTCTCCCATAGTTTTCCATGCTCTTGGATATATTTTATTTGATCTTGCTAACTTATCAACTTTAATTATAGCTAAGTTGTCTAACACTTCCTCTTTAGTAATTTTTAGCTGGTTTAATGTCTCAGCTTCTTTGAAGTAAATACTACTTGGGAACATCTTCCTTGTTGGTAAAGATCAATGAAAAGTATTCAGTTAGTACGATCATTTCCTCTGCTTCCAGCCTTCCCCTTTTCAGTCCCTAGCTGACCCAATTCCTCCTATGATCATCCTTTTACTATTTATATGACGATGGAAGACTTTTAGATTCCTCTCATTTCGTACTATCCCTTTGCTTTTTTTAAATTAATTTTGCACTTCTACTCTGCATTTACTCTATTCAGTCAGATTCTAACCAGTATAACCAACCAGGTATCTATCATATAAGCACTTTTTCAGCTTCAATATGTTGTTTATCTCTTTTGTCATTCAGGAATTTAGTATGTTTGGTTGCCCTGCCATTTCCATTTATTAGAATATAACTTGACTAGATCTGAATTTTCTCCTTTTTAAGCCAAGATCATCATTCCATTTCAGTTTGCCTGCTAATCTTTGATTCCAATTTACCTAAGTGAGTTTTATTTTCACTCCATCTGAAATGATTTATACTCAACTGTTTTAATGGGCTACTGCCAGTTATAGCTCTATCCTCTGCTAATTTGCAAAGTTTTCATGCAGAGTGTTGCCAGCTCCTGAGACTTCTACACAGCCAATACAAATGTTGTTTTCCTACGTTTCACAAGGCCATACTCTGTACAATGTGTTGAACAACGACATTAATCTAAATGTATTAGTGAACCTGACAACTCTAGTTCTCCACAGCTGTATGGCTCAGAGAAATTTCAACAGCCCAGACATTCTTAAAACTGGCTTTGTAGCCTGTTACATTTCTCCAGGAATGTCAGATGTTCTGCTCTGATTTGGTGAGATCTTGATGTCAGAATATGCAAGTTGTTCGCATGTAAATCCTATTAAATGATATTATTCTCTGCACTGCAAAACCAAGGGTGCTTTTGGACTGAAAATAATATCTATCTTCTGTCTTTAATGATCTCTCATGTTGCATCTTGGCTTTAAGATATTTGCACAAACTGAGCTGAGGGGTTCTACAATCTGTTTTGCATTCTTTGTTAGTTTACTCAATGTTTTCAAATACTCGCTCAAGCACTATTCCATTGATATTCCAGCATTAAAATGTAAACTGACCTCTATATTGAAAGGAATGTGAGGTCTTTGATTATTTTCCCACACCTAATACTGGGAAAATGCATTTTTGTATTTATATGAATATTGAATGGCTAATGTATGACATTACATTAATACTAAAGAAGGACTATTGAACTTTATCTTGCATCATCTGATTCTGATACCAAAGACCTTTAATGGATGACTTTTTTCAAAGGAAGAATTGTGGACCTAAAATGGCTACATTGATTACCTGATCACAGATTGATGCAAGCTTTGGGAGACCCATGTGGAATAAAAACATCAGAGACTGAGTCTGTGTCAAGATGTCCTATTTTAATCTACACTCGAGTATAATAAATATAAATATTGGAATTGAAAGGCTGACCTGCCAGATAGCCAGCTCAGAAAGACAATGGAACTAGACTCTGGAATATATGTTGTCCTATATTTCAAGCGATGCCTTTGGGCAGCACAACAGAAAGTATAACATGAATTCATAACATCCGAGTCTTAAAGGATTGCTCTTGTTCAGTCTTCCTGCCTGATTTTCTGATCTTCTTGAAAAAAAATGCATGCATTGAAAATGCAACTTGAAAAACAAGCATTCACCAAGCGCTCAAGATGTCTACAGATTCCCCTGCTGCAATTGGTATGAATCAACAATTAATCAAGTGTGTCTTCAAGTCTAAAATCTAATACCTCAAAGACTGTAAGAAATTATAAATTATGTAGTCTTACTTCTCCCTATCTGTACTAGGTACTGTCTCTTTTAAACTTATTCACTATGTTTGATGTTACATTTTTTAGTGTTTTCTTCATGAGTTTAGTAAGTCATAAAATTCCTTTATTTATTTAAGAAAGTTTGGTAAATTGGATTCATCATTTTATATAGAAATCCACTTTAATTGAAGTATGATAGCTGCAAACTACAAAGAAAATAAAAATATTTGTTGTTATTGATCAAGAGGCGATTAAAAAGAGGTCAGCCAAAATTCCCCCTTACCTAAGCATAACAACAGATAAATATATTATTTTGTATTAATAACTTACAATGCAGTTGGCTCTAAACTGGGGTGACCAGTCCTAGATTGGGTGACAGCTTTTGTATGAACCATGCATTCAGTCTACCAGTGAGACCTTGGATTTTCAGTCCCCCGTCACTTTCATTCTCCATTTTGCTCTCACTGTTTTTTGATGAAAACACTTGCAGTGTTCTAATGCAACTCAACATAAGCTTCAATAGCAATACCTCATGTTTTGACTTAGCAATTTTCAGCCTTCTGCACTCAATATTTGACCTAATTTTAATAATATCAGTCCATAATCTCTGCCTCCATTTTATAAATTCCTGTTTCCATTGCACAATTTGGTTTTTGGCTGTTGTATATCCACATCACCTCTGAACTTTTTTTTGTACAAAATTAAAAATCACACAACACCAGGTTATTGTCCAACAGATTTAATTGGAAGCACACTAGCTTTCGGAGCGATGCTCCTTCATCAGGTGATAGTGGAGGGCTCAATCCTAACGCACAGAATTTATAGCAAAAACTTACAGTGTGATGTAACTGAAATTAAACATTGAAAAATTGATTGTCTGTTAAGTCTTTAATCTGTTTGAATACCATGATAGTTTCACTTCTTTCATGTGTAAATCACAAAACCTTTTTTTTCAAAAGTTGCATTCTCAGGTTAGCTGTTAACAATGGGTTAGTCTTTCCAAATCCCCTGTCATTTAATCTCTCCTATCTCCTACCCAAACAAAGACATTTCCCTTTGTTCATTTACATCTTCTCCTTTTCATGTGTCTAAAACTTCATACATTTCTAACTTATCCCGTTCTGATAAAACTCCATCTGAAAATTTTAGCACTGCTATTTTATTCAGATGTGTTACTTGCTCTGCTGAATATTTTTAGTATTCTTTGTTCTTAGTTTAGAGTTGCTGTATCCAGGAGTGTTTTGGTTTTGGAAAGAATAGTGACCTGCCACCTTATGACTTGCACTAAATTTTCACCCAATTTAGCCTTTTCTTCAGATCAGGAAATCACTAAATTGGACAAAGTCAAAACTGTAGTACCTGAGCAAAATGACACTGCAAATGATTCTAGCCTTTACATTCGAATGCAAAAGCTGCAACTGCTTCATTATCAATATGCACCGTTTCTTAAAAAAATGGGGTATTACTCTTCTATTTTTGGACATTCCATAGTGGCGTGATACAATTTAATTCCAATCCCCATTAAGAGTCCTATTGCCAAATGATTTATAAATTGGAAACCTGAATTCTCTTGGCATAAAATCCACAAAATTCTCATTTCTGCTTTTATTACAGGGTCTACTATTTTATGCCTGATATAACTTATTCAAATTTCATGTGCACAGAATTGAGTTAAGATTTAAAGTATTAATTGAAATATTTATTATAGCTATAAATTACAATATATGAAGAGTCAAAGTGGAGAAATGGTGACAATAACCTTTTTAAGATAAAATATGTCACCAGTTATATGTTGCAGTTGCAAAATGACCTAGTATGATTCTTGTTAGAGTGAATTTACAGGTTTCATCATGTTATCCACCATATTTTGAAATAATGTTGTAAACTTGCCCTCTATCAGATTGAAAAAACATATACATGTTTACATGAATCGCATTTGTCCATCATAACTGAGGGCATAATCTATTTAAATATTGACTCAGATTTTCTGAAGCCAGATTGTAATTTCTGCAGCATTGATGGGAGAACCCTGTGGAAACCTTGCTGCAATACAGGGACCCAACCAGATTTAAAGTATAATGTGCATTTCTGCAAGTGCCTTTGTCAGAAATTTCTGTTAGAAATGCAGAGTTCTTTATTAAAATAGAAGGAGCAAAATGACAATTTGAGTGTGATTCCCAGTCATCAGAAAATCTAACACTATGCTTTTGTTAAATCACCATCATTTAAAGGAATTTTACAAAAAATCTTCAAAGTTTCAACATAACACATAAAGCATTACCATGGAGGTAGAATATCTGAGGTACACAACAGGTTAGCCAGTATCTGAAAATATTTCTAGGTGAAACCATTCATTATTAATAATATGGTAAGGAATAAAGACTATACATAGAAACATAGATTATAAGAATAGCAGGTCCTGGATCTAGGTAGACTAAGGTAGACTAATTGTCCATGGCAGGCATTTAACGTTTTATTAGTCTGTATGTGATGTTAATGTGCTAGTAAAAGATACATTTAATTTTTATGAGGAATTTCAACTTATAAATGTAGGCCAGAATTGTAGGCATTTGGCTTTCTGCAATATTTCTTGGGTCTGACAGTCAAATTACTTGATCAGATTGAATCGTGTTCAAGGAAAAATTCACAGGTATGTGAGAGCTTAGGTAGAAATGCTATAAGACTCCATGTGGGCTGGATGGTATTTTTAAAATATAAATTTTATTCAGTTTGAGAAGGAGAATTACAATAAACTATAAAATGATGTTAGGGAGAGATCCTGGATCGAAGAGAAGAAAGGAAAAATCTAGATGAGAGATGGTGAGAACACGTGGTAAGGAAATAAATCACTGAGCATATAAAATTGAATTGAAGGAGAAGGAGCTTGAAGGAGAAAAGGGAGGTATTTTGATGATAGTGGAGGATGAAGAGATAAAGGAAATTGAGGGGTGAAAGCTAGTGCGATTCTTGGAGGATATGTTATGAATGCCACAATTTATCATCAGACCAGAACAAGCATTCATTGCACTAGAAAGGACTGAAATTCAAGGGTGGCAGAAGTGCAAGATGAGCATTTGAAGAGTGACTGCCCATTCGACACCCTGTCTGATGTTCCTTTCCATTGAACTGATTAGAAAGGTCGACAATCTTTAGTATCAGTTTTAAATTCTGCCAAAGTTGAATTCCAACCCGAATTGTTGTAGGCATTCAAACATTTACTAAAAACTCAAAATGAAATAACACTAAATTCTAAATGAAGGAATCATAAAAAGTAATGCCATACTGAAATAAAATAAAATGTTATCTCTCATTCACTGCCCCTTTCCAATTTGCATCCATCCTTGGTTAGAAGCCTGTTCTTGCCAATTCAGATATTCAACTAAGAAATAATTCAAACTTTTGGCTTAATATTTATATTCTCTATCAATTTACTTCAGGAAATAACAGGAATAACAATGCTCTATGCCAACAATTTATTCTTAATCATATGACAAAGTTGATTACAATAAGTGCCTTAAGCAAACAGCATAGGTGGAATAATATTTTCTGACAACTTCCATAACTACACTGAAAATTGGGGCAGAGTAGGAAACTGATGATATTTCTGAAGTTACCTATCAGTAAATGTTTGCACATCGTTAGTTTTTACTCCACTAATATAGCAATTCCACTGGTGCAGCAAAATACACTGAGTGGATTCTCTGGACAATTATCAACAATACTGGCAATAATTTCAAGCCATGGTGCACACTGATCAATGTTCAAATATTACACTGGACTAGAAGTCAAAGGGAAATCTAAAAATAGAAAATTGAATTCAGTATCCCATGTGACACATATATCAGTGAAGTAAGTTAACAAATCATGAGGTGCCTGTAGTCAGATCTCAAAAATATGATAGCAGAAAAGGAATCATAAATCACAGTAATTAATCCAAATTTTGATAACAAGTTAACATGAAACATGGGAAATAAAAAGTTAAGTGGACTAAGCTTTAAAAAAAAGAATAATTATTTTAATGTCTGGCAATAAAATATTAAAGTACATTTAGACAGAGAGTCGTAGGTGTCTGGAATGTGCTGCCAGTGGTGGTGGTGGAGGCATATACAATGGAAGCTTTTAGATAAGTACATGAATATGCAAGGAATGTAGGGAAATGGACCAAGGGCAAGGAAAAGGGATTAGTTTAATTTGGCATCATATTCAGCACAGCATTATGGGCTGAAGGGCCAATTCCTTTGCTGGACTGTTTGATGTTCTTTGTTCAAACATGATTAAAGGCCTCACTTGTAATTTCCCAATCAGTAGCAGTGTCGATCTCAGCTGACACAAATTTAAAGTATTCAAACATTGGAGCTACAAAATTCATAAATGAAGAAGCAGAATGGTAAGGCCCTTAGGAGTGCTGCTGAACAAAGGGACCTTGGAGTGTAGGTTCACAGCTCCTTCAAAGTGGAGTCACAGGTAGATAGGATAGTGAAGAAGGCATTTGGTATGCTTTCCTTTATTGGTCAGAGTATTGAGGACAGAAGTAGGGAGGTCATGTTGCGGATCTGGTCAAGATCCTGTTGTAATCTAAGATTACCTTCTTAGCAGTTCTCTATACCTCCAATTTTGGTGTCATCTGCAAACTTACAAACTGTACCTCTTATGCTGACATCAAAATCATTTATATAAATAATGAAAAGTAGTCGACCCAGCACCGATCCTTGTGGCACTCCACTGGTCACAGGCCTCCTAGTCTGAAAAACAACCCTTCACCACCCCACCCTCTTCTTCTACCTTTGAGCCAGTTCTGTATCCAAATGGAGAGTTCTGTCTGTATTCCATGAGATCTAACCTTGCTAACCAGTCTCCCATGGGGAACCTGGTCGAATGCCTTACTGAAGTGTAAATAGATCACATCTCTCACTGTCTTCATCAATCCTCTTTGTTACTTCTTCAAAACCTCATAAAGTTTCTGAGACATGATTTCCCACGCACAAAGCCATGTTGACTACCCCTAATCACTCCTTGCCTTTCTAAATAAGTGTACATCCTGTCCCTCAGGATTCTCTCCAACCTGCCCACCACCGACAATGGGCTCACTGGTCCATAGTTCCCTGTCTTGTCCTTACTACCCTTCTTAAAGAGTGGCACCACGTTTGTCAACCTCCTGTCTTCTGGCACCTCACCTGTAACTATCAATGATACAAATATCTTAGCAAGAGGCCCAGCAATCGCTTCCCTAGCTTCCCACAGAGTTCTCGGGTACACCTGATCAGGTCCTGGGGATTTATCCACCATTATGTGTTTCAAGATATCCAGCACTTCCTCCTCTGTAATATGGACATTTTGCAAGGTGTCACCATCTATTTCATTACTTTCTATATCTTCCATATCCTTTTCACATCACATTTTATCACATCACATGTAAATGCATTCAAAATGCAATACAGAGTGCACATTAGAGTCCAAGAATTAATATTGGGAATGTTTAGGTATAACAAAAAGTTAACATTTTCCTGGTACACTCCACCCATTCACACATTTTTTATGACCAGACCAAAGCTAAACAGTGGGCAAGAGGCTAGAATTGGAGGAATATAAGTTTTTCAGAGATTTATGGAATGGGAGAAGCTTGTAGTGTCAGAAGAGGCAAGGCTATTGAAGAATTTGAATAAGAGGGTGGGAGAGTTAAATTTAGGTATCCGGGAACTTCAAGCTAAAATTTGTCGGTGAGCACAGTGTGATAAGACATGATTTAAGTTAAGACATGAGCAGCAAAGCTTTGGATAAAACTAAATGTGCTGAAGGTGGAGAATTGGATATTAGTCAGTAGAGTGTTGATATAGATGAGAATGGAGGTAGTTGAATATGGGGATAGTTGAAGCATGGATGAAGGTTTCAGTTATAGATGGACTGAATCAGGAGTGCACACAGATTATGTCATTGAGATGGAAGTTGTTGTATATGGATCTGAAAGGATTCATACTGAGGAGTATCATAAGCATGACCCACTATGATGATGCTATGTGAACTTGACATCGAAACAGTATGGGATTTCGGAGTGAGCTCAAGTCCTCCTAATGGTCTCTATAACACTACTCATCAAATCAGTGTAACCTGTAACTGGTTGCTAATACACAATAAACAACTTCCATTTCAATATAAGAGACTCTTCTCACTGAACTAGTAAGTAGCTTTCCCCTACCACACTAATACATGCTGATCTCCATATTTAAAGAGGATGATGGCAGCGCAGTTACTGCATGCTTAGGTGCCATTGCATATACAAATAATGTAAACAGAGATGGAAAGGATATTAGTCAGGGAAAAACAGGTTCTGAAATTGTGATCATCCTTTTCAATTTGACAAAGTGATTGAGGAAGGAGATCGAGACAATGAATAAAGAATGTGACAGTGACTGAAGAAAATTATGTGGTTAATTGCACTGGCACCTCCTCTATGGTTATCAATTATACAAATATCAATTGACCCAGTAATCACTTCGCTAGATTCCCACAAATTTGTGGGATACACCTGATCAGGTCCAGGGGATTTACCCACCTTTATGGTCCTCCTCCTCCATCATACAGACACTTTCCAAGATAACATTGTTTATTTCTCTGAGTTCCCTAGCTTCCATATCCTTTTCCACTCTGAACACTGACTCAAAATATTTGTTTAGTATTCACTCATCTCCAAAGCTTTCACACATCGACAGCCGTGTTGATATTTAAGGGGGCCTATTCTCTCCTGAGTTACTCTTTTACCCTTAATGCATTTGTAGAATATGTTTGGATTCTCTTTAATCCTATTTGGCAAAGTTATCTCATTCCCCGTTTTTGCCCTCCTTATTTCCCTCTTGAGTATATGCTTACAGGCCTAATACACCTTGAAGAATTCACTCGATCCCTGCTGTCCATACCTGCCATATGTCTCCTCCTTTTTCATGACCACAGCCTCAATTTCTCTGCTCATCCAGCATTCCCTTTCCCTTCACAATTAATGGGAATGTGTTGCCTCGTTATCTCATTTTTGAAGATTTCCACTTTTCAAGCGCCTCTTTACCTGTGAATTGCCTCTCCCAATCAACATTTGAAAGTTTTTTGCCTAATACTGTCAAAATTGACATTAATCCAATTTAGAACTTTAATATTTAAATCAGGTCTTCATAACTATTTTAAAACTAACAGAATTATGATCACTGGCCCCATTGTGCTCCCCCACTGACACCTCAGTCAGTTGCCCTGCCTTATTTCCCAAAAGAAGATTAAGTTTTGCTCCTTCTCTAGTAGGTTCATCCACAAACTGAGTAAGAAAATGGTCTTGTACAAAATTAACAAATGGATAGGCAGTAAAGGAACCAAACAAAAGGAAGGCTCAAGAGGAAATTGCACTTAATTTAATGTGTAAAACCTTTCGACAGGTGGAGGAGGGGGAACATGGATAGTACACCACAGTTAGTCAAATGAAATATTGACAGACAAGATATTTGTTTGAGTACAATTCATATACAATAAAATTATATATTCTTTCAGAAAAATAGTGAGAACAATGTGATAGAAAATATTTTGTTCATGTACTATTGTCAATGAAACAATGAATGTGAAATTAAACAATATCAATTCTGTATTGAAAATGGAAATGATGATCCAAATTCTTACTCAGACTATTTTTATGATGGGTCCTAAGTGGTGTAATATTTACAAGTTGCTAGATAATCTGACAGATGCAGTAATCACTCGTCATAAAACTCTTCGAGCATTGCTATCGTTATTAAACACTGTTTAACCTCTTTCCTGTGGGACTTGCTGCAAACTTGTGCACAGTTCCTAAAGGCAGCCTTATCGAGCATTTATTAGAAAAATCAATGGTGCTACTTAGCCTTTGCAGTTATCTACCTTTGAGTGTCTTAGACAACAATTTTCAGTCTGAAAGCTTGTACTTGTTTCTTTGCTTTTGATTCGCAAGCCACAAAAAGGCCCACCTGATCATAATCTTAAGTAACTTAGTTGTCACTTCTGACCTCAAATGACCATAGAACATAATAATACACTATTTATAGTCCAGTCAGTACAGTAATCTGAAAAAAATGTATTTGCATCCTTTGATTCTCCATTTGCATTAAAAGGTGACAAACTATTACATTTGCCTTTGCCTACAAGAGGATCATTAAAATCAGCATTAACCACTTCACACATTGCATAGTCCAGAATTTACTTCAGGATGGTTAACCAGTGAAACATCTGGAATTTTGCCAAAACTATCTTCCCATTCTAAACAAAAAAAATCCTATTGTACTTTTATTGAAACTCACGTTTGGAACTTCAGATTTGTAATGTGTAATTTCAGTGTGTGTGTTTCTTATTGAATGAGCAGTTTAAAGGTCATTGAAATAATGTGCATAAATTGCAACACTGCTTTTGTTAAAATAAAGATCATAGTTATTATGAACAATACTCTTCAGACATTCTTAGAAATTACCTAACTGGAAACAACAAGTGAAGCTCAGTTGTGAAATTTTGATGCCAGGCATACAGGTCATATGATTGAATTGAATCAAACAACAAGTTCATAACAGATATAGTGCAGACCGTACTCAATCTATACTTGCAAAAGTCAATGTAAATTTCCCGATAGTTGTGATTCCACAATTAGTCAGTACTTACTGAACAATCCTGACGGCACAAATAGCTACACTTAAAACTAATTCAAAATAACCTGTTGAGGTCATGGCATGTCACAGTTTCACTTGCGAGAGGTGCCATTTATTCACATGCAAATAACCTGATTCTGCAAACAAAAGGAATATAATCAGGCCTTGAAACTTATTGAATCATTTGGAAACATGGGGACCCAATAATTCACATTTTCTTTCCATTGCAATGTCTTGACCAATCAGAGTTGACTTATGAACAAATTGTTGTGATTGTTTGAAATTTGACATTCTTCTGTTCGTGCTGATCACTGATAGAGAAAAACGACATTTTTTGCAAAATGTCACTCCCATTATCAATAATCAAAACATATAGAAAATTGTGAAACTATTGACTTGAGGAATAATAGAAAAACAGATTTTCTTTGGAAATGTGTAAGAAATGTTCAGAAAGATTTAGATATTCTTGGAGAGAAATCATAGGAAGTTAGCAACGCAGTTTAGAGAGCAATTAGGAAGACAAATTGGTTTTTATTGCAAATTGCAGTTAGAGAGCAGAAGTAAGAAAATATTGCTGCAATTAAACAGGCCTTGTTGAGCCCACACCTGGAACACTGTAAATACTATGGTATCTGTCGCTGAACAATAATATACTTGAATTAGAAGGGGCACAACTATGGTTCACTGGATAATTTGGGAAATGAGAGAGAGTCATTGAATAAAGAGAGATTAAGTAGGATATACCTGTACTCACTGAAGTTTAGAAGAAGGAGAGATTATTTAATTGAAACATAAACGATTGAGGAAAATTAAAAGAGTTAACAGCTGCAGAGTAGGGTTCCATGATAAGGGAAGGCTATTTTGAAATAAGATGTGGTTACATTTATTTGCTCTAGTGGGTTGAGACTGCTTGAAATTCCCTACCCCAGAGGGCTGTGGATAGGGAACATTGCACATGAATTTGGGATAATTCAAAGTATTAATTTGGAAATATAGTCAGAAGAGATTTTCATAGAATCACACAGTACAGAAGAGGTCTTTCAAACTGTCAAGTCTGGACTGCCAAAGTTACACTAAATATACATAAATCTCACTTTCCAGTTTTAATAGAATCATACATTACAGAAGATTTTCATTGATTTTAAATCTGGCAAGCTATGTCCAAGTTTCCAATTGTGTTTCAGACCTTCTCACAACATTGTGGCATAGTTACACTGAAATTCTGCCCATTGAACTAAGAAGGAAACTTGAAACTATAATAATAATGTATACCTTTGCGAGAATCAGCACAGACACACTGCAGTGTGAATTTTATTTCTATTTATTCGGTAATGGGACATGGGTGTTGCCTGTCCTTATTTCCCTTGAGAAGGTGGTGGTGGTAAGCTGCCTTCTTGAACCACTGCAGTTCAAAGCATCCCTACAATAGGGAAACAGGCCATTTGGCCCAACAAGTCCACAACAACCCTCCCAGACTATCTCACCCAGAGCTATTCCCCTACCCCTATTATTAGTCATATAAATCCTAAGAGTTGAGTTGAGATCAACTGTGTAAACAGCCCTGCCTTTGGGTGTGTACATGGCAACTGGTCTCAACTTTTCTTCCACACATTCATTTCAAGCAGCTATTAAGGAAGTTACAATGTCATAGGGGGGTCAGTTCCATGTTTTGCTTCTCTTCCCGGACACATAGGGGATATTCAGATTAAAAATCCCACTACCAAAGAAAACTTACCGCAACAGCAACTGAAAGCTTGTACTCTTTCAATCCATGCATGTGGATTCCCCCATTGCACGCAAGTAAGCCTTGACAAAATCTTTCTCCTTTCCAAACAGGACTGATAGCCCCAGCCCCAACTCAGCTAGCTGCCTCCCTCTCCTATTGTCTCACTTCCCCTCCATATTAACATAGGTATGTGAATTCCCCCCAGTTCCCTCATCTCCATATTAGCATAGGCATGTCAGTTCCCCATTTGTAGCAGGCAAAGCCTTTCTGCTTTAATTCCTTTCCATTAAAACATAAGCATGGAAGATACAATAATTGGTTTCTATAGTCCATTCGCACATTATTTCAGGACATCGACATTCATCAGGTTTTGTAAAATTATAATTGCCTACTTTAAGTTATGTGATGTCAATTATCAATGTGACTAATAAGTCTTCATACAATTCCCATAAAATATACTGTCTCTGGGTGTAAGGCAGAGATTCGTGAAGAAGAGCCGCTACAAGTCGGCACTCGGCTACTTTAGTGACGCTTTGAATCTCTCGCTGGCTGTCCGATAATAAAGCTACTGTTGTTGAACAGAAAACTTTGTCACCTGGATTCATGGAAAAAACAGACATCAACACTATGGGAGCAAAATCTATGCAATACAAGTGAGAGGTGTTTTCTGGACAAGTATTTATTAAGTTGTTGACATTTTGTACTTTTCAAATTAGTTCATTTGGCATCACAGTAAAGCAACAATTATATTGTGCCAAATAAAAATGGAAGGAACTGCAGTTGCTGTAAATCAGAAACAAAAACAGAAATTGCTGGAAAAGTTCAGCAGGTCTGGCAGCATCTGTGCAGAAAAAGGAGAGTTAACATTTCGGGTCCGGTGACCCTTCCTCAGAAATAATATTGTGTCATCTAGTTATATTACTTGGCTGACTTTCCTCAGATGTAGAATGCAACAGACAACATCAAGATGCCTTTTGTGAACTCTAATTGTCAAATTTCAACCTCTTGAACAGAAAGAAAACCAGTTCGCTCAGTGCTGCAAAATGCTAAGCAGCTTTACAAGAGACAATCATGGAAAGATGAGAATTGCAAGTTTAGCTCTGATGCATGCATCCTTTGGAGTACATTCCTTCCTGAAGTCTGCAAGAAAGAACATCATCTGAATAGTTAGATTTGATTAACAATACCAACATGGTTAATGAGCCTTCAAAAAGCTGAATTGTTACTATACATAAGCCTCAATCTCCGTGGTCCTTTGAAGTTGAGGTTGTAAAGTGAGGTGTCTTGACAGCCAGAGCAGTCCACCAATATGCCTCAGGTCATAAGTTCTGTGTAGCCACAGTTTACTGTGTCGATAATGTGAGAAATGAAGCTTATAGTCACTTCAATAATTTCAGTCTGAGACAAGATCTGAAGCAATCAGTATGTTTACTATAAGCGTGGTGCCTGAAATAGACACGCAGAGTTTAGCAAGTACATATCTTATGTAGGATTCACTACTCCAAACCCGGTGCCCATTACTATTGTTTATCTCTTGCCTTATCCGGCCTTGTGCATAACAAAGTACAAGTTTTACTTGGCCATTTCATCACATCCTGCTGTGGTCCATTGTGAGGTATATCCTCATTCACTACTATCTACTTCCCCCACTTGTGACATTTCCTCCCTTTCCCCAACCATATTGATCCTTATGACCTTTAAATTGGGGTTTGTTTATTGTTTTTGCAGAAGTGGGAAACAGATGCTTATAACTACTGTTTGTACAAACATATCTGGCTTAACGTACATCCTCACAGCACCTTATCTATTTGTCTGTAACATCTACCATTGTTTGCAGGCATGTTTCATTCTTGTATGCACATTTTAGCTAATACAAAAACAATTATATATTTCCTTCACATAGTTTTCATTCTTGTTGACTCAGCTCTTGGTTGAAACAATTAATCACTGGTGTGTGTTCATTTACCTTGCATAAATAATTATGATTGCAGAAGTAACACAACTTTACCTATATCCCACAATAGCCCCCTTTTTCTTTAATTACCATTTGTTATCTTCTGCATTTTTTTAAGCATCGCCCCCAAAATTCGCAAGCATCATTCCAGAGATTTCATCCATCTTGGTCTCACTCATCCCCTCATTTTTTAATCGATAAAGTTCGCCTGCCTGATTCCCTTTTAGGGGCATCTGTTTCATTAAGTCTGTCTCAATCAGTCTTTGGGTGAGTCCTCGTATCCAGGATATGATACAACAGCCAATGGCTACCAATACCCTGGCTACTACTATCAGGGAAGCAAGGATGGAAACCACCACCCCCTTCCATTTTCCAAACCATGATTCAAGCCATCCTGTGAGAGATGTGTCTACTCCTGAATTCTCAGCCAGTTCCTCTGCTCAGGTAGTCAATCCCCTTAAGGCCTGAGTAATTGAACCATCAGATGCAGTGTTATTAGGAATAAAGGTACAACAGCTTCCTCCTAACATCACACACACACACACACCCTTTTTCCGCTAAAATCATATCAAGGGTCATTCTGTTTTCCCATACCATCCTACTTGGCTCATCAAGCTGTTCTGATATTCCTTTAACCGCATCTCTTGTATAATTTATAAATCGCTGTTGATTATAGAAAATGTAATTTATCCAATCTACATTTTTATTAATTGTTACCCACCAGAAGAGAGCTGACTCAAAGCCTGCTGCAATCTGGTTACGAGCCTTGAACTCAACAGGTACCCCCCTAGGGACTCCTACAGAATCGAGATAAATCCTGCCATCGAAAGACGTGTCTAACAGTGATCTCTTACACCTTCCCTTTTTCCCTACTATCTTTTCCTTCTCAAATGCCAGGGTAAATGGAATTGCCAATTGTACAATTGCACATATCCCTCTCCAATCCAGAGGTAGGGTGGGTCTCAATATTTTGCCTCCACAGTAACACCATAGATCCGCTCGGGGAACCTTTAGTGCTGAGTAGTTCCCTCCCTTGTCCGTTTCGGTGACATTCTTAATCTCTGTACATAATTTCAGCTCCCCCAAATTTCTATACCGACTTGTACCTCGTCTACACACACATGACGTGTGATTTCTGACTGCGGCTGAAAACGTAAGGGGGGCTTTTGAAGCTTTCTTCTCCAAAGGAGGGAACATCAGAGATAGGGAGGTACAATTCCTATCATTCCATGCAGTCTTATCCTGATACAGGGCTAACATACATTTCATGCCCTTCCTGTCTTGCTTCCAACCGAGCGGAAGGGGAACCACCTGGGCCACTGGCTTACCGGAGGCACATGCATAGCAATTGCTCTTATTCAGACTTTTTACAGTATACTTTACCCATTCAACCCAGGCATTTGCATCCCTGTACCCAGTTTCTATTTCAATGGTCTGTTTTAAGTCCTTTACCTCTATAATTTTTACTACTTTAAGGTCTTCGTGAGGGGTGAAAGGTTGTACCTTATTATCCAGTAGTTCTGCTCGGTTTCCCTGTCCTACGCTAATTTGAAAACAACAGCACGAGAAATCATTCCTGTTTGTTTTAATTTCTATCCCAAATGTTTCATTTAATTGTATCTCATAGGTGCCCCCCCCCCAAGAATTGCTTCGTGCCATGTGGTTTTCTTTATTGTTAGGTATATTGGGTTATACTTTTTATCGGGACAATCGAGAGCTGGTCGGAAGGGGGCCCAGTGTACTGTGACGAGACTATTACACCAAGTACCATCCCCAAGGCCATCTTCATAGGACTTAAGATGTATCTCAGAGCTGCGGTACTGTCACTGATTATCTACATCCCCACAATTCACTAAGCTGCATGCATCAGCGCGATTACTTGTGGATTATCAGACTCAGGAACCATTAATAATACATATGAAAATGATATTTGACAAAATCCCAATACTAAGAGGGCTAGCACCATAACTCTAAGCATTCCCAGCATTCTAAACATCATGCTGAAGCACAAAAAGACTTAATGTACAATCCTACAGAAATAATCCCGCGCTTGTGTCGCCACTGTACAATCAGTTACTCAAAGTCTCTTTAGCCTGAGTTCAGCAGTTCTTGCGTTGATTCGGCTGTCCAGACTTTTCCTCAACTGGAGATTTCACTGGCACTTTGATCCGAGTGTCGTGAGTCCAGCCTTTCTCCGCCATCCTTATTGCCGTTTCGGTAGTCAAAAGAGCCTGGTATGGCCCTTCCCAGTCTGGCTGCAATTTAGTCTCTGTCCATGATTTTACTTAGACCCAATCTCCCGGTGGATGGGTTGAATGGTGAATTCAAGGGGCGGAGTCTGTGCCAATAAAGCCTGTTTCCTGAGGAAAGACAAAGAGGAGGACAAGCCCAGCATATACTTCTTTCTGAACAAGTCTTTAGTTTCGGGAATTGGCAATTCTCCATTCTCTCCTTCTTCCCTGAAGAAGGGCTTATGCCCGAAACGTCGATTCTCCTGTTCCTTGGATGCTGCCTGACCTGCTGCGCTTTTCCAGCAACACATTTTCAGCTCTGATCTCCAGCATCTGCAGCCCTCACTTTCTCTCAATTCTCCATTCGTTCCCAGATCAGGTAATCCAAATAAGATTACATAGGGGGATAGTCCCAAATCTTTCCTTTGGGATGTTCGTACTCGCAAGGGAGCTATAGGTATTTAGTCTAGGGGAGTCTGGTTTCTATTATCAATTTAGAGAGCTGTCGTTTGAGTGTTTGGTTCATTCTCTCAACCCTTCCTGATGATGGCGGGTGCTATGGAGTATGGAACTCCCAGGAAATTCCCAACCCTTTCATTACCCCCGTAACACTTTAGAGGTAAAATGAGTTCCTTGGTCGAAATCTATATGGCTCGCTAGCCCATATCAGGGAATTATGTGCTCTAATATTGTTTTAGACACCCCACTCGCAGTGGCGGTAGCTAGGGGGTATGCCTCAACCCAACCAGATAGATGATCTACTGTGACCAGCATATATTTTAGTCTTCCTACTCAGGGTAGTTCAGTATAATCTACTTGTATACTCTGGAAGGGTCTCAATCCCGGGTCTCTTCCTCCTGGGGTCTGTTTTCTCGAGACTCTTTTATTTACTTTTCTGCATATGATACATCCCTCACATATTTGTTTAGCAATTGTATATATTCCTTTACATCCATATTCCCTAAGAACTAAATCACACATTGCTTGTACTCCCCAATGGCTGCCTTGATGTTGGACAGCCATAATCTCTCACATCATCATTTTGTTTAACATTTCCCTTCTATCAGGTAACCTCCAATGCCCATCTGCTGTTTTTGCAGCCCCTACATCTCTCAATTCTTTTTCCTCTCTTTCAGTAAATATAGGAGCTTCCCGAGGATCTGGGACAGTAGGTATTATGGAATGAATCACCACTTCTTGTGGGTTCAGGGCTGCTTCCTTAACCACTTCATCGGGTAATCTATTCCCCCTAACTTCTGATTCATTTCCTTTCTGATGACCATTTACGTCATCGCTATTTCTCGGGGGAGTAACAGGGACTCCAAGACCCGTTTAATCAACTCCTCATGTGCTAATTACTTCCCCCGGCTATTGATCAGTCCTCTTTCCTGCCATATCTTTCCAAAAGTGTGCACAACACCAATTGCATATTTAGAGACAGTGTATACTATTCCCTCTTTATTTTCTAATGCCCTAAGGGCTCTTTCCAATGCA
>NC_057722.1:32227575-32271137 GCF_004010195.1 Chiloscyllium plagiosum | reverse complement strand
TCCTAAGAGGATAATTAAATCTCTCCCTAGTAAGTTACTTCCTATATCAGGGATATACAGCAGTTCCCCTATGACCCTATCCTTAGGACCTTCTATCATCATAGGTTCAAATACTGGAACAGTAAATCCTTCCCCTTTTACCCCGGAAACAGTAATTGACCATGTTGACATTCGTACTTTCTTTGGTTTAAAATTCAGCGATGACCGTGCCGCCCCCGTATCTACTAGGAAGACTACCTCTTCCCTACAGGGTCCCATCTTCAAGTTTATCAAGGGTTCCTGGTGGGTCCCCGGGGGCAGGAACCCCTGACACCCGTATTCTTCATCAAAATTCATAAGCAGAATTGCCCTTTCTTCCCTTTGTAGATCAGGACACTCCCACTTAAAATGCCCTATCTTCCCATAATAATAGCATCCTGCCTGTGGAGACTTCCATCTCTGCCCCTGTCGCCTGAACTCTCTATCAAATGCTCTCCCTTGTCCTCTCCCTCTCCCTCTCCCTCTCCCTCTCTGTCCTACATGCTGCCACCCGCCGCTCCGGTTGCTCACTATTGGTTCCATTCTTTTCTTAACTACCTCATCAACCGTTGATACCATCATTTTTGCCTTCCGTTTTTGTGTCTCATCCTTTCTCTTTACAAACACTTTCTGTGCCTCTCTTAACAATTCATCTAATGGTTTTTCGCTCCACCCTTCTCATCTTCTGTATCTTTCTCTGTATGTCTGGCCATGCCTTTGTCACAAAATGTACTTTCAATTGACCCTGTGCAACTGGGTCCTCAGGGTTCATTCCAGAATATTTCCGCATTGAGTCTCTTAATCTTTGCAAGAAAACTGAGGGAGTCTCATCTTTCTGCTGTCTAACATAAAAGACTTTAGTCAAATTCTGCGACTTTGGAACTGCCTCTCTTATTCCTTTTAGAATCAGGTCTTTCAATTCTCTCATTTCTTCTCTATGCTCTGGGTTTTGATTTTCCCACTGGGGGTCTCTGAGGGGAAACTTCACCTCTCCCTGTCCAGCATTCCCATCCACAATGGGATGTTCCCTGTCCCATATTTTAATGGCAGCTCCTCATAAAAGTCCCCTTTCTTCCCCAGTAAATGGTATATTCAAAATAGACATGAACTCAGTCCACGTATATAGACTGGGCCCCAAAAATTGATCAATTTGTTCAGACGACCCTACCAGATCCTCAACCAGGACTTTCATCTCCTTTTTAAATGTTCTGACCTCCCCACTGGTGAGGGGGGCACTTACAAACCCAATCTCTTTGTCCCCTATTGGTACCTCCCGAAGGCGATAAGTCTTTACGTTCTTCCCCTTTTTTTGTTTTTGTTTATCCCCCTTTGACTTTGGTTTAGATACTCCGGAGGCCTCCTCTACGTCTACTTTATCTTCCCTTTCTTTTGTTGAGGATTGAGGGTCGGGAACAGCAACATCCCCGTCCACCACCCCTTCATCCTCCTCTTGCGGGTCATCCGTTCCCTGTCCCTGTTTGTCTGTCTCTCTTCCTCTTCCATTTTCACCTAATCTGATTTTATGGTACAGGGGGGGCAAGCAGCCAAGAGGATCCCAGGGACTGGGTGGGGCAGAGGGGAAATCACTTGTCTTTACAACCATCATTCCCAAACTGCCCTTCCAACAGGACGCATAGTTCGCCTCTTCTTGACCAAAAGGTTGTTTATCATTCACATCTAAATACTGACATAGGAGAAAGTGAGGACTGCAGATGCTGGAGATCAGGCATGGTTAGGCATGGTACCAGTTGTCTCTCTCCAATGAGAGATCAGCCCCATAGTCTGGTTGGACTATGGTGATTTTACCATATCTTTATTACAATTTATTAAATAGAGTTCTAAGCTGAAAATGTGTTGCTGGAAAAGCGCAGCAGGTCAGGCAGCATCCAAGGAGCAGGAGAATCGACGTTTCGGGCATGAGCCATTCCTGAAGAAGGGCTCATGCCTGAAACGTCGATTCTCCTGCTCCTTGGATGCTGCCTGACCTGCTGCGCTTTTCCAGCAACACACTTTCAGCTCTAAATACTGACAATCCTCGTCCAAACCATACTTTGGTCAGAAGAGAGCCAGACAAAGGATTGGTTCTTTGGTCCATACTAAACAACAATATTTAATCATTTTCTTTTTATCTTTTGCCCTTGTACAAGCGTAACTTGTCCATTTCTGCAACATCCTCCCCAACGGATTTTCAGGAGGAATATTACCAGGGACCTTTTCTTCCTTTACTCCGTGACAGTTTGACTTACTCTGCCTACCCCCTATTTCTCGGGGCCCTCGCCAGTCCCTCAACGATTAAATACCCCTTTTCCCGGCCACCAAGGCAATACTTAAAAGTCAGTTTTCTTACCTTGGTCTGTGCACAGGGTTGCCCGGCCCCTTTTTGCCATATTTTCTATCGACATCCTTTCACTGTCTGATTCAGAAGTCTCTCTTGTGGGATTCATACCAGTCACCCAAGGGAGTGGACCAAACCGGGACATGAGACCGCTCCTCAATTGGGAACGGGATGCGTCTTCCCAGTGTCCAGGGCCAGCCACTCCCCTCGGCGATGGAAGAATATCCCAGATGGCCCCCAATTGTGAGAAACGAAGCACACTCACTTCAATAATTTCAGTCCGAGACAAGATCTGAAGCAATCAGTATGTTTATTATACGTTTGCAAGCATGGTGCCTGAAATAGACATGCAAAGTTTAGCAAGTACATATCTTATGTAGGATTCACTACTCCAAACCCGGTGCCCATTACTATTGTTTATCTCTTGCCTTATCCGGCCTTGTGCATAACAAAGTACAAGTTTTACTTGGCCATTTCATCACATCCTGCTGTGGTCCATTGTGAGGTATATCCTCATTCACTACTATCTACTTCCCCCACTTGTGACATTTCCTCCCTTTCCCCAACCATATTGATCCTTATGACCTTTTAATTGGGGTTTGTTTATTGTTTTTGCAGGAGTGGAAAACAGATGCTTATAACTACTGCTTGTACAAACATATCTGGCTTAACGTACATCCTCACAGCACCTTATCTATTTGTCTGTAACATCTACCATTGTTTGCAGGCATGTTTCATTCTTGTATGCATATTTTAGTTAATACTAAAACAATTATATATTTCCTTCACATAGTTTTCATTCTTGTTGACTCAGCTCTTGGTTGAAACAATTATACACTGGTGTGAATTCATTTACCTTGCATAAATAATTATGATTGCAGAAGTAACACTACTTTACCTATATCCCACAATAATGATCTGGATATGAACGGTCCAGAAGACATAACCCACATTAGTTTGGAGGCAGAGTTTCACATGGTTAAACATGAAGATGGTAATGATTCCTCATAGACTATTGCAACTGATCAATGAAGGGCTCTCATCTGTTTTGCACAATGTGCCTTAGTTACCCTTGCCCTTATTCCTTCTTCTGTCTCTTCAAATAAGTGATCATTACACTAACAATTGTATTTTCAAGGTAATCTAAGTGATCAATATTGTACATACATATTATGACAGAATTTTTAAATTTTTCTTTGTTCAAAGCATTTGGGAATAAACATATCTACACAATTGAACTGAAGGATTGGAGGTTTAAAGACAGTCTGTAATGGTTATTCATTCCAGTCACAAGAAGCACCGTGCAGATTGCATTTATACTACTTGGAGCTCATGAATTATAATAGGCAATGCAAATGATTTCTTCTGCCTCATTGGGTGGATCTTTCTTTATGAAGTCTAAGTGTGAGAAACAAAATTCACTCACTTCAATAATTTCAGTCCGAGACAAGATCTGAATCAGTAGTGTCATTTATTTTACCCTTGCAAGAGGGTGCGATGTCCACTGTCTACAAGGCAGGGACACACACACACTGAATTCAACGAATACACGATATTTATGTAATTTGGTTCCTTTTTATTATCCCATTGTTCCTCCCCGTTTAAATCTTCCACTTCTCTAAGACCGACACCCATGACTCCAGTTTATCTCTTGCCTTATCCGGCCTTGTCTGTGACAAAGTGCTTATTTATGGCCTCACAAGTCCGTTTGACCACATCCTGCTGTGGTCCATTGTTAGGTATTATCCACTCCCTCCATCTGTGTTTTCCCCAACCATACTGATCCTTATGACCTTTTAATTGGGGTTTGTTCCTGTGTTTCTGTAAAAGTGGGAAACAGATGCTTATAACTACTGCTTGTGCAAACATATCTGGCTTAACCTACATCCTCACAGCACCTTATCCATTTGTCTGTAACATCTACCATTGTTTTGCAGTCACGTTTCATTCTTGCATACAATTTGAGCTAATACAAAAACAATTATGTATTTCCTCCACATAGTTTTCATTCTTGTTGACTCAGCTCTTAGTTGAAGCAATTACACACTAGTGTGAGTTCATTTACCCTGCATAAGTAATTATAATTACAGAAGTAACACTACTTTACCTATATCCCACACTAAGTGTGACAGCAGGCCTGGATGTGGAGTCACTTGCATTGAGGCTGTGTCAGCTTTATTTGCATGATCATGTGCAATTACATATGTATGCATATCTTTGAACAGACTGAACAGCAAATATTATGGAGTAGAGGTGGGCGTGGATTTCTTACTTTCTGGAGCTGGAATCTCCATGAATTGGAGAGCCTATTCACTCATCATTCTGATTTTTAGCTTTATGTTTATCTCCTTGAGGGTGCTTCAAATGAAGACTGTCCATCTGGCAGCAAGTGCAGACTCAGAGGCCTCATTTGATCAGGGAGCCCCAAAACCTTCAGTAAAATTCAGCCCAATGCTTCAATATTTAATTGTGATCCTATCCTGAGCAGCCACTTTGCACTGGGGGATCCACAAAAGAGAAAGGCAAATCCACCAAGCTACTTGCAACTTGCTTTATTGCATGATTGCAACAGGAGGGATGAAAATGGCGGATTCACTGATCCTAAGCAATGTTCCCTATAATGTGCTTTAGCTGTGCTCGCTTTGCTGGCTATACTTAGAGCGATGCACATGTTATTTTAAAAGGGTTACTTGTGCACAGCCTCTTTGTATCCTGTGTGTTACATTGCAGACTGCTAAGTGGCTGCCTCTGTACAATTTTGGGAATCGTACTTTCAGATTGAAACCATGCGAGAGGAAGCACAAATCAAAGAAAGCTACATTGTTCAACCTGAGTCTCTGATCCACATTTCTTTGGGCACAGTTCTTCACTATAAATGGGCCCTCAAAACATGGTGCGCTCTAAATTGTATGAAGCTTTGAAAACCTAATTCTTTAGTGCCACAAAATGGAAGTCAGTTGAAGTACTGCCTAAATTTGAGAGCATGAAAAATATCAGACATATTTGGGGCATGTCTCCATTATTGGGGGTGAAAACAAAGAAATTAGTATTATGCACATTTTAGGGTGTGAGAAACGAAGCTCACTCACATCAATAATTTCAGTCCGAGACAAGATCTGAAGCAGAAGTTCCGTTTATTACGCTCTTGCAAGAGGGATGTGGTGTCTACTGTTTACAAAGGCAGTCACACACACACCGAGTTGAACAAGTACATAATTATTTATACCATTTATTTCTTGGTCACTCCTCCCCCTCTCATCTCATTGGTGTGTTCATATATCCAATCCGCATTTTTCTCCCTCCTTCTCCCATTGCTCCTCCCCTGTTTACATTTCCCGCTCCTCTAAGCCCGATGACCACTACTCTTGTTTATTTCTTGCGCTATTTGGCCTTGTACACATCAAAGTGCAGGTGTTTGCTTGACCATTTTACCACACAGTCTGACCATCTCACCACATCCCTCTGTGGAGAGAGTCACTCTCCAATTTTAGCTATGTTTGTGCTTGTTGAGTGTTACTTCTTCCTCTTTTTTTAGTCCACACTGAGTCCTTTGAGTCTTATGATCTCTTGACTGCAGTTTTATTTGCAGAAGCGAGAAACAGCTGCTCATCGTCTGCTTGTGCAAGCTTATTCTAAATTATAACCCTTTCATAATTCAGACCTGCGGCCCTTGCAGACAACAATCTTCATAACCCTTTCCTTACAAGGGCTTTCATTTTTTTTTCAAAAAAACATAGAATCTTAAGTGTGCAGAACAAGGTATTTTGATCCACTGTGCCTATTTGGGGTCAATTAAGATACGATCTAATTAAATTCAATGCTCTTTTCTCGTAGAATTTCATATTTCCTTTTCAAGTATATACTTAATTTTCTTTTGAAAAGTGTTATTGATGTTGTCACCAGAATAAATGAAGAGAAATTATCTCTTGTGGTATCCGTCAGGATGGGGACAGCCTTAAGGCATTTAACAAATTAACTCAAGGTAAAATAAAAATATTTTTGAAAAAGGCAGCAAATTGTTATGATCTGGATTGCAGTCTTTGTTTATTACATTTATGAGTTTTGATTCATTAGCAACTTTAAAACTATGTCTTGAATACTAAAGTGCAATTCATTAATTGTTATAGTGCAGTAGTCCTAATACCAGCCCCAGAGAGAATGTTTCTGATCTGCAAAGAAAACATTGATTCACCACTACGCTGCTTCTTGTTCCTTGGCATCAGTCTCTTTCATTCTCTGAACCAAAAGGCCTACTTTGCCAATATCCCGTGAAAGTCCTTATACACAATAGCCACCACATTATCTTTATTAGCCCTCTTCATTACTTTATTAAGTCATTCGATAAAGTTAGCTAACATAATTTGATTTTTAACATCCATTTTGGCTTTCATTTATTAGTCTATACATTTCCCAGTATCAGTTCATTTTGACTTGGATTATTATTTCAAGTGATCATTAGTGTTAATACTGATGTTAGATTCTGGTTGTCAGCATTACCCCTCTTCACCTTTTTAAAATTTTCAGTCCTCCAGTCTTCTGGCATCACTTCATAACTAAAGAAGGTTGAAAGATTGTGAGCAAAGTCCATCTAATTTCGAACCTTACTTTCTGATATAATCTTAGATCTATCCAAATTAGATGAGATGCATTTTTCTACTTTGAGGACTTCTAACCTTTCAAGAATCTCCTTTTAATTTTTTTTTTATTCCTACTACTCTCTTCTTTATTGCTACATTTATATATGCTCTTTTCTGTTAAGAAAAGTAGCAAAGTATCTCATCTGCCTTTTGATTCTAAAGGAAGAGTTTATTTGATTTACATCAACTGCCTCCTTCCCTAGGTTACTCCTTTATTATTTATGTTTGATCATCACCAATCATCTACCAACACCACCCACCACCCCACCTTCCCCCCCCCCCCCCACAATGAACGAACAGCCCTCTGGTCTTCTGGGACAATTGTGACTTTACTTACCAAACTTTAGCTGCTCTTTCTTTTCCCGTTGTATTATTTAAGGTCTCCCATTGTTCAATTTTCGCCCACCAATTTTTGCTTCCAATCCAGCAGAGCCAGACCCAATTCAATGAGTTTGAATAAAGTTAAGTTTCAAGTCAATGAAATTAACTTTGCTCCAGATAGCTTTAGTCATGCTTAATTGTACCTTGTCCTTTTTCATTAATATTTTAAACCTCAAGATATTACAATCATTGATTCCCCAAATGCTGCCTCACTAAAACAAAAATAGATATAACACTCTTTCTTTCTCATAAAACTGGAAAAACACTAACACAGAGAATTCTCTGGTGAAAAGGTGCAGCTGAACTATTTTTGATCTGTGGTAGTCTGTCTGATGTAGTTGCTTGCTGAAAATGTGTTGCTGGAAAAGCGCAGCAGGTCAGGCAGCATCCAGGGGACAGGAGAATCGACGTTTCGGGCATAAGCCCTTCTTCAGGAATGATCCGGAGGGAGGTCTGTTGCTGGAGGCTTCGGATTTGTTGTAGGTACTGGTTGTCCTGGTTGGGTCCAAGTTTTGTTGGTCGGAATGTAGTCCGGAGTCCGTGCGGGCTAAGTCGGTTCCGTAGGCAGGTGCTGAGGAAGGAGATATGGCTGTTGTAGCGAGTCTGTTTGAGAATGTGGCTGAAGAGCTTCTGTGCAGAGGAGATGACCTGGGGGGTGCAGTGAGAGAGGGACTCACTGAAATCTTTGTAGAGGGAGGAAGAGAGCTTCTTCAAGGAAGGCATCCTTGTAAGAGGATTCGCAATAGGTTGAAATCTTTGAGGAGAAAGTGAGGTCAGCAGATGCTGGAAATCAGAGCTGAAAATGTGTTCCTGGAAAAGCGCAGCAGGTCAGGCAGCATCCAGGGAACAGGAGAATCGACGTTTCGGGCATAAGCCCTTCTTCAGGATGATGTAGTTGCTTTCCTAATGCTGTAGTTCCAGGATTTTCAGTCAGTGACCAAACCTATTTATTTCAAAGATGACATGCCAGTTAATTTGTTTCAATGCATTTCCCTTATGACACAAACTCCTGAAAACTCCCACTTTGGCACATTATAACTTGTTCAAGTAGCAGCTTAGCAATTTTGTGTTCAACACAAATTGGCAAAAAACATTTAACCGTACCAAAATTTCCTTAAGCCTCATCACTTCAGTATTTCAATCAGAAGTGATGTGGCCTTTGTAATTGATTTTTGCTTTTGGATACTGAACTTGAGTATACTTCAAACAACTTTGTATGGATATTGCTTATTCATTGTGGGATTTCTTCCAAAATTTCTGTTAAATTCATCCCTAAATCAGCATGTCACCTTAAATCTATTCCAACCCTGTAATCTGTCATTTCTAAAATGATAGATTGGAAAAGTTCTGGTGTTCATGTGTCATCAAAGGGCATTCTAGGTGATTTACATTTATCAAATTAACTATTAAAAATGCACAACTTTCGCAGGTCTCTTACCAAATATACATGTCACTCACCACAATTTGCATTAAGCAACAACAAATGTCTTGAACAACATTATAGAATTATTACGGTGCAGAAGGATCCCCGTTGTGCCTGCACCCACTCTATTATCTAGTCCGGCTCTATTATATAATGTGAATATAATACATCATTGCAATTAATGACCATTTCTTCCAAAGTATGAATTTTCTCTTTGCAAAGCTTTGTTTAGATATTTTAAATCAAGGCATATTCTCAGTCATTTGACTTGACTACTATTAACCAAGAAACCCATTAACTTGATTGAATAGGATTAGCTAGTAGGATTAAACAAAAATCATCTAAAGTACTGGACAAGAGTCTGATCTTTTCAAAACTTTTAAAAGTAAAGTGGTCAGCTAAGCTGAGCTCTGGAAAAAAATACACAAACACAGAGATGGCTGCTTGGAACCAATTGGAACCTGAAATTCCAATTTAAACCTTCACTCAAAGAGAACAATCAACCAAACCCAACACTCTGGACTGAAACCTAGGACAGTCAGTATGGAGCCTGCACAGTTATTGCACATTCAACTTCAGCTAAATTACACATACTCTGAACTATCGGGAAGACAACTGACTTCAAAGAGTGCAGCAGTAACACAGTGGCAAGCGCAGATTTGGCACAAAGATAAAGGGCTTACAGTCAGTACAACTGCAGGCCCTGATCTCACCTGAATGAGCTATTTACATAGCTTATCTCCAGAAGAGGGATCCCAAGGAGCAATCTCGCAGAGAGCTATTCCTCTGGCAGCTATTCCCCAGAAAGAATTCTAAACAGTGATTCCCAGAAGAAGAATTTCAACAGCCAATTCCAGTGGGTATTTCAAACAGCTATCTCTGGAAGGAGGATTCAAACAGCAATTCCACACCAGGGGAACCAATGGCAATTGACCACGACCAGTAGACTTAAGAACCGACCCAACCAGTGCCACAAGGCCTCAGACACATCCTGAGATGAAAACTTGTCTGCAAAAGCACCACAAAGTGAGGAAAACCAAGTTCTCACCCAATAAATCTACTATATATCCTACTGCATCAGCAGGATTCAATCCAGACTGAAGGCCCACACTGTCTGAAGTCTTCATTGAGGCACTGGGTATGGCAAGGGAGAACAGCCAGCTGTGCTTAAAAATCACATTTTCCTCCACTGGTGATCTTAAACTTCTGAGACCCAGTGTTTCTGACCTAGCGAGGAGGAGAGGAAGGTGATTGGTTACAGTGCAGGGAACCCAAAGGTAGGAAGTCTGATTAAAGTTTCTGAGATTAAAACTGCTGTTTAGATTCTAATTTTATTTAACCTATACTTAATTTAATTGTGTATTTAATCACTGTTCTCTGTATAGTTGATTGTGTCAATTTACTGTTTATTACATTTGCCTTTATTTCTTGAATTGTACTTATCTTTTGTATTTAAACACATGCAGAGATTCTGCCTTCTTGATTTCACATTCCTAAATAAGTCCAGTGTCAGAAGCAGGGATCTGGGGGTGATTCAAATCACCTAAAATCAGAAAATTACTGAGTGCAACCAAAACCCTACAATATGTCAATCCTCTTTATTACACAAAATTTCTCTGTTCAATATAGCCCCAAGAAATAATTAGGAGGTCCATCTATTGATTTATTTGCTTACTTGTCATGAATTCTGCTTTCCCATTAGGAGGTGCAGGATTCAAACACATAATCAAGATGTGAGCACATAATATTGGCTTGTCACTCCTCCGACGCTATATTATCTTTGACAGGATCTTTCAGCGTAAGTCCTATGTAGGTGGATATAAAAGACTCCTCCTTGAAAAGGAGCAGGGAATTCCTTTAGTTCTTGTGATATTCTTCATTTAACTAACACCAAATACAAATTAACTGGTCATACATCTTATTGTAGGACATCACCTTGTGGATGACTGCCATCTTTGCTTACATAGTAGCAGACACAATTTCAAACATGAAGTGCAATGGGGCATAATAAGTCTTTATCAAAATGTTATCTTATTATTTATTTCTCTTTAACTGTGTGATCTTCTTTCACAATGGTGAATGCATTGGGATAGTCCTAACAATCTGATTGTTGGCAATACTCAGTGTGATGTATTTTGAAATTAATTATTTTGTTATAAAACGTAACAAAAGACAAAGTAGAGTTTAGATTAACATTGCATTTTATCAAGTGTTGCAACATCTTGTAAATTGACTTAGGCATAATATATGTTACAATGTCAAAAGAGTTTATGTTCACTTCAAGATAGGAAGTGTTTTTCTGAATTTTAAGATAAATATGAAGTACAGCCACAGCTGTCAGAATAGCTAAGAAACAGGCTGCTCCAAAATAGATACATGTAATAATTGGCTGTTAAATTTATACCTGAGGTTTGGTTGCTGTTTTGATAACAATTTAAATTTAACCAATTAATTGAAATTATACCCAGGGTACTAAAATCCAATTGAGTTTGAATTTATTGTATTGACGACATTGGACCAATGAGAGGGAACAATTTGGGGATAACAAAATATAGGCATTTTGAAAATTGGGCAGAGCAACTGCCATTGAATAGCTAAGCAACTACTGTAGAGCCAGAGATCTAACTGCCCATCTAAAATCTTGCTGTCAAAGAAATTAGAAGATACTCTGTATCACAAGGTACCTTTTCCTGTAAAACATACTCGCAGTAAAATGAAAGACAATGATCCAGGAAGATCAGCAGATGGAAGATTGAAGACAACACAGAAGACAGGGACTATATGGACTTGAGATTAAGTTAATGGAATGTCTAACAATTGTGTTATTGGAACAGCATATTAATAGGATTGTGCTCAGTTAGGGTTAAGAGTGTTCAGTTTGTTAATAGCTTTGTTTAGTGTTCTGTTAGGGAAATAAACTGTTATTTTCTTTAAATAGTGGAAATTAGAAGTTCTCTGTCACCTACACACATTTTAACAGATTACGAGGTGAGGTGAGTTTTGGTTTTAATTAACAGGAGTTTGATCTCTGCATCATAATACATTACATTCTATCAGGTGTTGTACATCTTGTAAAATGACTCATGCATTATATCTTATTAAATTCCCATATTAGCTTCAAGTAAACAGCCCTGTTGTTCATTTTTCGCTCATCATCTCCCCAACGTCTAGTTTCTTTTGCACATCCAGAAAAAGAAAATCTCTCACTCCTGCCTAGACTTTTCATATATTTTTTGTTTACCATTTGTCTAATTAGGAAAGCTTAGACCTTACAAATATATCAACTGTGTTACTATATATGGTTGGCAATACATTAGACTTTTATTATTTTAATGTAATGTCCTAAAATATGCATAATTTGTGATCTGTCGGTCAGACTGTTTGGAATCTCTATATCTAAGTGAGAGTTCTATTCCATTCTCCTTACTTATAACATAGTTAGTCATGCAAACGTGTCCCAGTGGTGTGTACCTGGCTTATGCTGTTCCACAAATTTCAATTGTTTTCTGCAGAACTAGATTATTCTATTTTATTATATGTGAGTGACTTGATCAGCAATTAATATCACTTTCAATTCTGTCTTTATGGGGACCATCTATGGAGGATCGATAATTTCAAATAATGTAAGAAATACTAAATTCCAAATTTCAGTACATAATCTGTATTAGGTGAAGGTGATTATTCCCTACCAAGACATGCATATTAATATAATGTACTGTGGTTTACCATTCATACCTTTGATTTCATACAAGCCAAGTGAAAGAATTTGCCTATAGGCTATCCCATATATTCAAATCTGAATCATATTTATAATTAACAAAGCAAGAGCAATTAGCAGCAGGGTGAAGCATAATCCCATTTCTACTTGACAACTGGATCAGAGATGAAACAAGATACAGGGCTACATTAACTCGCAATGTTTTAAATCTATACTAAAGTAACAGATGCAATGTAAATGAGTTGAGGATTGTAACTAGTTACTGGACATGCAATATCATTTTGAGGAATTAGAATCATCATGAGTAGTCTGAAATACATTGCTACACTGTAGATAGAGATTGTTTAATAGTATTGTACCACTGAAATATTCAACATCAAATATCACCTGGATCTCTATATTCAGTGTATAATTGCCAGGTTTGTTCCTTCATATATTGTGTATTAATCTTCCACTTCCAACGTGTAATAGGCTAGCCTGTGAAATAGGGGGTTCTGGTTGATTCAAAATACTTAGGCATACCCGATAGTGGGTGATTGTTTGATTATTGCCTTTTTTGTGAATTATCTGACTTGTTTTCCATTTTTTGAAATAATCTCTCCAGTGTTATACAATCTATACAAATCTTAAAATTAATTATTATGATACACATTGCAGTCTTTATTTCTATTTCTCTAAATACTTAAATCTTTTTAAAACCATATTTCCACTATAAACATCTGCTCACCTTTCAAAGACTTAGGGAAAGAAGTTTACTTTCTTTTGGCTAAGTATCAATCTTGTTGAGTTTCAGAGTATTTCTCTCCACAAGGTATCTTTAGATCACTTGACATATCTTATGAACACATGGAGGTGTAAAACACTTGGTTCAACAATGCATTTGGAACACCAAGATTAGAGAACCCACATATATGTGCTCAATACAGTGTATGGGTCTGTGTGAAATTGTGTTTTCCTCGAAAGGACTTCACATTGGAGGGTCTGGTAGACCACTTCCTCTGAAGTTGAAACACTTACTGTGGGTGTGGTCAGAGCTATTTTCTTTCACATTACGTAGTTTTGATTTCTAGCATGATGGAATATGTCCAATGGCTTCAGCCTTTGCCTCTACATGCCAGTGAGACCCAAAAATCCAGATACACATTCTGATAGACCTTCCTGTGAAGCTCATAGGCTTCGCACTGCCCCAGCAACATTCCCACAAAGCTGTGTGGCCATGCAGTCTCTCAGAGGATACACACGCACACCAACTCTCAACTTCTGGCTCTAGAAGCCACTGTTATGCTCAGACCTCAGAGGTCAGCACAGCAACAGGAAAAATCACAGGAAACATAACTCCCCAGGTTCCAATCAACCATCTACATATGAATCTGCAGCGACACGCCTCTCCTTCAGGCCCCCAGCATATGAGATGAGCATTCCAGAGGTGGTCATATATTGTGCCTGCCCATGAAGAAAAGGCTCTTCCCTAGGTAGAATGCATTCCCACAAAACATGACGCCTATTCCCATTGGTGCTTAACCATTTCAAACCCCTTTCACAATTGTCATCCTCCCTTCTCCAACCTAGAGCTTCCAATCCCCATATATAGTTCCTAAGCTTCCTTGTTGTGGCAGCCACACCCTATTCGCTGCATACCCGTTCCTCTAGTTTCTATGAATGGATCTGATGGAATTACAATGGCCCACCTCGTTAAATGGCCTACTGGACAAGAAGTTCCTAGATCCCTGACTAACGGCTATACATCTCCCCAGCTGCATTAATCCTGTTCCCCTCAAAAGGCTGCTATGGTGCCACAGGTGATCTATTCCTAGTCGAGAAGCACAGTCCCCCACCGTACCCCCAACCAAGAACACACCGATTGGATGCCTGACATTGGCCAATTCACTTGACTTACTGTGCTGGATCCCCTACCTAACAGCTGCCTCCATGAACTTTGAGGATTATCCAACTAAGACTTTGAGACATGGTGCTTACTTGCTGCAAGTGCAGGGTGTTTGCCATGTAAAAAACTGGCATGTGGTGCAGGCATGAGATCGACATGACAGTAAAATGTATGTACCCTTGACTGAGGACTGCTTTCTAGTAAGACAAGCTATTTGATTGTGTGGCTGCACTAATAGGCAGTGCACAGCAAAGCAAGGATGCTGCAAGCATCTAGATATGCACTAAGTCAGCAAGCATTAAGGGAGCAAGCAAGCAAGCAACCCTGAGTTGCAGCATACCTAATCTGTGAGCTTAATGCCTGACTCTACTGCCAATACAACCTATTGCAAATGGATCACAAATGTGCCATGAGGATTATGAGGAGTTAGAAATTATTGGACACCAATGTCTATGTTCAAAAGAGTACATGTATCTTGTGCCCTGAGATAAGACCATCAGATGTAGGAGCAGACGTTGGCCCATTGAGTTTGCTCCACCATTTAAGCAAATCAACATTGATCCAATAATTTGCTGTATCCTCATAACTCTTACTTCCTTTATTGTTTAAATAGCTATCTCAGTCTTGAATATATTTAATGACCCAGCCACTAATGACTGCTGCAGTAATGAATTCCATAGATTCACTACCCTCTGAGAGAAAAGTCACTTTCTTTTAAATGGGTGACCCCTTATTTTGAATTATGCCTGATGGTCCTCAACTCTTCCACAAGGGGAAATAACCACTGTCATGCCCTTAAGAATCTTGAATGTTTCAAAAATGTTTCCTCTTATTCTTCTAAAGCCCAATGTGTATAGGACCAACCTACTCAACTTCATCTCATTAGAAAAGCCCTCCCTGCCCAGAATAAAACTAGTGAAACTTCTCTCGACTGCTTCCAATGCCATTACATCTTTCTTAGGTAAAGGAACCTAAACTGCTCAGAGTATTCCAGATTTGGAGATGCCGGTGTTGGACTGGGGTGTACAAAGTTAAAAATCACACAACACCAGGTTATAGTCCAACAGGTTTAATTGGAAGCACACTAGCTTTCAGAGCGACGCTCCTTCATCAGGTGATTGATCACCAGGTACCTGCTCTGACAGTCCCACAAAGAACTCTCAGCATCTATTTGCTTGTGGTGAACAGCAAAATAGGAAATGTTATTGGATTACTTTCAGACAAGTCCTTTGATATTCCATTTCCTCCAGGTTCTTATTCTGATGCACAAGATTAATCAGAGACTCCGAGTCATCATATTTATGGAGCTGCCTGAAGGGAGTCTCTACCATTTTCACTGCATGTGTGTACAACAGCAAGGAAGTAGGCAGAGTAATAATTAACTGTTTAATCAAAGAAATCCAATTCAAATGCAGCCTTTTCTCCAGAGTTTAGTCTTCCCAAAGAAATGAGCTGCCAAGGGTTTCAGATCTAAAGAATGGAATGAAGGAAAGTAAAATATATAGTGCATATTGAACAAAAAACAACTGATCCAAGCATAACATTGCTTACTATTCCCATGAAAGGAATGCAAGCAGGAGCCCTTAAGGTAGATGAAATTGAATTACGCCATTTGCACTGATACTACCCCAAGCTGCTCATTGACTATTATTGAGAATTTCTACTGCAGTGGCTTGAGTGAGCACAAATTGTGAATTCCACACTTGAGGCATTAATTGTATCAACTACCAGTACAGAAGTGCATAAATATTTAATAACCCTTACCAATAGGCATCAGGAGGAAAGTTATTTCTGACTGTGGTTGATATGTCCTCGAAAGTACCAGACTAAACCTGTGGAGAGAGACTCTAATTACTTAGTTGATAAGGTCAATTAGAGACCAGTTATGTTTGGAAATGTTCACGTGTAATAAAATTCAAAGGGGAATGATTGATTAGGCTCCAGATGATTATAGGTTAACCGTTAATTGTAAATCACCAGCTCCTCCGTACTTTGGAGCCATGGGGCTTCAGAATAAACTATTTTAATACAGTTATTAAAGGATTAGTCAGAGGATCATTGTTTTATCTCAGATAAAGTAGTAGACTTAAACTGAGAAAATACATTTTAAATTCTTTATTTAAAAACAGTCTTTGGAATTCTGAACATGAATTAATGATGAATTAAAAGAAACATAATTTGCCCAATTCAGACATTCACCTGTAATTGATAATTAGCTACTGCCTCATGCATTTAAAGTTTGATGAGAAGGGAAACACATATTTTCTTATCTTGCTTAGAATTAGAATTATAGATCAGATGTTTTCAGAAGATGGATTGAACTGGAAACCAGTCCTAACATACTAGTATCTTTTATTTCTTCCACATTATTAACCTTTGCCCTACAACTTACAATTTGTATTCTACTTGCTTAATATGGCTGGGCAGTTCATTACCAGCATCTGATTTGATAAGCAGTTCCAGGCATCCATCTTCAACAACCCAGGCAAATGTAAAGTATTAGTCTCCCTCTTTGGAGACAGTATATTTTTGTGAGGTCTGTGTCTGAACAATTTATTAAATACCACACACAGACATTGGTCTTAGGTTTTTGAAACATTTCATTTATAGTAGGGAAATAGTTCATGGCCCACAGCTGCGGTTGCAAATCTTTCTACAAAAGAAAATTGATTTCCCAGGCACTGCTAATAGCAAGCTTGAGTACACATTTGCAAATCATTAGAGGTAGCAATACAAGATAACGAGGTCATTAAAAAAAATGCAAAAGAAAATTTCAAGAGAAAAAGGTTTGAAAAACAAGGAGTTTATGCCAAATTTGCATAAAATCTTTCTTTAACCACAGTTGGAGTGAGATTTGGACCTCCATAATACGAAAAGGATACAGCGCTGGATAAAATGAGATAGATTTAAGCATGTGACACCATAACTGAGAGACTGTAATGATCAGGAAACACTGAAAAGGTTGCTTTCTCTTTTGGAAAGAAAGAATGGAGGAGTGCCTAAAAAAGTCTGTATGAAAAGATATGATTGGATAGATGAGGTGAAGATGTTTCCACTTATGGGAGAAACCAAAGAAAAGCATGTCAATAAAATATAGTTGCTAATAGAAATTATAGAGAAATCGCTTTCCCAATGAAGTGGTGAGAATGTGAGCGTCCAATATCTCATGGGGCTGTTAAAATAAATTACGTAGAGCTATTTAAGGGGAAACTAGATAATTACATGAAGGTAATAGAAGACCCGTGGCTATTGTTAGATGAAGCAGATTGGGAGCAGGCTTGCATGGAGCATGAGCACTGTCAGGGTCAAGTTGCTCTGGGTGGCAAGTTCCATGCAAATGTATGTGTTCATATATGGGCAACTGAAACTGCCAATCATTGAGAATATATCAAACTATTTTCATCTTCAGATGCAAAAGAAACAAATACAAAAGCATACACAGACGTACACACAATAGTTGGTTCATTGTGTGCTGATACTTCGCATTGAACCATTTTCCTTATTTTTTTTGTCAGTGGTGACTCTTCATTGTCTGGTTTTTGGATGACACCAAAGTTTGGGTTCAAGATACAGTGTCAAAAAGTGTGGCACTGGAAAAGCACAGCAGGTCAGGCAGCAGCTGAGGAACAGGAGAGTCGATGTTTCGGGCATAAGCCCTTCATCAGGAATGGCTTATACTCAAAACATTGACTCTCCTGGTCCTTAGATGCTGCCTGACCTGCTGTACTTTTCCAGTGCCACACTTCTCACCCCTGATCTCCAGCATCTGCAGTCCTCACTTTCTTCAAGATGGAGTAGTTGTGGAGAAGGTAAAGTCAAGAACAGTCTTTAAGTTTAGCTTTCTATTAAGAGCTATTTATTACATTATTTAGTTATGTATTATTTATCTATTTATAGCTATACATGGTAACTTGATCTTACATTGTTAAGAGTAACATTGTTAAGAGATTATTACCCACATGTGCTCCTCTCTTAGATTCCAGTTTAGATCCTTCCACATTGTGTTTTTATGCCATATGGGAACTTTCTCAGTGATTACATTGTAAGGCTGTACCAGAGCCCTAAAATCCTCACACAATACCACTCCTCAAGTCTTATGACTTTCCCGTCATAAATTTTGATTAATCGTCTTTACAGATTCTCACACAAATTGCTTAGGTTATTTCTTTTTACACTGTTAATTGTACATTTTTTCCTTTTTTTCCCATCCTTCCCCATGTTGTTAATTTGATTCCCCTGTGGTGATAGTTGGGTAAAGAAAATAGAAAACAGGATGTAGAAATGCATTAAATAAAGTTGATGCGCTATATTTTCCTCTGTTAGCTTCCCATTAGATCAGAAATTGAATCAATCCAGCAATGGGACCACTCATCTTAAACAGATGTTTGAGCCAAGGGATTAGGCAAAGCTAGTGGCACTTTCTGACACCTGGCCAATGGTATTGAGGGAGGGGTTTATCCTGGTGTAGCATGGAATGTGGGGAATGTAAATGGGTAGCTTAGAGCAATGGGATGAGATGATGTTGGTTACATTGAATGGGACCTTTTATTGTATCTAAAATTTACAATCACTATTGCCATGGCATTTGCTCTTTGATGGTCCCCTGTCTATGAAGGCCCTTTATTGAGATCAGTTTTCCATTTATCAAAGCATGTAATGTTTTAGTGCAATAACATTTTGTTACATTTCTGTTCGTACCTATTCCAGAGTTGGTGTTCCTTTGGGAAGTAATCTGAATTGTGCTGTTATCATTGTTTAGGAACGAGTTGATGGGCAACGTAGGAAGGCTAGTTTTCAAACTGTGCCCCAACAGTAAAATGGAGCAGTAAGTTCAGTGAGAAAATCTGGATTTGTCTGTCACAGTGAAGTTCTTCCGAACTATGTGCTCAGAGTAATATGCTGTTTTGACTGAAAAACTTAAAATAATCAAACAACACCAGGTTATAATCCAACAGGTTTACTTGGAAGTACTAGTAATCTAATCTACTAGCTTTTGGAGCCCTGCTCCTTCATCAGGTAGCTGTGGAGCAGAATCATAAGACACAGAATTTATAGCAAAAAATCTCAATGTCATACAATCGAAACAATATATTATACAAAACTAGATTGCTATTAAGCCATCTTTTAGAATGGGTTGCAGCATGTTAATATGTAAATCCCAGAACTTCTTTTAAGTCACCTTCGAGATAACTTAAGGTTTTATTTTTAAAAAAGGTGACATCTCAGTTCGGACAATGCATTAAAGATGTAAGGTTAGAGTTGTCTATATACTAAAAAAGAGCCAGACTGGTTCTATTTCCAAAGTAAGAATTTATAAAATGTTTTATGGATTGACTGCCTGAATTGACTGCCTGCAGATTGTGTGTTTTTTGAATGATATAGAATGTACCTGTAATTACAATTCTGCAAATACAAATTCACCCCATAGACTTCTATGTGTGTGCACATGTGAGGGAGAGGGTGGAGAGAGAAAGTGAGTGTGTGTGAGAAAGAGAGTGCAAGTGTGTGCATGTAAGTGTGAGTGCACGTGAACGTGCTTGGTAGAGTGTGTGCGTGAGTGTGATGGCATATTAGACTGTGAGAGAATGTGTGTGTGGGTGTGAGTGTGGGGGGTGTGTGTGTCTGAGAGAGAACGTGTGTATGGGAGAGAGTCTACATGAGTGTGTGAGTATGTAAGATTGTGTGTGTATGTGTGCTCACGGGATGCAACTGATAGGGTACCCATCATTGCCCAGTACTTCCCAGGAGCGAAGAAACTATGTCATGTTTTTCGCAGCCTGCAACACATTATCAATGAGGATGAGCACCTCACTTAGACCTTCCCTATGCCTCCACTTCACACTATCAAACAATCCCTGAATCTTAAACAGACCATTGTTTGCAGCACACTGCCCAGCCTTCAGGATAATATTGACCACAACACCGTAAACAGAGAGGATACAAAATGTGCCATCCTTAGCATGATGTCAGGATGCAAATTATTAGGTACTTCCTTTGCTTTTGTTTGCCTCAGAAACAATGATAGCTGGTCAAGTTTCTATGTTTTGTGCAATACCATTAATTATGGAAACCATTGGAAATTCAGTCCAGTTCTACCAGTGTCTAGCCAAGTCCAGATATGTTAGCATTGCAATTGGAATCTTTCTATTCCTTTACAGAAAATTACTAAATTATTTTTCATGTGTAACAATTTTATACAAAAATTATAGATATCAACCCTCTAGTAGTTCTCAAATTAAGGGCCCTTAAGCTTTTTACTGATGCTTTCATTACTATCCTGCTTTGCCAAAAAATGAAAGTGATTGAAATGTCAGATTTGCAGACGGCTAACATTAAAACAGGATTAGTAATGAAAGCATCAGTAAAAAGCTTCAGGCTTGCTAATTGAGGAAGCACTTGGACTATTTCATATCTCTAATTTATCAAATAGTTCGATATGAAAAATAATTTAATGATACTATGTCAGAGAAAAGAAAAAGATAGAGGCATCATAAGCAAATCAGTGAAAATGTAAAATAATGATGATTTGGAAAAAATAATTATGAACAAAGATGCTTGATGAATTCTGGCTTACAATTATGTCATAAGAACTAAATTACCAACAGTGGAACATAAAAAATCATCCTTCATAATGTCTCTCATGCTTGTAATATTCATCTTTCTTGCTCCATAATTTTGCAAACTTTACTCCTAAACTAACAATATTTCCACATATCCTCTAAATTCTCGCTCATTTCTTTACTTTCATTTCTAAATGAATTACTTTCAAACTAAATTAATGTCAAACTGCAAAATCCATTTACATGATTTAACCAGAACAACGCACCAGAAATGACAAAGGATATGATCAAATCATCACTCAAAAACTCAAAATATGGCACTTCTGGCCCTGAACATTGCTCAGTCTACCTCAGCTTACCCTGGTAGGGGAAAGTGTCTCAAATGTTTGAACAACAGGTAAAGCTAACTGACTCATGCTGCTATCATGCAGTAAATTCCTGAATGATTTCTTTCACTAACAGCACACTGCCATCAACCCAAAATGGCATAATGTGGACCTCAAAATAAATATTGTGATATGAGAGTTTAAGTGCTGATGTAATACCAGATATATTGGCTATACTTTCCAATGGCTGGTGAACCAAGAGTTTAATGTTGATGGGGTTTGATTTCAGAGGTTATAAAAACACTTCTAATCAAACCCCACTCAAGGACACCAATGTTGTTCTTGCTTTGGGCACTTCAACCAGTTTATGCATTAAAAGTGCTTTGCCAAAACTCCCTTGTCAGTGAGGCAGTAGGATTACATAATTTGGTTCAACACAATTTTATTAACAAAATATTCCTTAGTGAAAAAAGAAGAGTATTTCCCAAATTCGTACAATGTTTACTCTCTTTCCTCTCTATTGTAGGGCTGGCTGTCTTCCACAAAGGTGGGTCTCACAGATCAGGCAGACCTTCCCTTGGGTCTTCTTGGGTTGCCGCACGGCCTTTTGCCATGAAGCTTGCTGCAGGTCTTCACTGAAAAGGGTGGCTTCTAGGTGTGTGTTTTTATCCCCCACACCTCAGACCTTCTCAAACCTTCTTTGGCCTTTGGCCAACCAATGGGGTCATGAGCCAGGTTCAAAGAGTCCAATTAACAGGAACTGTCATCTCCACGCCAATGATGGCCCAATTAAACAACATCCTCTTATGCTGTACAAGATGATGCTGGTTTGTTCAACTCTGTTTCTTGTGATATGGTGTTGATGAATACAAGATAGAAACCTTCAATTTCTTGTCTCCTTTTAGTAAGGGTTTAGAAATGTTGCCTCATATTTAGAATAAATGAAAATTAATGAAATACTTTGAGCTCAGCAGTCCTTACAACACAAATTCAACTCTTTTAAAGGTATTTTCCTGGTTAGTGATAGCAGCTATTCTTGTAAGCAGTCAGTATATCTTTTTTTTATGGAAGTTAATACATTCTGCCCTTCATCTACTCTCACAGTATTGCAACCTAAGGATATAACAATATACTTATGCTCGAAAGATCCACTCTCCTGCTCCTTGGATGTTGCCTGACCGGCTGTGTTTTTCCAGCACCACACTTTTTGACTCTGATCTCCAGTATCTGCAATCCTCATTTTCTCCAATGGAACAATATATTCTCTGGAGACCTGAATCAGTTATTTGTGTCTTGCATACATGCCCTCTGAAGGCATACTGAGCCAGTAGTCAGTGAAGAGAAACTTGAGAGGAACCATAAAATAACTATTTCACAGCATGTGAACATACAGATCAACTCTTATCAGATTCACTTAGATCAATCAGTGTAACCTAGCTTCATGTAATACTGCAGAACACACCATGCACAGATGTGTGAGTCATCTGACTTCACTTAAAACTAAAGGTTTTCCAACAACTTTCTGGAAGATTAAAAGATATTCATGGGTAAGGAAGGCCATTCAACACATTTTAATTTATCAGCACGGAAAAAAATATTGCACTTTGGTCATTGCTCAATCGTGTTTTCAAAATTATTTTGTAAATTTCTCTTCCAAAACTCTGACTAAAAGACCATTCAATCATTGATTATTCCCAATGTCAAGAATGAGGCCCCAATACAAACACTTAGGGCTAAACACTAACTTCCAACTCAACCTCTCTAATCAGTTCCTATCCTTCAGTGACTTTCCTGCACATACCATCATTTTACCATGAATGTGTACAACTCAAGCTCCAGGCATTCTGTTCACCATCCATGTGCTTTTGACATGCCTGTTCTATTAAAAATCATAGATCTGGAATGTTAACTCCATTTGATTCATCACAAATGCTGACTATTGCCAGATTTTTCTCCTTTTCTTTCTGATTTGCAGTGTCTGTAATAATTGGCTTTTTTATGCATGATTATCTATTTTCATGAGGGTGAATTTTCTGCAACCCAGAGCAATATGGGCAATTGAAAGAAAGTTGTAAAACATGAAAAGAATGGGAGAATCAAAACCTTGATGTTAAGCAAAGTTTTCTCAACTTCTCTCTTACATTTTCTATGATGACGTCAAAATCTCACAATTGAACAGCAATGACCTTATTTCCATGCAATTGCATCTTATTATTAGCACTTCAACTAGTATTTATTATTGTTAGCTTTTCTATTAACATTTGTCTTCACAACTTCAAATTCTCCTCCTCTTCCTCAAGAAATCATGCATGAATCTTTTAATTGAAAGGGGCCTGTTAGTATCATTGAACATATTTTGATCAATCTTAGATTTTTTTTAGCAAAATGTCAGTTTCATGTATGGCTTCTCATTGTGAGGCCTAGCAGGATCTCTCATTGTATCTCACCATGCTCACCTTATTAACTAACTACCTGCTCTATGCAATCTCTCCCCCCAACCCACTCTATCCTAGCTATGTTTTACCATTTGCCATACCCCAAACAATTTCTCACTGCTGGGATATTCAAGAATGGACCAGCATCTCGAGCATTCTTAAAAGGCGCCCACAAAAGCAATGTAAACAAGAAGCTGCCATGAACCATCTCTAACATTTCCTCAGACATGGCAAAGAAGAGAAATATAGTGCCTTGTTTTGTGGGCATGGATCTGGACATTCTGGTGAATGGAATGGTCCAGAAATGGGATAGCCTCATCCCCTAGGACCAGCAGAGGAGACCATCGTACCAGAGTATACCAGTCTGGTCTGAGGTTGCTACCTGGGTCAGTGTGGTCTCATCCACATCATGACAAGCCCAGCAGAGTAGGAAGAAAATCAATGTCCTTCACCACTGCAGAAGTACAAGTATCACTTTCCTCTTTCTGACCTCTCACTCACTATTTCTGGTGTTGGACCAACATTTTACTAAGACTCACGTTCTATCACTTTCGTTATTGCCAGCAACATTTTCCCTCACTCACTGTCACACACCCCAAGCCCAGACACCATGAACCCTACATGAGCCCTACTCATTTGTTTGGGACATCTTCAACCTGCACCAAAGGTAACAGCTATGTCACCCATTTTCATCTCCCTCAATACCTGGTTCTCTCTCATTATAGAGTCATAGAGATGTACAGCATGGAAACAGACCCTTTGGTCCAACTTGTCCATGCCAACCAGATATCCCAACCTAATCTAGTCCCACCTGCCACCTGCCAGCACATGGTCCATATCCCACCAAACCCTTCCTATTCATATACCCATCTAAATGCCTTTTAAATGTTGCAATTGTACCAGCCTCCACCACTTCCTCTGGCAGCTCATTCCATACACATACCACCCTCTGTGTGAAAAAACTGTCCCGTAGGTCTCTTTTATATCATTCCCCTCTCACCTTAAACCTATGCCCTCTGGACTCCGCCACCGCAGGGAAAAGACTTTGTCTATTTATCCTATTTATGTCCCTGATGATTTTGTAAACCTCTATAAGGTCACCTCTCAACCTCCGACGCTCAAGGGAAAACAGCCCCAGCCTGTTCAGCCTCTCCCTATAGTTCAAATCCTCCAACTCTGGTAACATCCTTGTAAATCTTTTCTGAACCCTTTCAAGTTTCACAACATCTTTCTGGTAGGAAGAAGACCAGAATTGCATGCAATATTCCAACAGTGGCCTAACCAATATTTTGTACAGCCACAACATGATCTTGCAACTCCTGTACTCAATACTCTGACCAATAAAAGAAAGCATACCAAACGTCTTCTTCACTATCCTGTCTACCTGCGACTTCACTTTCAAGGAGTTACTCCAAGGTCTCTTTGTTCAGCAACATTCCCTTGGACTTGACCATTGAGTGTATAAGTCCTGCTAAGATTTGCTTTCCCAAAATGCAGCATCTAAATTAAACTCCATCTGCCATGTCTCAGCCCATTGGCCCATCTGGTCCAGATCCTTAGTACTCTAAGTAATCTTCTTCGCTGTCCACTATACCTCCAATTTTGGTGTCAACTGCAAACTTACTAACTGTACCTCTTATGCTCACATCCAAATCATTTATGTAAATGACAAAAAGTAGAGGACCCAGCACTGATCCTTGTGGCACTCCACTGGTCACAGGCTTCCAGTCTGAGAAACAACCCTTCACCACCACCCTCTGGCTTCTACCTTTGAGCCAGTTCTGTATCCAAATGGCTAGTTCTCCTTGTATTCCATGATATCTAACCTTGCTAACCAGTCTCCCATGGGGAACCTTGTCATATGCCTTACTGAAGTCCATATAGATCACAGCTACTGCTCTGCCCTCATCAATTCTCTTTGTTACTTCTTCAAAAAACTCAATCAAGTTTGTGAGACATGATTTCCCATGCATTCTTGGAGGAAAAGAACCCAAATTAAGGCAAGAGAGAAAGGATGAGTGGTGTGTCCCTTATCAGGAGAAGATCCTGTCCCTGGCCATCTCAAGTGACTGACTGGTCATCCAAACCCCTGACTAGAGTTGAAGGCTGCATTTGGCATATTGTGCCAGGACCCACTGACCGAAGCTATCTCTCTTGACTTGACAGAGGACTGCTGACAACCATGACAAACCACCTGGATTTGTGTTGGCCTTAAAAAGCCCAGTCATAGAGAAGTGTTGAGAACCTGACATTTCTGCCTGAGGGGCAAGATGTAAAAAGGCATGACAAATGAGGGATGATGTGAACATCCATTCAAAGTGGATGAGTATTTAGAGAGCAAGTGAATCATTTGCATATGTAGCCTGATCCAATTCATGAGTTGGGGGTGTCTCTCGGGGTGCAAAATGTCCTAGCTGCAGCATCACAATGATAATTGTCCCATGGTGCAGTGTTGAAGTGCAGTAGCAAGCTGTAAGTGGTTCAGAGATGTGTCATGAGAGTCTTTAGAGGTTACTTGCCAATTTTTGTGGATGTGCGGCATGTGCAACTGATGGCTGGGGAGTGTATCCCCTGATGTTGGTGTGCAGCATGGAGGACATTGGACGTGGCAAATTCACCAGACCCCTGCTCTGATTCTGAAATCAAGAATTCTCAGCATCTAGATTGGTCACTGCAGATGTTAGTGAGGTAATATCTGTAGTTAATAAGACAATTATTAAGCAATAAACCCCCTTAATTGGCAATTCACCTCAAAGAAATATTATCTCAACACTCGGAATATAGCGAAAAGATACAGCAAGTTGTTCTCGATGTCAAAATAGGCCTCACTGGAGTTCTCACACCATTCTGCCATATTTCAAATCAGAATCCATATTACTCATATGTTCCATATCATTTTCCACATATTTACCATTTCTCGTTCTTCTTCATCCGTGATTCTTTTTAGTTCTTTTACCGAAGTCCATCAAATGATCAGAACACAGTTCCTGATTAAATAGGACTCTACTTTAAGCCATCAATTTGCACAGCTGATAATTACTCATCAAAGTTAAACAGCAGCTACTCACCTTCAGAAGTCACAAAACTGTTGGTTTTCCTTACCTTACTCTGCTAATCCATTACTCTTTCTTTCCCTTTTTGATCAATAGAGATCACAAAATAATAACAAATAAAAGCACTCAACCCATCCAGCAAAATTCTAACATAATCGCATTGCAGCATCCAATTACTTTTGCTATGACCAAATGATAAAGAGCGATCAACTTTTCTCTTTTTAACCCCCTTGATCAGTCACCACAAATATTTTTATTTTCCTCTATTGGAATGCAACTATAATACTTCAACTAAACTTAGTTAACCAGATCAAAAACGAATGAAAGAGAATTTCAGTGTTTCCTTGAGAGAAGTATGATTATTGTTGCGTTTATCAAACCCAAGAAAGATAAGAAAATATAATATCTGACACATACATACAAAAAGAGGGAACAAAATTTTGAAAAGAAAGTGACTAGAGGTGTAAAAATAGACAGGCAAGTTGCAGTTTAAAGTTTTAGACCCTTTGTGTTACAAGGTCTCAAATATATAACTGTTGACTTGTTTCCTTAGGCATAGCAGAGCTTGCAATTAACTTAAGTTTCACAGTGAATGTTGGTATTTCCAAGGTGATTTTTAACTGACGCTGGTTTCTGAAATTGAAAAAGAGAAAAGAAGCTGACAGTATCTATTCTGCTGTTAGTCCATGTTTCTTCCTCACTCCTCTGTTCTCCTAAAATATGGTTTGGGTACATTCCAAATTTAGCTCCATTGCCCTTTTCAAACCAGATATTCTTTCATTTCTAGATGTGAGTGAAACAGGAGTTGCAAATTTTTTGATACCTTCCTGAGTTTTTATGAGGTAGCTAAGGGAAACTCAGTGAAATCTGAGATCTGATGTAGCCACAAATGCAGCCTCAGTAGAAGTTATCAATGGTGTTGCAAGTGGCTATGTAGGTGACTGTGGCTATAAACTTCTATTCATCTGGCATTTCTTTCTGTGAAAACAGATACATTTGCTACATATTCAAGCTCGTTATCCACAATTGCATAAATATGATCATTGAGGCATGGTAACTGTTTCTGTCATCAATAATGAAACATTTTGTCCTGTAAGAGAGAAGAATATGCCAGTGTGTGTGTAATCTGTCTGGATGATCAGTGTCACAAAGCTGGTCCCTTTTTCTAAAAGCTGTTCCTCTTCTCAAGGATACAGTGTCCTTGATTTTTTCACAAGGGTCGTAAATGAGTCGGGCTTCGATTAGACTAGTTTGGTACAGAGATGAAAAGGATTTTGAGAAGCCTTTTGTTTATATAGAGTCAGAGAGTCAGAACTGTACAGCATGGAAATAGACCCTTCCCTCCAACTTGTCCATGCCAACCAGATATCCTAACCCAATCTAGTCCCACCTGCCAGCACCCGGCCCATATCCCTCCAATCTCTTCCTATTCATATACCCATCCAGATGCTTTTTAAATGTTGCAATTGTACTAGATTCCACCATTCCCTCTGGCAGCTCATTCCATACATGTACCACCCTCTGCGTGAAAATGTTGCCTCTTAGGTCTCTTTTATATCTTTTCCCTCTCACCTTAAGCCTATGCCCTCTAGTTCTGGACTCCCCGACCCCAGGGAAAAGACTTTGTTTATTTATCCTATCCATGCCCTTTGTGATTTTATAAACCTCTATAAGGTCACCCCTCAGCCTCCGACGCTCCAGGGAAAACAGCCCCAGCCTGTTCAGCCTCGCCATATAGCTCAAATCCTCCAACCCTGGCAACATCCTTGTAAATCTTTTCTGAGCCCTTTCAAGTTTCACAACATCTTTCTGATAGGAAGGAGACCAGAATTGCATGCAGTACTCCAACAGTGGCCTAACCAATGTCCTGTACGGCCGCAACATGACCTCCCAATTCCTGTACTCAATACTCTGAACAATAAAGGAAAGCATACCAAACACCTCCTTCACTATCCTATCTACCTGCAACTCCACTTTCAAGGAGTTATGAACCTGCACTCCAAGGTCTCTTTGTTCAGCAACACTCCCTAGGACATTACTATTACGTGTATAAGTCCTGCTAAGATTTGCTTTCCAAAATGCAGCACCTCGCATTTATCTAAATTAAACTCCATCTGCCACTGCTCAGCTTGAGACTTCAGGCCAAAGTGGTCATGTTTTAGAAGTGACCTGTAGAATGAAAGAGGAGTGGTCAGCTCTCTAGCTGAGCAGTTCAGTCCAGAATGATTTGGAAGTTCAACAGTAAGCTTTGTGTTAACAGGGTCTCTCTCCTTATGTCCTTCTAACTTCAACCTGTAAGCATGTGTTCCATTGTTTTTCCTGTGCTTTAAGGGGGTTTGCTTATTGGGACTGTTGTGTATATTCAGAAAAGTCTAGGGTGTAGGTTTGCTCGCTGAGCTGTAGGTTTGATATCCAGACATTTCATTATCTGGCTAGGTAACATCATCAGTGGTGACCTCCAAGTGAAGCAAAGCTGTTGTCTCCTGCTTTCTATTTATATGTTTGTCCTGGATGGGGTTCCTGGTGTTTGTGGTGATGTCATCTCCTGTTCATTTTCTGAGGGGTTGATAGATGGTATCTAGATTTATGTGTTTGTTTATGGCATTGTGGTTGGTGTGCCAGGCCTCTAGGAATTCTCTGGCATGTCTTTGCTTAGCCTGTCCCAGGATAGATGTGTTGGCCCAGTCGAATTGGTGTTTTTTTTCATCTGCGTGTAGGGCTACGAGTCCGCAGATTCCTCAAGAACAAACCACAACAAGCAGACCAAACACAACCAGAAACCCTAACCACCTTACCATACATCAAAGAAGTTTCAGAAATGATAGCCAGACTACTAAGACCCCTCAGAATCCTAGTAGCACACAAACCACCAACACTCTCAAACAAAAACTAACAAACTTAAAAGACCCAGTACAACCCATGGACAAAATCAACGTTATCTACAAAATTCCATGCAAGGACTGCCACAAACACTATGTAGGACAAACAGGAAGAAAGTTAGCCACCAGGATACATGAACACCAGCTAGCCACAAAAAGACACAACCCTCTCTCCCTCGTAGCCCTACACACGGATGAAAATAAATCCACCAATTCGACTGGGACAACACATCTATCCTGGGACTGGCTAAGCAAAGACATGCCAGAGAATTCCTAGAGGCCTGGCACACCAACCACAATGCCATAAACAAACACATAGATCTAGATATCATCTATCAACCCCTCAGAAAACGAACAGGAAATTACATCACCACAAACCCCATGAACCCCATCCAGGACAAACATATAAATAGAAAGCAGGAGACAACAGCTTCGCTTCACTTGGAGGTTGCCACTGATGATGTTACCTAGCCAGGTAATGAAACGTCAGGTTATCAAACCTACATCGCAGCGAGCAAACCTACACCCTAAACCTCAACCTGAGCTACAAACCTTCACAAACCTTGCATAATAAAGTCTAATTTGGATAGAGTGAATTCTGTTGGGGTTCTTTATTCTGTTCTTTGTGTTTCATTGCCTAATTTTGTGAATACATTTTTGTCTGTTTTAAAACCCAGTAATCAACCTCGCTAACATACTCTGGGTAATTTTCAGTGTACACTTACTGAAACAAATTGTAAAGTTATGTTCTGGGCTGCCTGCTTAAGAATGTTTTGAGTGATCGAGTCCATAACAGATGGGGGGCTCTTTGTGAGATTTTAAACAGTGAGTGGTAGATGCTAGTGTCTTTATTTCAGGCATTGGTTTGTTTGGGTAGACAAAGCTTGGGGTTTTAATGGCTCTTTCAGTCATCACAAGTTTTCTCGAAGTGGTTGCAGTGACTTTGGAAGTTTTGCAAAAGGTGAATAAGACCAAGCTGCAGGAATTAGCAGAGAAGCTGGAATTGGAACTGCCTGTTTCTGTGAGGAAAGGCAAGATAATTACAGCAGTCGCTCAGCATTTAAATTTGCCGGGGAAACCATCAGAATCCATAGCGATAGTAAGAATTCAATTGCAAATGAAGCAGCTTGAGTTAAAGAGCAGCAGAAATGAAACAGTTTGAGTTATGGTTAAAAGCAAAAGCAAAAGAAAAAGAATGAAGGTCTTTTGCAGAAGAGAAATAAAGAGAGAGAGCTTTTGAACTTCAGAAACTGACACTTAAAAAGGAAAGTCAGCTTAAAAGGATGGAGATTAAGGCTGAAGGCAAGTCTAGTGAGGAAAAGAGTGAGGATGAGCAAACCCATGGTGGGTGAAAGCCTGATAAGCATTACCTAAATTTGATGAGAAGGATGTGGAAACCTTTTTCATCTCATTTGAAAAAGTAGCTAAACAGATGCACTGGCCAGTGGCAATGTGGGTTTTGTTGATCCAAACAAAACTTGTAGTTCGGACTCGCATCCCTACCAGAGGAGGTATCTGGGGAGTATGAGGAGGTGAAAAAAGCCAGTTTCAGTGTATATGAACTTGTACCAGAAGCCTATAGACAACGTTTCAGGAATCTAAAGAGGGACCCAGGTCAAACCTACATTGAGTTTGAAAGGATCAAACAGAGTAATTTTGACTTGCCGGGGAAACCATCAGAATCCATAGCGATAGTAAGAATTCAATTGCAAATGAAGCAGCTTGAGTTAAAGAGCAGCAGAAATGAAACAGTTTGAGTTATGGTTAAAAGCAAAAGCAAAAGAAAAAGAATGAAGGTCTTTTGCAGAAGAGAAATAAAAAGAGAGAGCGTTTGAACTTCAGAAACTGACACTTCAAAAGGAAAGTCAGCTTAAAAGGATGCAGATTAAGGCTGAAGGCAAGTCTAGTGAGGAAAAGAGTGAGGATGAGCAAACCCATGGTGGGTGAAAGCCTGATAAGCATTACCTAAATTTGATGAGAAGGATGTGGAAGCCTTTTTCATCTCATTTGAAAAAGTAGCTAAACAGATGCACTGGCCAGTGGCAATGTGGGTTTTGTTGATCCAAACAAAACTTGTAGTTCGGACTCGCATCCCTACCAGAGGAGGTATCTGGGGAGTATGAGGAGGTGAAAAAAGCCAGTTTCAGTGTATCTGAACTTGTACCAGAAGCCTATAGACAACGTTTCAGGAATCTAAGGAGGGACCCAGGTCAAACCTACATTGAGTTTGAAAGGATCAAACAGAGTAATTTTGACAGATGGATAAGAGCTTCAAAAATTGAGCAAACATATAGAATCATAGAGTCATAGAGATGTACAGCATGGAAGCAGACCCTTCAGTCCAACTCGTCCAGGTGCCCTTAGAGAGGTAATTAATTTGGAGGTATTCAAACATTTACTTCATGAAGTAATGCAAACTCATGTGGAATAGCAGAGAATTAAAACAGCAAGGTTAGCAGCTGAAGTGGCTGATGATGATGAACTAGTCCATAAAACTCAGGGATAGAAATTGGGACAAAGAGAAATCCTCATGTGGAAAGGAAAAGGTGGATCTCAGTGAAGATCCATAAGGATAACTTGTCACAGGGTAAAAAAGAAACCCTTGAAGGGGACAAAGAAATTAAAAAGCTCCAGAGTTTTCATTGTACTAAAATGGGTCATACAAAATCACGGTATTGGTGGACTCGGAGAAAGCCAGATGTAGGAAAACCAGACAAGTCTGGGACTTTTGTTGGACTAGTAACAAAAAGCACAAGGCAAGTTAGACAACTGCCTCAGAGTGTACAAGATGTTCAGAGGTTGAATAAGGAGGAAGAAGTGCCAGATCTGCTTTAAAAAATTTACATGCAAAGGTAAAGTTTATTCACATAGGCCAGGAGTAATAGATAAGGAGGTGACCATATTATGGGACACAGGATCCTCTCAGTCTGTAATGCTGAAGGATGAGGAGATATGTACTCCTGACGGACTATTGCCAGAAAAGGTACTTGTAACAGGAATTCATGGTGAGACAAAAAGTGCTCAATTATATAAAGTGAGGCTAGAGAGTCCAGAGAAGAGTGGAGAATTTGTGCTAGGAGTACTGGATAAACTCTCAGCTCCAGGAATACAACTTGTCCTTGCAAATGATATACCTGATTCAGCAGTAGGTGTGCTACCTACTCTAGTTGAAAAGCCAGTGGTGATGCAGGCAGCTGAAGAAATGAACAATATTTATCCAGGAATTTTCCCAGATTGTGTGATCACAAGATCACAAGGCAAAAGTTGAAGCAGGAGAGATCAAAAGGCACAGATAAGGAAGCTGACATAGCTTTATCAGAAACTATCTTCAATCAGATAAGTGGGACAGAGCAGGAGCAAATACGTAAATATGCAAGTATCTTTAGCTCTGCTAAGCTGATTGAGTTACAGCAGAAAGATGAGAACTAAAAACAGTTGTATCCAAAGGCATATAAAGAGAAGGAGAGTGAATGCATCCCTGTGTGTTATTACTTAACAACTGATGTCTTAATGAGGAAATGGAGACCATCACACATTCAAGCAGATAAGAAATGGGCAGAGATTCATCAAATTGTTTTGCCAGTAGGGTATAGAAAGGAGGTGCTGCGAGTGATGCACTCTTGGAGGTCATTTAGGGGTGAGGAAACACAGGCTAAAATATAAAGACATTTTTACTGGCCTGGACTCAGTGTGGTGCTCCTGCAGGAGGATGATGAGGGAATAGAAAGAACCATCAGGTATTTTTCCAGGAAGTTGAACATTCATAAACAGAAATATTCAACAGTGGAGAAAGAGATTTTACGCTTGGTGTTGTCATTACGATATTTCAGTGTTTATATTACCAGCAATGCATCTGAGACAATCATATACATTGACCATAACCCATAACATTTGTGGAAGAATTTGAGGACAAAAATGCCACACTGTTTAGATGGAGCTTGTTGTTGCAGCCATTCAATTTGACAATGGTGCATGTGGCAGGCTGCGAAAACCTGATTGCTGACACGTTAAGGAGACTCGAATGAGATACAGAGGTTTTCAGTGATGGGTGTGCCCCGACCCAAATTCGCCTCTAGTTGTGCAAATTTGCATGTGTACTATTAGTATAGTGTGTAGTACAGTGTGAGTATAGTGTTTTAGACTACTAACCAGTTTTTGTTTTGAAGGGTATTAAAAATTATGCCATCTTTCGATATTAATGGGCTTTTTTTAAGGGGGGGATGTGTCACAAAGCTGGTCCCTTTTTTCCTACAAAAGCAAGATCTGTGTGAACAGGGTCTCTCTTCTTCTGCCCTTCTAACTTCAACCTGTAAGCATGTGTTCCATTTTTTTCCCTGTGTTTTAAGGGGGGTTGCTTATTGGGACTTGTGAATATTCAAAACAGCATAATAAAGTCTAATTTGGAGACTGAGTTCTATTGGGGTTCTTTATTCTGTTCTTTGTGTTTCATTGTGTAATTTAGTGAATAACCTTTTGTTTGTTTTAAAATCTAGTAGTCAACCTCGCTAATGTACTCTGGATAATTTTCACTTAGCGAAACAAATTGCAAAGTTATGGTCTGGGCTGCCTGCTTAAGAATGATTTGCGTGGTCTGGCCTAGTACATAATATCTGGCTGGTATGATGCAATGTATGCAAACTGCCTGATGTAGGGTTGAAGCTTGCAGCCATGTTAATAGTTCAATGAGGAGTAAAAAAAAGCTTGCCAGGAGCAGCATCAGGGATATCAAATATGAGGTGCTAATCTTGTGAAGTACAACAGCAGACTATATGTTTGTGAAAGGCAGCATGGTGGTTCAGTAGTTAGCACTGCTGCCTTACAGCACCAAGGACCTGGGTTCAATTCCAGCCTTGGGGAACTGTCTGTGTGGAGTTTGCACATTCTTCCCGTGTCTGTGTGTGTTTACTCCGGGTGCTCTGGTTTCCTCCCACAATCCAAAGATGTGCAGGTTAGGTAGATTGGTTATGCTAAATTGCCCATAGTGTTCAGGGATGTGTAGGTTAGGTGCAATAGTCAGGAATAAATGTAGAATAATAGGCGATTGAGTCTGGGTGGGATACTCTTCGGAGGGTTGGTGTGAACTTGCTGGGCTGAAGGGCCTGTTTCCACACTGTAGTGATTCTATGAAAGACCAACAGATAATAATGAAACCAAGTGCACATATCAGATCCAAGTTCTGAGTTTTGCAATCTTTCAGCATCAAGTTGTGAATGGTAATGCATAGCTGACTAACCAAGCAGAGATGGATACTCCACAAATACTCCAATTATCAATGATCAATGAGCTTAGCATGGTGCAAAACATAAAGCTGAAGTATTTGAAAAGATCTTCAGCAGATGAGCAAAACCAATGATACAAGTCAATCTTCTACTGAGTTTCACAAATTCACAGATGCTTGTTTGCATTCAATTTGCCTCATTGTGTGTTCTTAAGAAGAAGCTGAAGAATTTAGATATACCAAAGGCTGTAGGCCTCACAATTTTCTGGATGTTGCTTATGGCCCAACGCTAGCAGATTCCCTAGTCTCGATGGTCTAGGACACATACAACACTGGCATCTACCTGACATTATAGAGAATTCTCCAGTTGAGTCCTGTCCTTTATAAGTCGAACAACTCAATCTAGCAAATGACTATTCCATTTACTACTTACAATTATCAGGAAACTGATATGAAGATATTGTTGTCAGAACCATCAAGTAGTGCATACACAGCAAACCTTGCTCACCAGTGGTTAAGTTCTGCTAAAGTTACTCAGCTCCAGAGCTCATTAAAGCAGTGTTTCCCAATGTTTCGATCCTATTTTGCAGCCCAAAAATTGCCATGTTCCCTTGGTTAGCAGTGTTGATCCGAGGAGGAGAACACCTAAGACCTATCAATACAGGGGGATGATGGTCAGTCATTTCTGCTTCAGAGGTCATGACTCCAAAATTTCAGCTTGTGACCCCACTTGTTGGCCTATTCTCAGCTTAGAGTAGTTCTTCATTAAAGTATTGGTCCAAATATGTAAATTAAAAAGTTGAATTCAAGAGGTAAGGTGAGAGTGACAACCCTTGACAGCAAAGCAACATATGACTGAGTGTGGCATCAAGGAACCACAGGAAAATTGGGATTCATGATTCAATTTGTAAGATTATGACCGTTGAAAAGATATTTGCTGAACTTGATCACTCGTGTGATATCATTAAACCTCAAACCACACAATCATTACACTGGCATTGTTTGTGCAGCTTTCAAATATTAATTTGATCAGAAAGGGTTTCTTGTCAATCAAGAAATCTCTCTTCCTCTCACTTTCTACTCCCACAGAAGTTCCTCACTGTACTTTCCAGTCATTTTGAGCATCTATTCTTGACATGATACCATCATAGCCCCTACATTTAAGAAGTCAAGGTTGGACTTAAATAGCCTACCTTAGTTTTAGATGGATCTACCCTCGCTATATCTTCAGTTTGCTGTTGAAGCATGCAGTGATTCAAAGTGCGTTTCATGTTGTACCAGTGCATGAAGGCTATATTTAGGTAGTAGGTAGAATGAAGTTTATATTCTACTTACATCAGAAGGGATTAGCAAAAGTTAATTAGACATTAATAATCCTTGTAACCTCTTTTGGGAGCCATCCAATTTTACCCATTATCTAGCTAACCTTGCTTGCTCCCATCCTTCCTTACAAGTTAGATCGCCAACAGTAAGGATCTGCTTCTTGATTCTTCTCTACATTGTCCCCAGGACCTTAATGCTACTTGACTTTACCATCATAGCCTCTGAATTCTGATGTCAAGTTTTCAACCATATACTTTGGATTGGAAGGCCTTCTTGTGACACAGTGGTAACATCCCTACTCCTGGACTGGGAGAACCAAGTTCAAGTCCCAGGCATGTAATACCATCTCTGAACAGATTGATTAGAAAAATTAATTAAAGAAAAATAGTATTTGAACAACAAATCTGATAGTTCTACCAGATTTGGGGGTGATAACACACTAAAGCCTTTAAAAGGAGTAGTCATTCCTTGCTAACCAGCCAGAGTCAATCGTTAGGGGTGGCACAGAGGTTAGCACTGCTGCCTCACTGCACCAGGGACCCAGGTTTGATTCCAGCCTTGGGTGACTGTGTGGGTCCCCTCTGAGTGCTTCAGTGTCTTCCCAGAGTCCAAAGACGTGTAGGCTAGGTGGATAAGCCATGGTAAATGTGGGATTACAGGTTAAGGTGGAAGGCTGGGTCTGTGTGGTTTGTTCTTCAGAAGGTCAGTGTGGATGCAATGCTGCACGCAGGAATTCTATTATTCTAATTATTTTTACTGAGGTTACAGGCCTGTAATCATCTTAGAAACTGACCTTACTTGAGGCTTTCTTGAAACATTTAATCCTAATCTACTTTTCATCTTGCTTAGTTTTTACTAATAACCTTGTCATTTTTATATGAATTATTACAGCAGTTTTGGGAGAATCTCCACTTTATAAATTTTTAAACATGAGGTACGTTGCTGGTTAGTTCTAAATTGACAAACCTGAATACTAAAAGTTTGCTACACAACGGCTTATACAAATTTATCAATTCTCATATCCACAGACACACCGAGCATAGTTGTGGTATTGACTTTATACATCCTGTTGCTAGTTGTCAGATTAGATATCTTTCAGTTCTTACATTTTAAGTGATGTAAGAAACAATTTTCATATTGGATGAAGACCACAAACCCTGACATGTTGCATCAAAATACAAAATGTTTCCAGTAACGATCCGTGTGGAGGTGTGGCTGATTTAAAAAAAAGAGCAGCAGAGTTCTCACATATCCTGACCAGCATAAAATAGAAACACTTATTTCATTCAGTTTCAAGTTACCATGCTGAGATATACATCAAATACAGCATAATTGAATGAATATTGTTGTCAAATTCTGACATCATAAATATCTGTACTGATCATAAATATACAAAAAAATCTTAAACTGATTTCCTTTCTCCAACTGTGCCCTGCACTCCATCAAAACCTGATGATAATAATATTCTGAATTTGCTAGTATGAGTCACTGTAAATGATGCAGTATCCTCTATGACATGATAAGACCATGTATAAGATGACAATAATTTTACAGAGAGTATTGATTTTAAAATATACCGGCTTAGAAAATATAGTTATGAAAATGATGATTCAAGCAATATAATGATTAATATATCACTTTTATGCAGAATGATTTATAAATGCCAGGCTATAACTGTTAAATCATACCATGTTAGTTGACACTAATAGTCATTTACTTTACCAGTTTTTCCATGAGGAGAGAACAGATAATCAGACTGAAGTTTCTTCATTCTTTCCACTTTCAGTTATTTTGTTCTATCTTCCACAATCAACCATGCAGCTGTGGAACACAAGGCACACAACACTTGGGAATATGATGAATCTCATTATAGTCAATCTTTTGAATAAAAATGCTTCACAGAATTACACTTGGCCCAGTTCTATTCCCTGTGTAATTTCTTTTCATAAAAAAAGTAAAATGTTTTTCAAAAATGGACTGTAATATGATAGAAATGTGATATTTTTCAGGCCAAGCTTTTCAAAATGGACTCGTTAATGCATTACCCAACTATTGTACCAAGTTTTTTAAAAAATGTGTTTTTGAACAGAACAATGCTACTATGGTTACCCTGAAGAAGAAAATGTTTCTGAATTGTAGGATGCAAAGCCAGCTTTGCACATGTTCCAGAACTGAAATGAAGCAGTCACTAGAAGATTTGTATTTGGATTGCAGCAGAGTGAGTAACCATAAGTGCTATTTATTTTTATCAATTTTGTTTTGGACATAGTTCAAAGTGAAAATTGTAACATTCACTAATCATAATTATATTCGCATTGGAATTTATTTCTGTCAGAACTGAAATACCTGATGATCTATTTGTTCACAGAATTCCCCGGACCATGATTTCCAGTCATGCTTCAAAGTTAGTAAACTCCCTTCTAAGTCAGAATATTTGAGGTTTACATCCCATTCCACAGACTTGCATTCAAAGTTGAGGTCAATGTTCTTGCACAATGCTGAAGAGATGCTGAATAATTTGGTGTGCCATCCTTTACATTAGGGCTTAACCTAAGTCCCCATCAGCTCTGTCAGGCAAACATAAAAGATTCACAAGCGAGCAAGAAAGCTATCCCCAGAGTCCTGATTATATTATCAGGCTGAAAGCACCTAATTGTTTCTTTCAGGTCTGATCAAAATCATACAAGAAGACACGTGCACTTTAATATGAAGCAAATTTATTAGCTTTATCTACTTAATATATATTAGAGACCTATGCAAACTCATGAGTGAATCTATTAGCTTAAATGACATAATGTACATATGTACAAACAAGTGAGTCTCACAATGCCATCCATCTATTGGAGATTTTGGCACTCAGAGCTCTCTCTCAGATTCCATGGCATCAGTCTTGTGAACTCTGGCCCAATGGTGAAAGTTTTGATGAGTGGAAGCAAAGTCCCTGATAGTAATACGATCCTGAATCTAAGATTATGTGCTGAATCTCCATTTTGTAATGTTTAGCAATACATTTCCACCTTCGACACAGGTTGAGAAACAAATCAAGGTGGCTCCATGTAACTGCGTAACAGGACAGTTCTCAATGTCACATGGTTACTTCCCAGTCAAATTGTCACGAGCAATTAACTCGTAATGGTCCGTTTTGAAGATATCATTCTTAAACTCAACACTACACAGATCCAGTGTTAAGCTGTAAACTTTCAGTAATTAGAGCAATAATTTGGTTGTGACCTAATGACTGTTTTGGTTGGACTTTTGTGCGCACAAATTGGCAGATGATTTTCTAAATTACAAGCATGGTTACACTTTGTTGGAGGATCATGATGTTTTGACAGATGTGACACAAATACAAAGTAGAGCAGTGGGTGAGGTCATCCCCATTGGGAAGGTACGTATTGAAACTGAGAGAGTCAACTAAGATAAATCTTTTGCATTTCCTTGCTAGTGATAACAGTGCTTAAAATCAGGTCTCCTGACACTTTAATTTCCAAGTCAAAGATTAAAGTAAAATCATATTCCATCAGTGTAAAATATCAAGAATGACCTTAAAGTACGGAATATCTATCGCCTTTCAAACTTGACGCATCTGTCATTGTACAATGATTTCAAAAATCTAGTGTGAAAATGTCTTAAACCTTTAAAGTTTTCTCATTCACCATATCAGCTAAGCAAATAACATTGTTGCTTTTTGTTTATTCACAAATACCAACTCAATGTTGAAATACAATTATGGAGACTAGTGAATCAATGCTTAACTTTTTTGTATCTCATACTTCAATTCACCATATAAATATCAATAACAACACATTTTATTGCAAATAGGTTAATGTCTGTATTAAAACAGACAAAGAAATGGGTGCATTTGTTTCCACACCCTTGTCAAAAGTAGTATTTTCTCATTATATTTTAGCAAAATATTACTGTAAAAAGAAGCTATCCTTTTAATCTTATGACACAAGCTGAAATTTTAAAGTTAAAGTTAAACTATGGCAGTGGGTATCTGAGATGACATGCACCAGTTATACAATTAGAGATTTTATGTTTCTCATCTTCATTATCTATGCAAACAAGGTGTCTGAATTAGTTGGTGAATCATGTCAGGCAAATGAGCAAGAAATTCTCGACATGCAGGGCATTCTGAGGGTCATAGGTTCTGATGCCATTTTTAAGGGCATTGGACACCACTTCACTCACAGCAAGCCAGAAGTTTCCATTCACTCTGTGAGGGTCACCCCCAATAGTGTTAAACACACCACCAATGAAATAGACACTCTCTTCCTTTTCGTGATGCATTATTGCAGACGCTACTGGATTAAGTAAGGGTCACAAGGGAGACCCCAGGCAGCCATCCCATCAAACTCATTTGGCTTGGACCAACATAGCAGCATGAGCTAACACCACTGCAACTCACAGATGCACCCAGCATCAGTGCTGCAAGAAAATGAAGGAATTCCTGTGCTTGACAAGCATTAGTGGCATCATCTTCTCTGTGCTAACTCATACCGACAGAAGCATCACTCTGTCTAACTCTATTACTGCACAGACATCTCACAAGGATTATAGCATGCAATACATAATGCTGTATGCTTAAGGGCTCACACATAGCTCATGTTCTCAAACTACTAACCCTTCCTGAGCACTGTGCTTCCTACTCACTGACTAGGGATATCACAACACCTGGCATGTTTTTATGCACCTAGCACCTGTAACCATAACACTCAATCCTTCTCTTTATATTATTACAAGTAAAGCTGGCATGACACAATTTGTCACCTAGCAAACCATCCTTGTGTGCATTGAAGACCTTTGAAAGAGACTGACACCTGTGAGTGGTGGCATGGCAGCTTTTTGGAATATGTAGTGCAGGCTTGCATTATGTGGCTGTAGTGATCACACATTAAGGAATGGAATTGTCCTTTGTTTTTTTTATTCTTTTTTTTCTTCTTTTTCTTTTTGCTTTTTTTAATATAATTTAACCCCCACACTACCACCTAAGTGCGGTAGTGCTTATTTTGTCCCCCCAGCACCCATGGTGTGTGTGTGCAGGTGTGAGACACAGTGAAAGACACAAAGTGCACAAATCTTTATTCAAATTCCACCACCAGGAAGATAGGAAAACACCAGGGTGGCCAGTGACAAACACTGCCCTTCACATCAAAGGGCAGTGCTGTGTGATCAAAACAGTGAGGGGGAGGGTAGGGAGGAATTGTCCTTTGTTTAAGAAGACTGCTGGTCCATGATAGGCTTTCCGATTTCTCTGGGGGTGAAATCAATTGAAGCATGAACCTGTAGGAATCCATCTTGATCACAAATCCTAATTAACGAGTTTTGAGAAGATTTGTAGCCTAAGTTGAGGTTCTGGATGTAGGTTTGCTTGTTGAGCTAGAAAGTTCATTTTCAGACATTTTGTCACCATACTAGGTAACATCAGCAGTGAGCCTCCGGATGAAGCACTGGTGGCATGGCCCGCTTTCTATTTATATGTTTAGGTTTCCTTGAGTTGGTGATGACATTTCCTGTGGTGATGTCATCTCCTGTAGTGGTGTCATTTCCTGTTATTTTTCTCAGGGAGTGAAATCGGATCCAAGTCAATGTGTTTGTTGATAGAGTTCAGGTTGGAATGCAATGCTTCTAGGAATGAGTCCTGGTGGCTAGTTTTATAGGCTAGCCACCCAAGACACATGAACATCAACTAGCCACAAAAAGGCCATGACTTACTCTCACTGGTATCCTTACATACAGATAAGGATGGACACCACTTCAACTGGGACAACACATCCACCCTAGGACAAGCCAAACAGAGACATGCATGAGAATTCCTAGAAGCATGGCATTCCAATCAGAACTCCATCAACAAACACATTGATATGGATCCCATTTACCACCACCTGAGAAAAATAACTGGAAATGACATCACCACAGGAAATGACATCACCACAGGAAATGGCACCACCAACACAAGGAAACCAAAACACATAAATAGAAAGCAGGACATGCCACCAGTGCTTCATCCAGAATCTCACTGTTGATGTTACCTAGTATAGATAGATGAAACATCTGAAAGCAAACCTGTTGTTCAGCGAGCAAATCTACATCCACAAATCCTAATGCTGGAGCTACCGGACTCCCTGCATCAAGGGGAAAGAGGAAAGTTCATGGACTCTGGTGAAGAGAGTGCCAGTGACCTCCCAATTACCTGACTATCTGTGGCTAGCCTCGAGAATAGAAGTGGTCAGGTCCCTGCAGTCCGACCGACTGGAGTCTACCCTCACCCCATTAAACATGCTTACCTTATCAACTACTATGTTCTTCATGCATGTGTACAGGTAGTTCTTCTATAACACAATGGCTGAATTCTTGTGCGACTCTGCATTACAGAAAAATTGCGCTTTCGCAACAGTGCTTAAAGTATTGGCGATGTAATCACATTCCAACACACATTTTAAAAATTAATCCTTTAGGAACAGTGACCTAAATTTGTCAATCATGTTACAGTGAATTTGCATTAACAAAATGCACATTATAGCAGAATGATCTGTTGTGTGTCTGCTGTGTTCACTGCAGATAAATGCACCAATGCTGGTGTTGAAGACAAAAAAAAAAATTGACAATGTTACACTTGAGAAAGTCAATCAAAGAACCCATCCGGAATGGAGGTCGAAGGAGGAACTGACAGGTACATGCTTGTTATATGCAGTCACTGTCTGAAGCGTTGCACATCTCACTTGGGCAGAAGTTAATTGGAAAGGTGAAGTTAATTCCAGTCAGTTGTGTAATTAATGAGATACAAATGCATGCAGATAGGCTTTGTGTCTTCTGATGGTGAGGAAGTCGACTTGCTTTCTGAAAATAGAAGAATTAATTGCTAAAATTTATCTCGGCGAAAATCTGACTTCTGAACACTTGCTTGATTAAATTATCACACTCACCACTTTTTTCAACATCTCATAGAGCATTACATCACATTCATAGCATGAAACAAACAATGGAAATAATTTCTAAATGTCAGATTGAATATAGTGAATTTCATAAATCTTCATTTCGACAAAAGAAAATAATTATCACAGCAAAATTGGGAAATGAGGTCTTAAGATTTTAGCACCTAACCTGAAATTCCTCAGGCAAAAGTGAGGACTGCAGATGCTGGAAACCAGAGTTTAGATTAGAATGGTGCTGGAAAAGCACAGCAGGTCAGGCAGCATCCGAGGAGCAGGAAAATCGCCTTTTTAGGCAAAAGCCCTTCATCAGGAATGGAGACAGGGAGCCTCCAGGATGGAGAGATAGGTCGGGGTGGGCGGTGCTGGGGAGAAGGTAGCAACGAGTACAATAGGTGAATGGGGGTGGGGATGGAGGTGATAGGTCAGAGAGGAG
>NC_057722.1:32101936-32227567 GCF_004010195.1 Chiloscyllium plagiosum | reverse complement strand
TGACTTGTTCTACCTGCCAATCTCCCTTCCCACCTATCCACTCCACCCTCCTCTCTGACCTATCACCTCCATCCCCACCCAATTCACCTATGGTACTCTTTGCTACCTTCTCCCCAGCCCCACACACCCCTCCCCCACCCCCGCTTAATGCTCCACCCTAGAGGCTCCTTGCCTCCATTCCTGATGAAGGGCTTTTGCCCAAAACGTTGATTTTCCTGAAATTCCTCAGTCTGTAAGTCATTTTAAAAATAAGAGAAATAGGGATTAATTTTTTACAAACTTGAAAATAGATCAACTTAGAACAGTGATTCTTAGAATTAAAAGGCAGCGATCTTTGTTACCTGAGATTAATTTATGATTAAAATTAACTTGTTTAATATTTACATGAATATCAGCAAATTAGCAATGTTTTCTTAACTCACTTTTTCTAAATTATATTTTCAAACCATAAGGTCCTTTCATGTTTCAGTTCAAATGTAAGTTTCATTCTGTGATTTTCAGAGGTTCAGTATCAGGATTTACACATACTTGATATGAATAGATTAAGAGTGCTGTGACTGGTAGTTTAAACCTGTTGAAGTATATTGCTTTGTGATTGCTGCAGTAAAAATGCTGTCAGCAAAATTAGCCTGGATTTTGACCTATATTTCTAGTGTACAAATTACAATCTGAAAGCTGTCAATAATCTAAGAAATTCACAGATAATTGAATACTTGTTTTCTCTGTCAATTACTACCACACCACTTGCCTCTTTAAATTATTTTAAATGTGTATGCATGTGTTTTTTTTTTACTATTCTAGGGTGATACTTTTGTGTCAATGATGTGGACTGATGTGTCAATGATGTGTCAATGCCAGTGTTGGACTGGGATGGACAATGTTAAAAATCACATAACACCAGGTTATAGTCCAATAGGTTTATTTGGAAGTTCAATAACCACCTGATGAAGGAGCAATGCTCCGAAAATCTGTGGTTCCAAATAAACCTGTTGGACTATAACCTGGTGTTGTATGATTTATAACTTTTTGAATCAAGACCATAAGTACTGTGGCCCATTTAAAGACAGTAGCATTATTCATTTGAGCGCAGTTTCAGTTCTATCAATTTAGATGTAGGAACTGCTGAGCTGAAGAAGATGCTTGTTGTTAAATGGGAAAGCAGGAGGAAGACAGCAGAGATACATAGACTGGGTCAAAAATGCACGTCCAGAAAGGTTTATGTGGGTCCCTATAGCAAATGACAATTCATTACAATAAAAAAAATTGTGGTTACAGAAGTGTCTTTTGAAAGAAAAACAAAGTAATAGATAGGAATGTGTTAGCTGCCAACTGACATGAATAAAAAATAAACTAAAATCTTCCCTTAAACGTAGTTCGACTGAGGACAATACTTGACAAGTTGAGAGAACACAATTCCATTATAATGTGCTTAAAAGGTTGGCGAAATCTAAATGCCTTAGTGCCAGTCACAAAACTCTAACAATACAACAGGGTATCTCCCATAAATTAATTTATACTTTAGTGTCTTAAGCATGGATTTCTTCCTGAAATAATGTAATAATTCAATATATAGACTTCTACCTTGACAGTTTAATATGCAAGGTCACACAAATATTGGATAGTCTTCCTGGAAGGGTTACCTACAAATCTTTTATTCTGTTCAGGTACACAAAAGCAATGTAAAACTGTTTTGGCTATTTATTTATTTATATATAATTAACTTTCTATGTTTCGTATTTATTCATCCTTCTAAATAGACTGGAGGGAACTGAAATTGATTGGGCAATCGAAGATTCCCTGGGTAATTCCCCTATGCCTGTTATTCTTCAAAAGTCTCCATGGAAATCAGAGAATTTGGAATATAAATGGTTACTCAGGAAAAGTTGCGTTATTAAAGCACACAGTGGAATTCCTATTCAGCTATTCATACTTACTTCACGAACATCCAACTACAGATCAATTATACCATCTGACCCAGACACACACCCCTTCCCCAAGTCCAGACCTTCTCTGCTTTTCCCATCCCCTGTTTTGGACCTGCTCCCTCCATTTTCACTGATGCCCTGCTCTGGATCAGATTGCACCTGCCTAACCCAAACTCACTGCCAGATCCTCTATCCACAACTACAATCCAGACTCAATCCAACTTTCATGGCTCAGGAACCATTGGAACTCCATTCCCCATTCCAGACATTCTCCATCTCCTAACTCCACTCTGGACCCACACCCACGTCTTCCATTGACAGCATTTTCCACACTTCCCTGGTTCTGAAATCTCTCTTTCTTCTTCTGCCTCTGGATCTTCCTCCTCAGCCATTTCACTTCAACTGCTCCCCCCTGCCTGTGACCATGCTGAATCCCATTGGATTGAAGTGTGTTTGCCGTATGAGCTGTTGGCATTGGCATAGGATGATGCTGTATGGCACGTCCACCAGTTTGATGCTCATTGCTGGCAAATGTGACAAGCTGCTTAGCTCTCTGTCTGTGTTAAAAGACAAGACAAGGCAGAGTTGCAATGAGCCTGTAAGGTCTGAATGAAAGGGCAGCATGCTTTAAAACAAAGTAAAGCAATAATGCTGTGAGCATTCAAGCAATCATAAAGTAAGTGAACTGCCATGAAATCAAGCTAAAAGCCCTTAGATGCAAGTCTGAGTTTCTCATTTACCTGTTGAAACCTCAAGAAAGTAAGGAAAATTTTTGTTTTTTGACTTCCAGAATCCAATTTTTTCGTTATTGCCATATTCTCTCAAATTGCTCACCATTGACCATGCCACTAAAAAACTCAAAAATGTCTATTATATCTTCTATGTCAGATAACTGGAATTTACTAACACTTACAGGACCGAGATGATTATTTTAAAAAAAGATTGACTATTCCTGCAGATTTGTTGTTTACATTTTAACCTCAGGTGAAACAGTAGAAGAGATTCATTGGAAGGTTTTCGATTCTATATCACATTAACTGTCTCATTAATAGGTTTCCATTCTTCTAGCAAGAGATAATGTACCAAGAGTTAATATAAAAAGGATTCATGGGCAAGAGCTCTTCATCAACTCAAACAGATAGAGCACTGTTATTCTCAGTCAGAATTAAGTTTCTGGTTTAAATATGGAATTTAAAAACAAAACAGAAACCGGTGTTACTTTAGTTTCTAGAATTAAATCTTCTGATGCTTCATCTTCTTCTTGCGGGATGAGTTTAATATAACTCTGGCCGGATATTCCAACAACTGTAAAATGTGAAACAGAAGCAATGTTCCATATCCATCTGCATACATTGCAAAATCTTTGAGTCATCAGCCAAGTCAAGGCTCAGATTAGACTTTGATTAAAGGAAAAATGGAGTTCAAGACCTAACACTCAGATTCATCTCCATTAAAGTGGAATGTTTAATTTGTTTGAAATTGTTAAATCTTTCTAAGTTTTCTTTGCAGCAGAAGAGGTGATTGATTACTTTACAATCAGACAGTTTATGTTTTGTTTGTTGGATTATTTAAAATAATAATCGTCTAATTTTACCAAAAGGACAAACAATTGTTATGAGTAATGTATAACTCAAAGTGTATATTTTTGTACTTTGTTAAGAAGGAAAGACAAGGGCATTTGCCATTAGGAGAGTTTCAATTGTGAGCTTACAACTAACAACACATAAGACAATGTAAATAGTTGGACACATTGAGTCCAGATAAACTGATATAATTTATTGTGGATTCAGGAGGTTTCAGCATACTAACACTGTCAGTACTTAGTGAGTAGTTGGCATGAATGGCTCACAGCAGCGCTATGCACCGAATGTTCCACAGTTACACTGCAGCTTAACACAAATTCTGTGAGGGAAAACAAAAACAAGGAAGCAAGTAAACTCAAGAAGTTGGCTGAGTCTCGTGAACTAAAGACTGGTCACCATTGTGCAGGTGATTCATGACATCATCAAAAAAGCAAAAGAATTGTGAAACCAACCTATCCAATTTGTGATTTGGACTGGAGATACTGAACTGTAGAACATAGAACATAGAACATTACAGCACAGTACAGACCCTTCGGCTCTCGATGATGCACCGACCCCTGGAACCAACCTGAAGCCTATCTATCCTACACTATTCCATTTTCATCCATATGTTTATCCAATGACCATTTAAATGCCCTTAAAATTTTCGAGTCTACTACTGTTGCAGGCAGTGCATTCCACACCCCTAGTACTCTCTGAATAAAGAAACTACCTCTGACATCTGTCCTATATCACCCCTCAATTTAAAGCTCTGCCCCCTTGTGCTAGCTGTTGCCATCCAAGGAAAAAGGCTCTCACTGTCCACCCTCTGATTATCTTGTATGTCTCAATTAAGTTTCTAACAAAAACAGCCTTAAGTGCCTCAGCCTTTCCACATAAGACCTTCCCTCCATATCAGGCAACATCCTAGTAAATCTCCTCTGCAGACTTTCCAAAGCTTCCACACCTTCCTAAAATGCAGTGACGAGAACCTTACGCAATACTCCAAGTGCAGCTGCAACAGGGTTTTGTACAGCTGCAGCATGACCTTGTGGCTCCGAACCTCTATCTCTCTACCAACAAAAGCTGACACATCATATGGCTTCTTAACAACCTGGCTGGCAAGGTTCAGGGATCTATGAACATGGATACCAAGATCTCTCTGCTCATTACACTACCAAGAATCTTACCATTAGCCCAGTGCTCTTTATTCCTGTTGCTCTTTCCAAAGTGAATCACCTCACACTTTGCCTCATCAAACTCAATTTGCCACCTCTCAGCCCAGTTCTGCAGCTTACCTATGTCCCTCTGTAACCTGCAACATCCTTCAGCACTATCCACAACTCCACTGACCTTAGTGTCAACTACAAATTTATTAACCCATCCTTCTACACCCTCATCTAGGTCATTTATAAAAATGACAAACAGCAGTGCACCCAAAACAAATCCTTGTGGTACACCACTAGTAACCGAAATCCAGGGTGAACATTTCCCATCAACCACCACGCTCTGTCTTTTTTAAGTTAGCCAGTTTCTGATCCCAGCCAATAAATCACCTTCAATCCAATGCCTCCGTATTTTGTGCCATAGCCAAACATGGGGAACCTTATCAAATCCTTACTGAAATCCATATACACCACATCAATTTCTTTACCCTCATTGACCTGTTTGGTCACCATCTCAAATAACTCAATAAGGTTTGTGAGGCATGACCTACCCGTTGCAGTATCATGTTGACTATCTCTAATCAACTTATTCCTCTTTGGATGATTATAAATCCTATCTTTTATAACCTTTTCCAACACTTTACCAACAACTGAAGTAAGGCTCATTGGTCTATAATTACCAGTGTAATCTCTCCTCCCTTTCTTGAACAAGGGGACAATTTTGCTATCTCCAATTGTCTGGCTCTATTCCTGTAGACAATGATGACATGAAGATCAAAGCCAAAGGTTCTGCAATCTCCTCTCTGATTTTGCAGAGAATACTAGGATAAATCCCATCTGGTCCAGGGGACCTACCTATTTTCACACTTTTCAGAATTGCTAACACCTTGTGAATCTCAACCCCATCTAGTCCAGTAGCCTGTATCTCAGTATTTTCCTCAACAACATTGTCTTTTTCCAGTGTGAATACTGATGAAAAATATTTATTTAGCGCTTCCCCTATCTCCTCAGACTCTACGTACAATTTCCCATTACTGTCCTTGATTGGCTCTATTCTTACTCTTGTGATTCTTTTATTCCTGATATACCTATACAAAGCTTTAGGGGTTTCCTTGACCCTATCTATCTATAGCTTCTCATGTCCCCTCCTGGTCTTCTTAGCTTTCCCTTTAGGTCCTTCCTGGCTAACTTGGAACGCCCAAGCACCCTAACTGAGCCTTCATGTCTCATCCTAACATAAAGCTTCTTCTTCCTCTTGACAAGAGATTCAATTTCTTTAGTAAACCATGGCTCCCTCACTCGACCACTTCTTCACTGCCTGACAGATACATACTACATACTTATCAAGGAGACGCAGTAGCTGTTCCTTGAAGAAGCTCCACATTTCAGCTGTGCCCATCACCTGCAGTTTCCTTCCCCATCCTATGCATCCTAAATCTTGTCTCATCACATCATAATTGCCTTTCCCCCAGCTATAACTCTTGCCATGTGATATATACTTGTCCCTTTCCATCGCTAAAGTAAACATAGCTGAATTGTGGTCACTATCACAAAAGTGCTCACCTACCTCCAAATCTAACACCTGGCCTGATTCATTACCCAGTACCAAAGCTAATGTGGCCTCAGCTTTGCCACTTTTTGACTTGGCCACATACTGTGTCAGGAAGCCCTCCTGCACACATTGGACAAAAATTGATCCATCTAAAGTACCCAACCTAAAGTATTTCCAGTCAATGTTTGGAATGTTAAAGTCCCCCATAACAAATCCCCTGATACTCTCGCTCCTATCCAGAATCATCTTTGCTATCCTTTCCTCTACATCTCTGGAACTATTCGGAGGCCTGTAGAAAATGCACAACAGGGTGACCTCTACTTTCTGGTTTCTCATGTCAGCCCATACTACCTCAATAGACGAGTCCTCAAACACCATTTCTGCCACCATAATACTGTCCTTGACGAACAATTCCACAACTCCCCCACTTTTACCATTTTCTCTGTTCTTACTGAGACATCTAAATCCTGTAACGTGCAACAACCATTCCTGTCCCTGCTCTATCCATGTCTCCAAAATGGCCACAATATCGAAGTCCCAGGTGCTAACTCATGCTGCAAATTCACCCACCTTATTCCGGATGCTCCTAGCATTGAAGTCGACACACTTAAAACCACCTGCTTGCCAGTGAACTCTTGTGACCTAGAAACCTCATTTCTGACCTCACTGCTCTTAACCTCCTGCACACTGGAACTACAATTTAGGTTCCCATCCCCCTGCCTAATTACTTTAACCCTCCCAAAGTGCATGAGCAAATCTCCTCCCCAGGATATTGGTACACCTTTAGTTCAGGTGTAGACCATCCTATTTGTAGAGGTCCCATCTACCTCAGAATGAGCCCCAACTATCCAGGTATCCAAAACTCTCCCTCCTTCACCGTCCCTGTAGCCACGTGTTTAACTCCTCTCCCTCCCTATTCCTCACTTCGCTAGCACTTGGCAACAAAACCAGAAATAACAACTCTGTTCTAGCAATAAGCTTCCACCCTAGCTCCCTGAATTTCTGCCTTAAATCCCTATCCCTTTTCCTACCTATGTTGTTAGTGCTTGTGTTCACAATGATTTGGGGCTGCTCCCCCTCCTCCTCAAGTATCCCCAAAACACAATTGGAGACATCACGAACCCTGGCACCTGGAAGGCAACACACCAACCGTGAGTCTCTCTCATTTCCACAGAACTTTCCATCTGTCCCCCTAACTATGGAGTCCCCAGTCACTAATGCTATGCTCATCTCACCCCTTCCCTTGTGAGCAATAGGGACAGACTCTGTGCCACAGACCTGTACACCATTGCTTACCCCTGGTAAGTCGACCCCTCTCCGCAACATTATCCAAAACCTTATACTTGTTATTGAGGGAAACAGCCTCAGGGGTTCCCTGCAGAGTCTGCCTGTTCCCTTTCCGTCCCCTTACTACAACCCATCTGCCTTTTTCTTGTACCTGAGCCATAACTACCTCCCTGTAATTCCTCTCAATTACTCTGTATTCCCCTCATTACTTACTTTTTCTCCTCCACTCACAATGTATGTGTGGGTGAATGTAGGTTTGCTCGCTGAGCTGGAAGGTTCATTTTCAGATGTTTCGTCACCATTGTAGATGACATCTTCAATGAGCCTCTGAATGATGTACTGATGGTGTAGACTGATTTCTATTTATATGTTTGAGTTTCTTTAGGTTGATGATGTCACTTCCTGTGGTGAAACCATTTCCTATGGTGATGTCATTTCCTGTTCTTTTCTCGGGGGTGGTAAATGGGATCCAAGTCAATGTGTTTGTTGAAAATAACACGACCTACAGACAAACACATAGGATCTCCGATATCAGGGTTCTTTGCAGAGGTAGTAATGCAGAGACCCAAACAAACAGCTCTGCCAACCATCCAACCCAAACTTTGGGTCCACTACGTGGATGACACCTTTGTCATCACTAAATGAAAAAAAATTAGAGAAAACCTTCAAGACCATCAATAATACCATTACTGGCAAAAATTCATTAAAGAGGAAGAAAATAATTCCCAGATGTTGCAGTAGAACGAACAGCCAATGGGGAACTTCAAATCAGCGTCCACAGGAAAACAACACATACAGACCAAATATTGAACTACAGAAGAAATCATCTCAACATCACAAACAAATCTGCATTAAAACATTATTTCAATGAGGCACCACACACTGCAGCACAGAGGAACTCTGCAGAGCAGAGGAAAATCATCTATACAGTGTATTGAGAAAGAATGGGTACCCAATGAGCACAGTCTGCTGACTGCTGAGCAACAAACCCAAACAAGCAGACAAAACATGTCCAGAAACCCTAGCCACTCTCCTCTACATCAAAGACATCTTGGAAATGACTACCAGACTACTCAGACCCCTTGGCATCATTTCTAGCCCACAAACCCACCAACACACATAAACAGCAACTTGCGAACTTGAAAGACGCTATAAGACAACAGGCAAAACTAATATCATCTACAAAATACCTTGGAAAAACTGTAACAAACACTACATTGAACAAACAGGCAGAAAACTAGCCACCAGGATACATGAACATCAACTAGCCACAAAACGACATAACCCACTCTCACAAGTATCCTTACATATGGATGGGGAAGGACACCACTTTGACTGGCAAAACACATCTATCCTAGGACAAGCCAAACAGAGATAAGCACGAGAATTCCTAGAAACATGGCATTTCAACCGCAACTCTACCGACAAACACATTGACTTGGATCTCATTTACTACCCTCTGAGAAAAAGAACAGGAAATAACATCACCAGAGGAAATGACATCAACAACCCAAGGAAATTCAAACATATAAATAAAAAGCAGGCTACACCACCAGTGCTTCATTCGGAGGCTCACTGAAGATGTTACCTAGTACGGTGACAAAATGTCTGACAACGAACCTTCTAGCTCAGAGAGCAAACCTACATCCAGAACCCCAATCTGAGCTACAAATCTTCTCAAAACTCATACGTGTGGGTGCATGTGTGTGTGGGGGCCAGTCTTTAAAAGGGGAAACGTTTAATCTCGAAATCATATTCTTAATAAATGGTTATTTCCATGATTACTGAAGGAACTAGATGTGGTCTGCTTTTGTTCTGGGGGGCAGTCAGTCAGACAAAATGGTAAGTTTGATCACTTTTGACAGTTTCATTAAATTTACACATTTGTAGCAACTCCAGGGAGCTTGATTTCCAGTGGTCTAACCCCAAGAAACTGTGACAAGTGGCACAGAGAGAGATAGAACAATAACAAAACAGTCAGCTTGCATGCATGGATCTGATAGAGCGGGGGCTGGAATGTTAAACTGTCTGGTAAGAAATCTGGCAAGAAAACTTCTAGAACTAATGTTTGCTTTGAAGTTAAAGTAATAATGAATTTAGTTTGCAATTTAATTTGTGTGTCTTGGAGAGCAATACCAGCAGAAGAAAAAATAGCATCTAGTGAATACACAGAAATTTACCAAAAAGAAACCAATTACAGCTATGGCAGCTTGAGCAAGCAGCCTTCATGTGGAGATAGTGGTGACTCCTTCCTGTGGCTTATGTGTTTGTAAGAACACATCTGGGATAAAATGAATAACATTTCTAACCTTTATATCTAGTGGAATAGAGTTCATGTTTAGTTTTCCTTGTTTAATACACATTTTATTAGTTGTTTTAAAAGTCTTGTGAATGGGTACAGTAACTGGCCTCAATAGTAGAAAGAAAACAAAATCAGGGCCTACCAAATCAGCTTTCCCTCTGAGATCTGACTTGACCATGGTGATCACCGGCAGGCTTCAGTATTGAGTGCATAATTGGCCCGAATGACCCACAGCAGCCCTAGGCTATCATAGTTTCATGCTCGTAAAACATTCGGGCACACATTGCCATCACACACAATCCTACTATTTCCTGCTTGTAGAGCAAGATAGCCTTAAACAAAAGGGACAAGATCCAAGCTGGCACAGGAGGCAAGTCCTCACCCCTTACAAAAAGCAGACCGAACAGCAGGTGTGTAATGAAGGCCACCGTTCCTGGAACGATAGTGAGTGGGAATGACACTAACCAGTGAAAAACAGTCTAGTTTATTCTTCTCGGATTTGCAGGCAGTGCCACACATCAGTCTCCACAAGTGATTGTCAACTCTAACTCTTTTGCTTCTCCAGATACTGGTGGCCTCCACAAGAGGAAGAAAAACAAGGTACCACAGTCTGCTCCCAGCAGCACCACCACCACCACTATGTCTCAGGATGATGTGTCTGACATCTCAGAGGTAGCACTGGCACTTCTGAGCACGGAGACAGAGACATTCACCCTCAGTTGGCCCATCATCTTGAAAACGCTCAGGGTCACAATCTGGTCAGCTCATTAATAACACAGACCAGAGGTGGTGGAGGAATCCGCGCCTAAGGTCCCTGACAATTGGAAGATTGCTTGAGGCTATGCATCTGCTCAACCCCGTACAGTGATACCATTGATTCAGGGTATCTTTGATAAGTTGAAACTGCAGAGACAGGCAGGAGAACAACAGACAGTGATACCAGAGGTTCTCACTAGATTGGAGTGGAAATGGAGCAGTCTGTCCAGCTTCTTACTACTGTAATGGCTTCTGTATGCGAGTACTTCGCTGTCCCAATAGAAAGGGTGGTGGCTACCTTGGACAGCCAAGTCTAGCAGAAAGTTTATTGACTGCTAGATACAAGCTCAGATCTGCACTCTTTTGCTCTACTTAAAAGGGCTCAGCATCAGTGGCAAAGTGAGAACAAGACGAGATACATAAACTTCACCCCAGCTCCTGCATCTCAACAAGACAGGATGATGCCAATTGGTGCCAAAAGGGAGGAGGAGCCATGTCTCAAATATGAACAAAAGAGCTGAATTCCAGAGGTGAGGTAAGAGTGACTGCCCTTGATATCAAGGCTATGTTCAAATGGGTGTGGCATCAAGGAACCCTGGCAAAACTAGAGGTAAAGGGAATTCATGAAAAACTCTTTGCTAATTGGATCCATACCTGGCACATAGGAAAATGGTTCTGGAGGCTTCATTTCAATCATGCCAGCTCCAGGACATCCAAAGGGAAGACCTTTTAGAATGGAGAAACTTCTTCAACCAGAGAGTGGTGAATCTGTGGAATTCATTGCCACAAAGGGCTGTGGAGGCCAGGTCATTGACAATATTTAACACTCAGATAGTTATGTTCTTGAGTATCAAGGGGATTAAGAGTTATGGGGAGAAAGCAGGAGGATGGGGTTAAGAAACGTATCAGCCATGATTGAGAGGTGGAGCAGACTCGATGGGCTGAATGCATGTCTTATGGTTTTATCTCTGCAGGATATTCTTAGGCTGATGTCCTAGGCCCTAATATCTTGAGCTGCTATATTAATGACCTTCCCTCCATCATAAGATTAGAAGTGAGATGTTAGTGGATATTTGCACTATGTTCTGTACCATTTGCAACTCCTCATGTACTAAAGAAGATCATATCCAGTTGCAACAAAATTTGAACATTTTTCAGGTTTGGGCTAAAAGAGGCAAGTTACCTTTGTGCCACATAATTGCCAGACAATGTCCATATGAAACAAAAGAGAATCTGACCATCACCTTTTGCCTTTCAATGGCTTTATCATCACTGAATCCCCCCATCAACATCATTAATTATATCATTAATTCACACCATATTAAAGGTATGGAAACTTTTCCTCTCAATGAATACATCTGGTTACTAAATGGAGCATTCTGACAGCAATGTACGTGTAATGGACCGCATCTTGTATTGTGGGAAACTTGCTATGGCAGCAAAGTCAAAGGTCCTACCTCTTTGACTCCCTGAATTCAAGGGCGATATGAATAAGTTGGGTTCATGGCTTTCTGATGGAATATTTCTCACTTGCCTGGAGTGCAGCTCCAATAATTCTCAAAAAGATTGACATTATCAAAGACAAAGCAGGGGCTTGATTGGCACCACTTCCACAAATATTCACTCCCTCCATCACCAATGCTTAGTCGCAGCATTATGTACCATATATCAGACACAATGCAGAAATTCAGCAAAGCTCTGTAGACAGCACCTTCTAGGCCCAGAACTACTGTCATCTCAGAAATATGAGGGCAGAAGATTACATGGAAACACCACCAGGTTTAATTTCTTCTTCAAGGGAACTCATCATTTAAACTTGGAAATATATCACTATCGTACAATACTTCCCCTAATCAAAATCACAAACAAAATTTCGATGCAACCACAGTACACTGTTCCTGTAAGGTTTTGATAGGATATTGACATATATTTTTCTCCTTACTACAAGTATGAGAGCTCAGATATACTAAGAAATCTGACTGACTTGATGAATAAAGATACTAATTTATGGCACTGACTCCACTTTAAAAAGCCTTAATTGGCTGTAAAATGTCAATGCAACAGTCAATGAAATGCACTGCATAACTGCATTTTTTAACCTTTTATTCTCAAATTATGATAATATTATATCAATGCATCCTTTCTACTTTCAACTAATATTTCAGTACATTTATCTCTTATTGTATTAAGTAATGTTCCTTATCGCTCTCCTTATTGCATTTGTGTAATATATTTTGCACATCATTCACGTTAGATGAGAAAGCGTGGCTATCAGTCATGGTCTTTGCTTATTTATCACTTGAGTAAAGGGCTACAGTTGCATGGGAACAGTACTTTCTTAAGGTTCCTCTCCAAACCACACACCAGCTTGACTTGAATCACCATTTCTTCTTTATTGCTGGATCAAAATCCTGGAATGCCTTAACAGCACTGTGAATGTAGCTCCACTTCATGGATGCACTAGTTCACCAACCAACCTTTCATGGGCATTTAGAGTAACCAAGGAATCCTGGCTGAGTCCACAAAACAACATTTTGTAAATTAATTTTAAAGAAGACATCAGTCTTGGTATTTCTGTATTAGCTGTTAACCATCTGCCCTTATGTCCAGTATATTTCTTAATTCTTTCCACTAACTGTTGTTGAGTAAATTCTCCAAAACACCAAACCCAGATATTGACTTGTATGTAGCATCCTACAAATGCTTTACTCTCGTGAATGCATGTTTTATGTGAGAAAATGGTTATTAGGATTTTAAGATGACATGAACTTTTCTAATTCACAGTGATTCTTATTGCTTTATGGTTGACCACACTATCCTTTATTAACACTTCTCTTTTGATGTGCAACTCAATAGAAATGCCCTAATCATTGAACAGAACACCTTCAAAAGTGACTTGCCTCCAGACCCTGTAGGATGATCTCTGGAGTTCTTCAGGTCTTCCCTCTTCCTTATCTACGTGCTGAATCCATGATCTTATTCACAGAACTGTGAGGTCAGTTTCTATATCTATGCTAATAACATCTAGTTTCACCGCATCAATATTTATTTTGATTCCTGCAATGTCTCTGTGTTATTAGACTGCTCCTCTAATGTGCAGGATTAAATAACTCAGTATTACTCTGAATTAGACAATGCAAAATTAAAACTTACGTTGAACCCCAGATTCCGCACTTTTGCTTTCAATCCCAATGCCCTCCCTGGCTTTCAGAATTATTTCTACTTTAAACCAAATGTTAAGCTATAAAAGAAAAGTCAAATTCCACATATCTTAAAATAAACACAACCTAAAAGGTACTATATATGTGTATTAAAATAATAAACAAGTTCAAACAATGTCATGATTCACTGCCTACTTTAAGCAAAGACAATTACAGAATAGAACTGAAGTTTATGCTCACTATCAGAAAGTCCCAGACTGTAGTCACTGTTACTATGTAAATAAATACTACAACTAATTTGTAGCTCATGATATCCTGCAAACAACAATAGAAATATCCAATTAATTTGATTTTCATAATGGGTGAGGGATGAATATTGGCTGGGAGAAGAAGACCATTGTGCTTCTGCATGATTTACAAGACATACTTTATAGTTGGAAAATCAACAATTCTCAGAGAAGAGAGCAGCCTTGATTGTGCAAATAAAGCCCAAATTAAATTATTCCTATTAAGGAAAGGAGTTGACTGTCTTGATAAAGGCATTATGTAATAATGGCCATATTTGGGTAAAGAAATGCAAGAAACTCAACTTTTTATTTGGGAAAAGGAAGTAAAACCATCTGGTGGCAGTTATTAGTCCTAACACGGAGTATTTACATGAGCAAACCATTAGAATTATGACCATTTGCAATAAAAGAAGTGCATGGATTATTTTCAATTGTACAAATTTAATATACATCAGCACAAGCAAATGCAAATGAACTGAAATTTAAAGAAATGATCTCCCTGTGAGGAATGAAGAGGAACAGCTGGAGCACTGCAAAAGACACAGACTTCAGATTGTTTCACTACTTCTTTGTGTAAGGAAAATGCACAAGTTAATGTTTAAGAAGAAGAGGAGGAACACTGGATGAAGGAGGAAGTTAGCAGGAGAGTTCTGAAATGCAACTTGCTCCACAATGAATACAAAAACATTGTCAAAATAAAGCAATTAGAATTGTACTGTATCAGCTTTATGAGTGTAATATCAACTAAAATAATCTACAATATATGAGAGCTGTTAGCAATTAAAGACTATTAAACAGTTTATTCCAGCATAGAGCTATATTCCTTGATGTGGTTTTGGCATTTAAGTCAAATGTCAGTTCACTCAAGAAATAGCTGTTGTCAACGTGACAAAAAAATTCTGGATTAAGTGACCTTGGCATTGAATAAGCAGTAGGAATCAGACAATGTTGTCATGAAGAGCATTGTTCATTCAGTTATTCAGTATTTGTGACCTTTAGTAGTCTAGCAGGTCATCTTGCATAAGGTACTGCAAACTGACAAATACAATTCACTGAGCTATATGGCCATGCACAGTAATTCCAAAAAGGCTTTAGGTAACTAAAGCAGCCTTGGATTAGATACCTGAAGTGGAATGATTTTAAGCATTAGAAGTCAAGTTTAAGATTGCAAAGAAGCCACTATTTTCTGGAATGGACTTCGTCTGTATTGCGAGGAGGTGTGCCAGTGGGTGATGGTAATTATGGTCAAGCGTGTGCATAAATAACTCCACAACCTATGTGTTATTTCTTAAAGAGACTGGTTACCTTGAAGTTTGATTGACAGCAGACACGTTCCAGAAACATTCAGATTCTGAAGAAGGGTGACTGGACTCGAAACATTAACTCTGTTTTTTCACCACAGATGCTGTCAGACCTGATCAGTTTCTCCAGCAATTTCTGTTTTTAATTCCAGAAAAAGGTTTGGGGTCTTTGTGATAACTGGAAGGATAGCAGAGAGGACAACATGAGGATAGGTCAAGAAAAATTATTCTGGGTCAGGAAGCTATCGGAAGTGGTTGATCGAAGATCTGATGCACAGTAGTCAGCAAAGAGTCAAAGATTGAGGAGTGTTTAGGATGGACAGTGATCGGAGGCCGGTCACAGATAAAAGCATCTATCTCACATATTCAAATCTTCTACATAAGAAAATAAGAGCAGGAGGAATGCTTTCAAGTCTGCTCATTCATTTAAAGATCAAAGAACAATACAGATCAGGAACCAGTCCTGTGGCCCCCCAAGCCTGTGCTAACAAATTTTTGCTCTTCCATACTAAAACTGTCTTCACTTGTAGGATCCGAAGCCCTCTATTCCCTTCCTATTCATGTATTCATCCAGCTGTTTCTTGAATGCTGCTATTGTGTCTGCTTCCAAAATCTCCTCTGGCAGCAAGTTCCAGGCACTTACCACCCTTTATGTGAAAAACATGGCTCACATATCTTTCCTAAGCTTTCTCCCTCACTGCTGTGCTTGAATGAGTGTCCCTTAAAATTTAATAAAATTTATAAGGTCATGGCTGATCCTCTACCTCAACTCTACCTTCATGCTTCTGCTCTGTGTCCTATCAATCAATAATCCACAATCCAACAATCATTTTTTTTAATGTATTCAATGGCTGAGTGTCCACAACTCTATGATAAAGAATTCCGAAATTTACAAAATGAATAAAGGGATTTCTCCTTAGTCATAGTCATAGAGTCATAGAGATGTACAGCACAGAAACAGACCCTGAGGTCCAACTTGTCCATGCTGACCAGATTTCCCAACCCAATCTAGTCCCACCTGCCAGGACCCGGCCCATATCCTCCAAACCCTTCCTATTCATATACCCATCCTTTAAATGTCGCAATTGTACCAGCCTCCACCACATCCTCTGGCAGCTCATTCCATACACGTACCACCCTCTGCATGAAAAAAATAGGTTTCTTTTATATCTTTCCCCTCTCACCCTAAACTTATGCCTCTAGTTATGGACTCCTCCACCCCAGGGAAAGACTTGGTCTATTTATCCTATTCATGCCCCTCATGATCTTATAAACCTCTATAAGTCACCCCTCAGCTTCCAACATTACAGGGAAAACAGCCCCAGCCTGTTCAACCTCTCCCTATAGGTCAAATCCTCCAACTCTGGCATGAAACTTGAAATGGTTCAAAAAAGATTTACAAGTTTCACAACATCTTTCCAATAGGAAGGATAACAGAATTGCACACAATATTCCAACAGTGGCCTAACCAATGTCTTGTACAGCCGCAACATGACCTCCCAACTCCTGTACTCAATACTCTGACCAATAAAGGAAAGCATACCAAACACCTTCTTTTCTATCTTATCTACCTGCGACTCCACTTTCAAGGAGCTATGAACCTGCACTCCAAGGTATCTTTGTTCAGCAACATTTCCTTGGACCTGACCATTAAATGTACAAGTCCTACTTGCTTTCGCAAAATGCAGCAGCTCGCATTTATCTGAATTAAACTCCATTGGCCCATTTGGTCCAGATCCTGTTGTAATCTGAGGTAACCCTCTTCACTGTCCACTACATCTCCAAATTTGGTGTCATCTGCAAACTTACTAACTGTACCTCTTATGTTCACATCCAAATCATTGATATAAATTATGAAAAGTAGTGGACCCAGCACCGATCCTTGTGGCACTCTACTGGTCACAGGCCTCCAGTCTGAAAACAACCTTCCACCCCCACCCTTTGAGACAGTTCTGTATCCAAATGGCTAGTTCTCCCTGTATTCCATGAGATCTACGTTTGCTAACCAGTCTCCCATGGGGAACCTTGTCTAACTTAGTGAAGTCCACATAGATCACATCAACCACTCTGCCCTCATCAATCCTCTTTGCTACTTCTTCAAAAAACTCAATCAAGTTTCTGAGACATGATTTCCCACGCACAAAGCCATGCTGACTATCCTGAATCAGATCTTGCCTTTCCAAATACATGTACATCCTGTCCCTCAGGATTCCCTCCAACAACTTGCCCACCACCATCAGGCTCGCTGGTCTATAGTTCCCTGGCTTGTCCTTACCACCTTTTCTTCATCAGTGGCAACACGTTAGCCAACCTTCAGTCTTCTGGCACCTCACCTGTGACTATCGATAATTCAAATATCTCAGTAAGAGCAAATTTTGAGAAGATTTGTACTACATCCAGAACCTCAACCTGTGCTACAAATCGTCTCAAAACTTGCTAACATCTATGGGTGCAATACACTATAACTGGCCCGAAAATGGGAAAAGAATGCCATCCGATAGTGCACCACCCGCGAACAGCTGTGCTTCCTGCACTAAATCCAGAATCTCAGTAAGTGACCCAGCAATCACTTCCCAAGCCTTCCACGGAGTTCCAGGGTTAACCAGATCTGGTCTTGGGGATTTATCCACTTTATGCATTTCAAGACATCCAGCACTTCCTCCTCTGTAGTCTGGACATTTTGCAAGATGTCACCATCTGTTTCCCTACAGTCTAAATCTTCCATATGCTTTTCCACACTAAATACTGATGCAAAATACTCATTTATAGTATCTCCCCCATTTTCTGCGGCTTCACACAAAGGCCACCTTGCTGATCTTTGAGGGGCCCTATTCTCTCCCTAGTTACCCTTTTGTCCACAATGTATTTGTAAAAACTCTTTGGACTCTCCTTAATTCTATTTGCCAAAGTTATCTCATTTCCCCTTTTTGCCCTCCTGATTTCCCTCTTAAGTATACTCCTACTGCCTTTATACTCTTCTAAGGATTCACTCAATCTATCCTGTCTATACTTGACATCTGCTTCCTTCTTTTTCTTAACCAAACCCTCAATTTCTTTAGCCATTCAGCATTCCCTATACTACCAACCTTTCCTTTCACCTTAACAGAAATATACTGACTCTGGACACTCGTTATCTCATTTCTGAGGGCTTCCCATTTTCCAGCCGTCCCTTTAGCTGCGAACATCTGCCCCCATTCAGCTTTCAGAATATTCGTCCCCTTCCAATTTAGGTGCAATTCCATACACGGCATGGTGGCTCAGTGGGTAGCACTGCTGCCTCACAGCACCAGGATCCCAGGTTCAATTCCAGCCTTGGGTGACTGCGTGGAGTTTGTATATTCTCTCTGTGTCTGCTTGGGTTTCCTCCCACAAGTCCAAACATGTGCAGGTCAGGTGAATTGGCTATGCTAACATTGCCCATAGTGTTAGGTGCATTAGCCAGAGGGAAATGGGACTGGGTGGGTTACTCTTCGGAGGGTTGGTGTGGGCTTGTTGGCCCAAAGGGCCTGCTTCCGCACTGTAGGGAATCTAATCTACACCAGTTCATCTGCTCTATCCTCCTATTCCTGCCCTCACTAGCTCATAGCACAGGGAGTAATCCAGATATTATTACTCTTGAGGACCTCTTTTTAAAATTCCTGCTTAACTCTAATCTCCCTTCAGAATCTCAACCTTTTCCCTTCCTATGTCGTTGGTTCCAATGTATACAATGATCTCCTGCCGGCCCCTCTCCCACTTGAGAACTTTCTGCATCCTCTCTGTGACATCCTTGATTCTGGCACCAGGGAAACAACACACCATTCTGATTTTTTGCTCCTGGCCACAGAAATGTTTGTCTGTACCTCAGACTAGAGAGTCCCTAATACAATTGCGGATCCCTCTGCTGAATCTGTGGCCATCAGCTTGAGAGCAAAAGCAAAACACTGCTGTAAATCTGAAATGAAAACTGAAAATGCTGGAAATAATCAGCAGTTCCTGCAATATGTTTGGAGAAAGCAACACAAGGGAAACAGACTTTAAGCATCTATTCTATAAATCCTCTTAACAATTCAATTTGCTGAAGACAATGCATATTGCTCAGCTGTACCCTCTCTTCACCAATGCTGACTGGCTCCAAAAATGCCAGACTCCAGAAATACTACATTGTCAGCAACCTTAACATGGGACCTCTGTCTCTTGATAGAAAAATCACACCCTTGAGAACTGCTTGCCAATCTGATTGGCTGGTAATTCTTGGAGTTGCAGTACCCAGTATCAGATATTGTTGAGACTAAAAGCTATCCCACAAAGAAGACAACATGATACCTTTGGAATCAAGGGATCAGGCACCATAGGGAGCAGTGGAAGGAGTTCAGAGAGCTGTATTTGGAGGCAAAGAATAGGCATGGATAGGGATAGAGTGGAGCCCAGTGATCACAGGGTGCCCTTTCTCTTTGCCTTTTCACCTAAGTTGGTGGAAAATGTGACCTGTCTACTATGGTCCTCCTTCCCTTGCTGTATTAAGGCAGCAGAGGTGGAATTAGATCCTTAAATGCCTGTAAATCGGGCAGTTAAGGGCCTCAATGAGCTTAAGAGTTGATTAGCTAGCTGATGGCTTACTTATTTATCTTATCATGGGGAATGGGTTAGGAGCAGGTGGAAACAAAGTGGTCCAATCACCTGTCTTATTTCATGTGCCCTGATTCTAGCCAACAGTCGTTCATAAAATTCACCCTCATATGTTTCAAATATTGAAGCAATCCATGTCAAAGTGCAGCAACACCTGGGTAACGTTCCAATTCAGACTGATAGTGACAAGTAACATTCATACTGTACAAGTGCCAGATAATGGCCATCACAAACAAGCAGAACCTAACTATCTTGCCTCAATGTTCAAGAACGTAACTGTCACTGGATCCTGCACAATTTTAAAAAAAAATTTAGTCACAGGATGTGGACGTTGCTGCCGGGGCCAGCATCAACTGCCTATCCCTAATTGCCCAGAGGACAACCACAGTGCAGTGAATCTAGAGTCATATGTAGAAAAGACCAGGTAAGGACAGCATATATCCTTCCCAAAAGAACAGAAGTGTACCAAATGGGATTTTCTGAAAATCAACAATGTCATCATTAAACTTGTAATTCCAGATTTTTTATTGAATTCAATTTCTGTTGTGGGGTTTGAACATGGGTCTGCAAAATATTACCTGGGTCTCTGAATTAATAGGCCAGTGATAATACCTCTCAGTCTTGCCTCCCCTCCTGGAGTTATCTTTGGTCTTACCATGGACTCAAAATTAGATTGACCTAGCCATATAGCTATGTGGCTATGAGATTAGGTCAGAGATTGGATGTCCCCCTGACTTGGAGAAAGTGAGGACTGCAGATGCTGGAGACCAGAATCAAGAGTGTAGTACTGGAAAAGCACAACTGGTCAGGCAGAATCCAAGGAGCAGGAAAATCGACATTTCAAGCAGAAGCCCTTGCAGTTTGAAAGAGAGAAGGCAAAATCAGATGTAATGGTGTTACAGTTAAATAAATGTAATTACAGGGGCATGAGAGAGGAATTGACGAAAATCGACTGGAAGCAGAGCCTAGTGGGGAAGACAGTAGAGCAACAATGGCAGGAATTTCTGGGTGTAATCGAGGACACAGTACAGAGGTTCATCCCAAAGAAAAGAAAGATTATCCAGGGAGTGGTTAGACAGATATGGCTGACAAAGGAAATCAGGAAATGTATCAAAGAAAAAGAAAGTGCCTATAAAATGGCTGAGAAATCTTGGAAATCAGAAGATTGGGAAGACTACAAAAACAAACAGATGATAACAAAGAGAGAAATACAGAAGGAGAGGATCAAATATGGAGGTAAACTAGCCAGTAATATTAGAAATGACAGTAAATGTTTCTTTCAATACATAAAAAACAAACGAGAGGCAAAAGTAAACATTGGACTGCTCCAAATTGATGCTGGAAGACTAGTGATGGGAGATAAGGAAATAGCTGAAGAACTTAATAAGTACTTTGTGTCAGGCTTCACAGTGGAAAACATGAGTAGTATCCCAACAATTAAGGAGAGTCAGGGGGAAGAGTTGAGTATGGTAGCCATTACAAAAGAGAAAGTGCTAGAAAAGCTAAAAGGTCTAAAACTTGATAAATCTCCTTGCCCTGATGGGCTACATCCTAGAGTTCTGAGAGAGTTAGCTAATGAAATCGTTGAGGCGCTGACTATGATCTTTCAAAATCACTGGAGTCAAGGAAAATCCGAGATGATTGGAAAATCGCTGTTGTAACCCCATTGTTCAAGAAAGGATCAAGACAAAAGATGGAAAGATTTAGGCCGATTAGCCTAATCTCAGTTATAGAGTCATAGAGTCATAGAGATGTACAGCATGGAAACAGACCCTTCGGTCCAACCCATCCATGCCGACGGTTGTAGATAAAATTCTAGAATCCATTGTTAAGGATGAGATTTTGAAATTCCTGGAAGTGCAGGGTCAGATTAGAACAAATCAGCACAGATTTAGTAAGGGGACGTCATGCCTGACTAACCTGTTAGAATTATTTGAAGAGGTAACAAGTAGGTAAGACCAGGGAAACCTTGTAGATGTTATCTATCTGGACTTCCAAAAGGCCTTTGATAAGGTGCCTCACAGATGCTGCTCAGTAAGGTGAGAGCCCATGTTGTTTGAGGTGAGCTACTGCCATGGATTGAGGATTGGCTGTCTGACAGAAGGCAGAGAGTTGGGATAAAAGGTTCTTTTTCAGAATGGCAGCTGGTGACAAGTGGCATCCTGCAGGGTTCAGTATTGGGGTCGCAGCTGTTCACGTTATATATTAATGATCTGGATGAAGGGAGTGGGGGCATTCTGGCAAAGTTTGCCGATGAAACCAAGTTAGGCGGACAGGCAGGTAGTACTGAGGAGGTGGGAAGGCTGCAGAAAGATTTAGACAGTTTAGGGAAGTGGTCCAGGAAATGGCTAATGAAATTCAATGTGAGTAAGTGTGAGGTCTTGCACTTTGGAAAAACGAATACAGGCACGGACTATTTTCTAAACAGTGAGAAACTTCATAAAGCCAAAGTACAAAAGGATCTGGGAGTGCTAGCCCAGGATTCTCTAAAGGTTGTTTTGCAGGTTGAATCGTGATTAAAAAAACAAATATAATGTTGTCATTAATCTCAAGAGGGTTGGAATATAAAAGCAGCGACATGCTTCTGAGACTTTATAAAGCTCTAGTTAGGCCCCATTTAGAATACTGTGTCCAAATTTGGGCCCCACACGTCAGGAAGGACATACTAGCACTGGAGCACATCTAGCGGAGATTCACACGATGATCCCTGGAATGGTAGGCCTAACGTATGATGATCGGCTGAGGATCTTGGGATTGTATTTATTAGAGTTTAGAAGACTGAGGGGAGATCTAATAGAAACTTACAAGATAATGCATGGCTTAGAAAGGATGGACGCTGGGAGGTTGTTTCCGTTAGTTGGGGAGACAAGGACCCGTGGGCACCACCTTAAAATTAGAGGGGAGCAATTTAGAACGGAAATGAGGAGACATTTCTTCAACCAGAGAGTGATTGGCCTGTGGAATTCATTGCCACAGAATGCAGTGGAAGGCGGGACGTTGGGTGTCTTAAAGGTAGAGATTGATAAATTCTTGATCTTGCAAGGAATTAAGGGCTACAGGGAGAGTGGGGGTAAATGGAATTGAAATGCCTACCAGCCATGATTAAATGGTGGAGAGGATTCAATGGGCTGAATAGCCTTGCTTCCACTTCTATGTCTTATGGTTTTATGGTCTTAGCCTCCTGGGAGGACAAGTATAGCAGATGTGTGCGAAATTTGGAAATTCCCCTCCAAGTTACATATCATCCTGACTTAGAATTATATTGCTATTCTTCCACTAAATTAAGTCAAAATCCTAGGATTGGCTCTCTAACAATCCTGTGGCTGTACCTACACCACATGATCTGCAGTGTTTGAAGAAGGCAACTTCACCATCACTTTTTCAGGGGTAGTTAGGGGTGGGAAATAAATGCTCCTTAGCCAGTGATGCCCAGTTAGGGAATGAAAGATGAAGAAGCTACAGAAAAAGAGAGTGTCTATAAAATGGCCAAGAAATCTTGGAAATCAGAAGATTGGGAAGACTACAAAAACAAACAGATGTTGTAACTGTACCCACATCTATCACTTCCTCCGACAGTTCATTCCACACAGGAACTACCATCTGTGTGAAAATGTTGGCCCCTTGGGTTCCTTTTAAATCTTTCTCCTCTCACCTTAAAATTATGCCATCTAGTTTTGAACTTCTCCATCCTAAGGAAAAGACCTTTGCTGTTTTTTATCTATGCCCCTCAAGATTTTATAAACCTCTATAAAATTATCATTCGACCTCCTACGCTCCAGTGGAAAAATGTCCCAGTCTATCCAGCCTCTCCTTTTCACCCAAACAAATGAGTCCCGGTAACATCCTTGTAATTCTTTTCTGCAGCCCCTCCAATTTCATAACATCCTTCCTCCAGCAGGGCAACCAGAACTATCGACAGCATTCCAAAAGTGACTTCACTATTGACCTGTACAACTGCAATATAACATCCAAATGCCTATACTCAAAGGTCTGAGAAATAAAGGCAAGCATTCCAAACATCATAAGAGTTTTCAATAATCTTGAAACATTGTGACATCTCCAGGATTTAGTATTTTCCGAACACACGTACAAAAGTTGCTAAAGAACAACAATTTAATAGGCATAAATAAAGTTGGGTGAGATAACTGTACCTGGAACTGCGAACCTCAGACAAAAATTAGTGAGTCATTAGTTATGATTTACCATTCCTAAAAGCCAATAATTCGTTGCCATGGCATTAAATCCATTGTACCAGCAACAATAACTGTGTTTGTGCTCTCTTGCAAAGTACTATTTCATTTCTTTGTGAGTCAGTATTGTACTATTGCCTCCAGCTTGAATCCTAGTTTCAAATCTTCAGTATCTGGTTTCAGTCAGCATTCTTATTGACTTCACCAAGTATTCCATTATTTTGGTATAAGCAGTAAGAACATTCAGTATAGTGATTACAGCAGGCTCAGTGGACAGGATAATCTTGGCTGCCTGCCAAAAGCTGTGTCCTTGCTATCAGTGGTTCTCTGACTGAAGTAGTGTTTGTCTTACAACGTAATTCCAACTTCACATGCACTTTCCAGAAATATTAGCTTTAACACCAACTCACAGTACTGAAAATGTGTGCCACCATTATTTTCTTTTTAAATTCAATTATATTCCAGATTTTTTAAAATTTCCATTCCTTGGTTATTGCAGCTTAGTTTTTCATAGCTGACACACACAATAGAATATAAAACCAAAGAGAATGAAGATATAGGGAATCTCTGATCAGAAGCACTGAGTCATATGTTTACAAACTGACATTTATCACTAGAGTGTATGTGCTATGTCAGCTGCAATGCTTTATTCCTAAGCTGTATTCTGATATTGTACATTACTGTGAATATTTCCTGCATTGAAATAGTTGCGTTTTAAAGTAAAAGTCTTTAATTGATTATAATTAATCTACAATGCACATGTAAAAAGAGACTCAAAGGAACCCCATTTCAACATCATTGAATTAGATTAGATTACTTACAGATTAGATTTTTTTTTAGATTACTTACAGTGTGGAAACAGGCCCTTCAGCCCAACAAGTCCACACCGACCCTCTGAAGAGTAACCCACCCAGACCCATTCCCCTATATTTACCCCTTCACCTAACACTACAGGCAATTTAGCATGGCCAATTGACCTAACCTGCACATTTTTGGACTGTGGGAGGAAACCGGAGCACCCAGAGGAAATCCATGCAGACACAGGGAGAATGTGCAAACTCCACACAGACAGTTGCCTGAGGCGGGAATTGAACCCAGGTCTCTGGTGCTGTGAGGCAGCACTGCTAACCACTGTGCCACTGTGCCGCCCAAATATTTACAGTAGCTGGCTAATTTACAATATCAGTTACAGATTAGATATTTCCCAAATAAAGGTATATGGGAGATATAATGAACAAACTCAGTATTGTATTCGTTTGGTATTACTATGAATTCTGCCTTTTGGAGTTACAATTTTTACAATGTACACAGTACCAACAATGTCCTTGGTGGTTCATTAATTTCTAAAAACATAAATATATGACAACCAAACTATCTTGCATCAAGGTTGACAAAAGTGATGTGAGAATATTCTATCTTGTCAGTCCCATTGCATTACTTACATCTATTTATAAAAGAAACAAACAAGTAACCAATGGTAGTAAAGAATCTGAAATGCTTGGATTCACAAGGTCACAGATAATATATGCTGCATTCCAGAATACTGAAGAAATTGAGGTCGGAAATAAATATTCCACAATACATTAGAAACTGGTGTCATATTAGGAGACGGAACAACATATATAGCATTCCAATCTTGATAGCATCTATAAACTAAGCGTAAGCTGACAAATGACTTATTTTTTATTAAGTTTATTGACTTATAGAACACAATATTACTTGCCACATTAGCTATCAATGTAAGTGAAGTATTCAATAGGAAATTTAATTAATGTCGGATTCAACACAAAGTGATATAAATGGAATTATGAAGTAGGCTGAAGGCATCTTTTCATTTTTGTTTGGCCTAGATTTTGTGATAAGCAGTAAAGGAATGACAGTTACTGCTGACCTGGTAGAGAGCTGCTCCGAGATTTCATTGGGTTTGTGGAGGTGATTTTTTTCTGATTTTGATGTCAGTTTCATTTTGACACCATCCATCAGGATGCCTGATCTCCAAGAACTGTGAGGTCATCAAAGACATTGAGCAATCAATCAGCTTGAAGATTCTCAAATACAGCAAAGTAGGAATCAAAGAAAGAAATAAAGAAATGCATGCATAAATATAGCATCTTTCACAACCAGCAAATATTTCAAAGTGCTCTAAAGCCATATGAAATCATTTTCAAAGTGTAATCACTGTTCTTATATAGGAAATATAGCAGCCAGTTTGTAGGCAGTAAGCAACCTTCAAGCAGCAGCATAATACTGTTTGGCTGAGGGAAAATATCATCCAGGGCACAAGGAATAACTCACCTGCTCTTTTTTGAAGGAATGTCATGAGATTTTTCTGCCATCTGAGAGGTCAGATGGGGACTTGATTTAATGTCTCATCCAAAAGATGGAAAAAAGTAGAGTTATCATCCACTTTTTATTCATGCTAAAAAGAGTGAAGTAACAATTGGCTATACTCAGTAAAAGTTGAAATATCACAGATTAAGTTTAAAGAAAAATATTATTTAATTATCATTTCAAAACTTTAAGGATTTTTGTTCATTCATAATTATGACTTAGTACACCACTAAAAACTCGATTACATTTAATTCAACAAGGCTTATCTTTCTCAATGACTTTTTTTAAAAACATAGAATAGAATATACAATGTTTGCTATGTGAAATGTTACATTCAGCAACTGGTCCTGCTAGAATTTCAAAATGAGCTGAATTACAGTATTTACAATTTATTTATTAGTTTTATTTAATTATTACTTCAATGAAATATTGATTTTATTCAATGTACTTACTCAACTATTGCTTATATCAAGTGTGATGTGGCATTGACTGTTGCCATTGTTTTGAAGCATGTTTCTTCCGACATTTGTGCATTGTTGCTGGCTCTCCTGCACGCTCAAAGTTCCAATGACTGTTATATTGTCAGTGAACTGGTTTCACACTTTGGGTTGTTTACATTGTCTTAGGTACAGAGGATTGTATGCAATTATGATTTGTAGCATCGCCATCAGTATTTTGCTTAACTGAGTCTAGTATGGTAGGCTCAGAACCATTTGTCGAGACTTTCTTGTTGGGTATTAATAAACACAATATCATTGTGATACCCGTTGCTCATGTGCAATCTAGCAGTGTCAGCAAGACAGAATCACTTTCAGGTTTGTGACTCAGCAACATGTTTTTGTCAAGCTATGAGCAACAAAATGGTGCCTTAGTTCAGATCATGCGTCCCCTTTGTTAGGTTAGCAACTGGCAGGTTTAGGAGAAAGTGAAGACTGCAGATGCTGGAGATCAGAGTCAAAAGGTGTGGTGTTGGAAAAGCACAGCAGGTCAGGCAGCATCCGAGAAGCAGGTTTAGGCTTGATACAGGCATGACAGAAGGTGGGAACTGCATGCCAGAGATAGAAAAAAAGGAAATCTCCAACAATCACTTTCAAGATTTTGCCTTCTGCATGTCTGGTGTATCTCCTATATAGTTTGGTCATTTCTTGGTATTTTGCAAATGGCCTGGGGAAATAATTTGCGCACATAAATAGCATGCTGAATGCTCGGCTTCCTTCTAAAGGTTTGCTGCACAGCTGTTTCATGTTAGCAATTGCACAAAGTCCAAGCAAACAACAGCTACATATTTGTTCATTGACGTTTGACAATTGTCAGAATTCAATTTCATGTCCTATGATTTCTCTTTGTGCCTTAGTTCAATACAATTTATCAGAAGTATCTTGTTACTTGGATACTTTTATTTAGACTGTTACTAATCCATAGGCCGTTTGGGTTTTGTTTGAAGTTTTTCTTTATTGTACTGCTATAGCCGCTTCTAGTGATTTGTGTAGCAGCTTTTTCGTATATTTGTTGCAGCTCATTTCTAACAATAAGTAGCTTCAAGGTCAAAACTCGTAATTTGATTTGCCTCATCAGTAACCCTGTCAGATTCATTTTGTTCTCTCTCTACAAGTTTATAGGAAATGTGAATGGCAAGTGTATTTTTACACAGATGGTAGGTGTCTGGAATGCGCTGCTAGGGAAGTGGTAGAAGCAGAAAGATAGCAACTTTTAAGAGGCATTTAAAAGACACATGAACATGGAGGGAATAGAGAAATATGGACCATGTGCAGACAGATGGGATTAGAATGGCATCATGGTCATAGGCATAATAAGCCTGTTCCCCTGTCAACTGCTTTATGTTTTATGAACGTTCCTTTGTTAATTTATCATACTTCCTGGAGTACTGAACCCCAGCTTTTACCAACTGTGGAATAATTACCTTGCACAATATCAGAAAATAAAGTTTACTATATATTTAAAAACCACTATGATTCCTGAAGCCTGCAGTTTAAAAGAGTAACGTTGTTTCGGGTGAAGGTCAGAATCTAATTCGAATCAGAAAGTCCAAAACATGCCTGATTTTGGTGAGCTGCTGCAACTTGTCACATCTCCTGGGGCTAACATTTCGATTCCTGCCTTGCCAACAGGGCCCTCAGGTAGTCCCAGGATGGGGAGAGAATGGAAATGATAATCGGAAATAATTGCCAGCAGTGAGCATTTCTCACAAGTTTTAGGTGCCTCTCCCACAGCTTGCCATTGCCCAATAGACAAGCATCACATACAGGAAAGCAATTGGGCAATCCTAAAGAAGAGATTTGATTTTACAGCCAGCAAAAGCAAACACAAACAAAGTGAAGAGAAGCCAATGTTCACCTCTACCTTGTAAATGAAATGCTGGCATCATGACCAACGCAAATTCCACAGTTCAACGTATTCTTATGTTCCCAGCTTTCATTTTCTCGGACTGGGTATCAATGAGTTTCTATCTGACTTCTAGCACCTGTAACAGCTGAACTCTGTCCTTCGTCCTCCTCCCATGTCTTTGTCCTCTTACCTGGAAGACTGCTCCCCATATCCTGGTTTCTCAACATCCATCACATCACCTTGTCGTCTGCTCCACTTACACAGAGCACAGCATGCCAGAATAATGTGGCACACTCTGTCCAGACTATACTACAGAGCAACCCCCCAACATAGCCCTGGACACAGTATACACACCAACTTGGTGAGGGTGCTGCGCCAGCTCAATGGCAATACATTATATCAAAAAGGGAGTGCCTTTTCCCATCCAACAGCCACATCAACTGCTCAACTTTTAATTGTATTCAGTCCAGTCTACAGTCATGCTTACATGACATATGATTTCCTCTCAAATCATATGTTGTAAAATGTACATTAGAATCTTCTTTTTGTATGTAACTTCTATTTTGAAACAAACTGCTTCTTAATTACTACATATAAAGCAATTGAGCAACTCAGAATTCAATGCTGGTGATAAATAGCAAACAAAAATTGATAAGTAAATCTGAGTAAATCTTACTTACTACCTTGCAATCTCTAGTGATCCGAATTTAATTCCAGCACAGACAAACCGCAGAAAAGATTGTAAGTGACTTGAAGTGTGGCAGTTTATAACATGAAATGGAGTTTGGAACACTGCACACTTTATTCCCATTATAGTTGTTACTGCACAAATGTGAGATCAAGATTATACAAGGTTAGCAACTTAGCATCTGGTGTAGATCAGGATGCTTCTTTTGATTGATAGTTAGACTGCTTATCCAGCTATTAGCAAAATTCAACTGGCAACCATACTTATCTAAGAAAATATGAATTTGCTATTCTCCTATTATTTAATGCAACATTTCCAGTTTTCACCCTATGACAAGGAGGCAAAATGTGGATATGTCAACGTTAGCATCCCTTATTTAGAATTCAGTCATAAAACCAAAAGGCCTGCAAAAATCAGCTCAGCAATTCCACAAGTACTGGCACTGCAGATAGCTGGAGACTTGAAAATGGCAAACAATCTTCTTCTTGCTATTTCTTGGTGTGGTCCACGTGGCGTAACATTCTACTAATATCCTTAGTCTATGCCTTCCAGCTAGAGTGAATGATATTACAAGCATTTCAGTATAATTTATATATAGTGCATTAGAAAGAAAGAGAAGAGTTTCACAGTTTTCTTTCAAAGCAAGGAGAAGCAGGAAGATGAAGCAAGTGGCTTTGCCAGGCTCATGAAATTTATAACCTCAATAAGGGAAGTAAGATTTAAGAAGCTGGATATTAGGTAGAAACACATAGCCATTTGGATCAGCTTGGTATCAAAGTGAGCAGACATTATCCTGGGAAAAGTGTTTAGTCTGTAAAAGACAGGGCAATCATTCTTAAGCAGCCATTGGATGCCAATCAGCTTATCCAGGTTAACTGGATCATTGAGACACTTGGCACCCTCTGAGTTGATTGGTAGCATGTTTTCTCATAGAACTCTGAACACAATTGCTGGACAGATCCAGAGAGAGGAAAACACTAAGTGGATCAGACTTGGACACTGATGCTCTCCAGATCAGAGAGAATGGATGTATTATCATTCAGTAGGCCAACAAGCTGCTATTGACTCCTGGTAAGTAGAAGAAGGGGAGCAGCAGTTCAGCTCCTGGAGCATCTGGATCCACAACCTCACAAACGCATCTTGCAGCACACAAACCTACTGATCCGCTTTGTGTGCCTTCAGGTCTTCAACAGATTTGACCAAGATGGGCATTTGGGTCTGGCGTATTCTACTACAACTGCGAGATCTGGCTTTCTATCTCCTGGTCAACACTTTGCCAGGTTGAAGCAAACATGAGATTTTCCCACAGCCCACATTGACTGAAGGAGGGAAAGCAACTGCTTGCTTCTGCAATCAGCCCTGAGTTAATGAGACAAATCCTGGTTGTTCTATAGCATCAAGTTGTTAAACTTCCAGTATGTAGACTTCCCCTCTGCACACACCAGACAGTAGTTTAAAAACAAAATCAAGCAGAAGTTATAGGAACACAGGAGATGTGCACCTAAAAAATGTAAAGGCCCCTTTACACCTCCTCTAGATTTCCTAAAACAAAAGGCACAGATTTAATCAGAAATTCACCAAGTTATATAACTTTATCAAGACCCTTGTCCAATGGTGAAGGGAAAGGAGCAGTTCTCACCATGAGAGTCCAGTGAAATGAACCACTCCTCCCCCCCCAATCAAAGATGAGCTACCAGCAAGCATCAATAAAACCAAAACAAATGGACACTTCATGAATGAAACCCGCTTACTGCTTGCCAGCCTTAACAGTGTAATGCCACCACATGAAACAACACATCCCCCAGATAGATGGTGGATGAAAACGGTGGCTTGGCACAGGCTCATTCATTGCCAAGATTTCTGGCTGAAAATGTAAATCTAACAAGATAGCCACACCTGCAATGGAGACAAGGTTGTTCATGTTGATGCCACTTCAGGAGTCTTGACTCCTGGAACCATGTGAATTTCCTGAAGGAAACACACCATATCCTCTCCATCCTTAAAATGCACGAAGTTGAGAAACCTATGATATGCCTCTGTGCTGTCTGACGTTGCTTATTTTCATTGCAATAGCTTGGTGTAACCACCACCCACAGACTGCTATGGGGAGAGAGCAGAGTTACTCATTGTCCCTCACTTTCTCAGAATGTCAGTAAGGAACATTTGAACTGGCTGAGTTCACATTGGTTCACACCTTAGTTCCTGTATACAGTTGGTACACCAGTGCAGACAGACCTGAGGAATTTCGCTAGCTTTGACAATCAGTCAAAGGTCATCTGAACCTTGTCATGATAATGCAAGCTATTGGTGAGGAAATATTGCAGTTCCACAAGTGGGATCAGGAGAAGTTTAGTAGTGGACATGAGAGCATACAACTCATTGGCAATGAGCACCAAATCAAAGCCAGGGAGCTCCATCAAGCACCATCCTTCTGCAGGTTGTCACTAGTAGAAACCATCATGCTCAGCATACTGGGTGCTATGGGCAGTCTAGATGCACCAACTATCCCTCCTTCAAAAAGCATGCCACTCCCATGAGCAACAGGAAACCACTCCAGCGGGTCACAACACCAGATTGTGATTTCATTCCACATCAGGTACCATGCTGTGCTGTGAGCCAGAGAAAATCTTTCATACCCAGGGTCAAAATTCAGAGATAGGAAAGGAGACCTTCCATTCACCTGCCACTGTCCAGAAGCCCAGCACATGGGCTTATTTTATTCAAGTAGTCCACAAGATTGAACAGGTGCTGGATGCTATCAGCATGTCCCTGACAGTCTTAGCCTTATCCTCAAACATTTACCTGCCAGACAGGTTCAGAAACAAGTGACTGGATTATTTCAGGTGGATCTTCCACTCCCTCCTTCAAACAGAGAATACAGAGATCTGTCTCACCCTCTAAGTGATGGCTGACCTCAACTGACAAAGCTTCATATCTAACTAATAGCAAGCATCTCATAAAATAATTTACTTCTGTTTTCACCTCTTATTGAAAGTGACAATGCTAAAGCCACACATCATTATTTTATTTTGGCAAAAATGCAATATGTCTACTTTATTCTTGTACTGGTCATATGGTTCAAATTCTGAAAAATTTGGATGATAATCATGCCTCAACATTTTACATTGGGCTTCTGTCATTTTCCACATTAGCCTTAGGATTTTAATTTTAAGATTATAAGACATAGGAACAGAAATTAGGCCATTCAACCCACTGCCACTCCATCATGGTTGATAGGTTTCTTAAACCCATTCTCCCACTTTCTCCTTGTAACCCTTGATCCCCTTTACAATCAAGAAATGCTCGATCTTGGTCTTAAATATGTTCAGTGACCTGGCCTCCACAGCCATCTGTGGCAGGGATTTCCATAGATTCACCACTGTCTGGCTGAAGAAGTTTCTCTTGTCTTCCTCTGAGGCTGTGCTCTCAGGTACTAGCCTCTCCTACCAATGGAAACATCTTCCCAACATCCACTCTGTCCAGGCCATTCAGTATTCTGTAAGTTTCAATTAGATCCCCCTCATCCTTCTCAACTCCATCGAATATGGACCCAGAGTCCTCAAACGTTCCTTAAATGTTAAGCTGTTTATTCCTGTGACCATTCTCGTAAATCCCCTCTGAGCAAGTTCCAGGGTCAGTACATCCTTCCTGAGTTATGGGGACCAAAACTGCACAAAACGCCAACTATGCTCTGACCACAGCCTTACAGTCTCAGAAGTATATCCCTGCTTTTATACTCAAGTCCTCTCAAAATAAATGCCATCATTGCATTTGCCTTCCTAACTACTGACTTGAACTGCAAGTTTACCTTGAGAGAATCCTGGACTAGAACTCTAAGTCTCTTTGCACTTCAGCCTTCTGTCTTTTCTCCCCTTTTCGAAAATGCCTCTATTCTTCCTACCAAGCTGCATGACCTCACACTTTCCCATTTTGTACTCCATCTGCCACTACTTTGCCCACTCTCCTAATCCTTCTGTAGCCTCTCCATCTCCTCAATGCTACCTGTCCCTCTACCTATCTTTGTACCATCTGCAAACTTAGCCAGAATGTCCTCAGTTCCTTCATCTAGATTGTTAATGTATAAAGTGAAAATTTGTGGTCCCAACACTGACCCTTGTGGAACACCACTTGTCACCGGCTATCATCCTGAGAAGAACCTTTTTATCCCCACTATCTGCTTTCTGCCAGACAGCCAAGCTTGTATCCATGTTAGCACCTTGCCTCTAACACCATGGGCCCTTATTTTACTCACTTGCATCCTGAGTGGCTCCTTGTCAAAGGCCTTCCTGAAGTCCAGGTAGATAACATCTATTGGTTCTCCTTGGTCTAATCTGCTCATTACTTCCTCAAAGAATTCTAGCTAATTGGTCAGGCATGACCTACCCTTGATTAAACCATACTGACTCTGCCAAAGTTTACCATCCACTTCCAAGTATTCAGAAATCCCATCCTTCATGATGGATACCAGGGTCATACCCATGACAGAAGTTAGGCTAATTGGGGGTCTTTAAGATTTTGTGTTCTGCCTTACTCCCTTTTTAAACAGGGGTGTCATGTTAGCGATTTTCCAGTCCTCTGGGATCCTGCCTGACTCTAGAGATTCCAAAAAGATTACCACAAATGCTGCCACTATCTCTTCAGCTATCTGCCTCAGAACTTGAGGGTGTAGTCCATCTGGTCCAGGTTATTTATCCACCTTTATGCCCGAGAGACTCAAACAGGCTCTCTTCTGCCCAATTTTGTTTCAGCTTTCATTTCAAACTCATCCTCAGGCAACCGGTCTTTGGTATTGTTTTATTTATGAAAAGCAGGTGGTGAAAGATTTAACTGGAGCAAATGTTTACTTTTTTAAGGCAGCATTTATTGACACTTACAGTTTGCAAACATGCACCTCCCAAACCCAACAACTTTGATTTTAGCCTGAGTTTATTTATGAGGGCAAATGTAAATTCTCAATTAATGCCTACCACCTTCATACAATTAAAGGCAATTAATAAATAATTAGCAAGGATATGATGCCAGTAAAATACATTCTCTCACTGTGACAATCCTTGTTGCGTCATCAAACTTCATCCTGCACTGCAACCAGAACCTCAGGGCTAAACTTGAACTGAACTCCCTGGTTACATACTGCTATTCTTTTTATTAGTGTGTATCTGCAGAGTCTCAAGTGATAATATAGGCACTCTCCTCCTTTCTACCTCCCAGACTAAGGCTCTCCAAGAGCCCTCATTCTTGCCAGCTGCTTCATTTAATGTCTTATTCCTTGTATTTGACTATAGGATCACCTCAAGCTGTGGCAAACTCAATGTGCCTATCCTTTAAGAGTGTGGATTACTTTAGAAAGTAAAGATTAAATTTAACTTATGCCAGCAACACACACCCATGTACCCTGTGCTGATAGTGCTGTGAGTCAGCAAAATGTTTAGTGCAAGGCTGCATACCAGATCACAGAAGGTGAGGAGGCATGGAGAGGTTAGTGAGTACATGCATTACCTTGATGGGGTACAAGCTAACTGCACTTTGTGCCTTGTCCAATTTTTAGCCGAATATTTGAACATGGTCATCTTTATAAATTATAAGCTTGCAAATTGACATGTATTTTGGATTTTAAAACAGCAAAATAAATCAGGCAAGACTCTTTCAGAAATATTGTTAAATCAAGAGAAAAAGTCATTATGCCACATTTCTATTAGAATTAGAAAGCTGTGGGCTTCTTTTTAAATGTTCCATGGCTTCCACTATTTTGCAGAACAGTTTTATTGTATCATTTTAGCAGATGTTGATGATTAAGGTAACAGAGTGTGAAATTGTTTTATAGACAATCTAAACCGCTCACTGAAGGTAATTGTAAAAGAAGTGAATCTGTACTATTATCTAGGTTCCTCTGTAAGATCAACACAGGAATCATTAGGATTCCACCAATTATTTTTAGTGAAATGAAATACATAAAATATTAAATGGAAATTTTTTGAGTTAAAATTCTTCCTTTAAATACCTGTAATGCATTGGATTATTGGATTGTTAAAATAATCTTAATATTTTGAGCATGCAAAACCCAGGTCAATTGTGAATATGACTTCCACAAAAGTGTGCCATATTATGCAAATTTAGTTGTTTAGTTGAGTTTATTCTGTTATTTCTCCAGCATGTTGAGCAAGGGTCAAGATTTAATTTCATGGGGAGTTAAAATCTCTCTTACTCAAAATAAAGCAGTCACCATATTTGTATACAAGTCTATTATCCCATTATTTTCACCTCCTCTGAGTCTGTCTTTTGTTATCAGAGCAATAATTAGCATCAAAGTGAGTGGGTTAGGGGAGGCAAGGTTTGAGAAGATACAATAATTAACTAGTAAAATATGTAAAGTTAGAAACTCAGGGGTGTAATGGAAGTGTGAAATGTGAATGAGTGCATTGAAATGGATGGATGGATCACAAAAGGAGAAGTAAATTAAACTAGAAATATAATGAAGAGAACAAGGACCATCCCATTTCAATTATTTTTTACAATATTCCAGTTGACTCATTGCACTTAGAGTAAACCTGCCAGGATGCCAGGCAACACTCAAACATGAAAGAGAGTGAATTTTTCATTACTAGAGATGCTACATGTAAAAAAAGGCAAACAAAATCGTACTTTTTTTCTAATGTTCTCTGCATTTAAATGATGTTGAAGCATTATAATAATTTTTAAAAATGTAATAATTATCTAATCTGCAAAAGAAAAGAATAAAGGTAAAATGCTGTAAATGCTGAAAATCTGAAATAAACACAGGAAATGGAGGAGAAATTCAGCAGATCTAAGTTCTGAAGTAGATCATATTGGACTTGAGACCTTGACTCTGTTTCACTCTCCACAGATCGGCTAAGTTTCTTCAGCATTCCCGACATTTGTTGCAAGAGTAAAGAACTATACTGAAAATAGCAACTGAGTATTAAAGTAGATGCTCGAGTTAAGTTGTGTACATTGCTAAAGAAGCAAGTTTCTCATCTTTGTCTTTAGAAGCATGAATCCAAATAATTTGGAGAGCAGTTAAAAGACTAAATGTTCACCCTGAAGTGGTGGCAAGACCAGAGGAAAGTGGGCATGAAAATTTACAAGTAGCAGGTAATCAAACAATGGAAAATAATGGCCTATGATAAGAGACCAACTGGAATTGTCCAGACTAGCTCGCAGGAGGCACACTTCTGGTGTCATGCTGAACTAGGACAGAATAGTAACAGTGCTTCAGGAATACTCACCCCTATCTGTTTGGTTTATACTGTGCCGACAGTCTTACAATTTTTAAAAAGCTAACAGATTGAGGAGAGTATGCTTCCATTTTGAGGACCTTCTCTCCCTCTCAATAGAACTACAAGTTGCTTCTGTTTGTGTGCTAATGGGGCCCACTACCACTTCACTCCAACCCAAACCTCAAAATTCTGCCCTCAGTAATGCCTGGTTAACATTGTAAATGCAAACAATTCTATCAGCCACAATCCAATTCTTGGGAAAGAAATCTCACAGACTCAATAACACCATACCATCAATCAAATTCAATGTAATTTTCAGGTGAATGTTTCAACGGTTTGTTTTATTAATCAGGATGGTAATAAACCTCAAAGAATTCCCTCAAAATTAGTCTTCATAAGATCATTCCAGTGCAATTTTGTGTTAAACAATTCTACAGTATAAAGATGAACTTATCATTGATGTCAATGTAAATAATATTGAATTTTAGAATGTGGTATAGCTAGCCCTTGAATAATTGTTTCATTTCAAAACATGTTTAAATGAACACTAAAATATGATTGACTATAAAAGTTTCAATTACCAACAAGTATGGTCAGCTTTTCTGCTTTCATTAATATTTCGGTTACGTAAGAAACTCGGCCCTGGAATTAACAATCCTAGATGAAAACTAATATGTCAAGGCAGAGGACAAGAACAATTATTAAGATAGAATGTCTTTGGTGTCTCTCCTTTGATCCTGGAGTCAGGAATAATAATCTATTCTGCTTGAGTAAACAAAGGGTAGGTTCTCATTGAATATTCTGTGATAGATTTTCTGCATACTAATTAACATCAAACATTTAATTCGTTGATTTTATTTGCCAGAATTATATTAATTTCAGAATCTAAATATTTTTGTGTTGTATATTTAAAGTAAATTAATTATCTATGAATTAATGTGAAAATAATTTGATAACTGTATTAAATTTATATTAATTGTATTCATTTATTTATATGTCAGTTGTCTATCTTATGACTGTTACATGTTATGCATTTCCCTTTATATCCCTGTTACAATGTGACAGTAGAAATTTATCTGAATATTTTAAAATATTAAAATTATATTTTAAATGGACATTTAATTGCATTAGTATTTTCACATTTCCACATACAATATTAGTATTTTAATTAAAATTCATAGCAATTTGTTAGCTTTTCAAATTGATTGGCAAATCAGAATAGGCCTTTTCATACAATGTATTTTTTAAACATTTGAACTTTCGTATCCAAAATTGAAAATCTTTTATTTTGAATTTACAAAACATGTGGCTGTACCATAACTAAGTTCCTATCTAATCCTTATATTTCTTCAATGTAATTGTAAAGTAAAGCTGCCATGATTTACCAGATCATAACAGAGGGATGGCTGGTGCTGGTTTAACCTGAGGGTCACCATGCCTCAGGTAAGGGAAGACGTTGAGAAGAAAAGACTTTCATGGCAACCTCAGCTGGTGTAGGAACATAATCACTATCAAGTCGAGTACATTTCTTTATAATGTTACAAAAACAATTCATTGCTCAAATTATTTCAGAAAATTACAAGATCAAATCAAGAACTGCATGGTTTGCAAAAGTAATTAAATATTGTCACTCTGATAATTGTGTAACAATTAAGTTGTATTAGCTCCCAAAGTTGTTCCAGACCCCAAAGTTGCTGTGTATCTGTCAGGTGTGTCCCCACCAGAAGGTGCTGATGAAAGGAGAGAGTTCATTGTTGAAGATTTTTATGTCTCCGATAGATCCCTTTGAAGGTGTGAATGGTGTCCTTCACAAACTCATGGAGGTGGAGTCCAAAGCCTCAAACATGGACTGAGGAGGGGTCAGAAGAGGGAGGAGCAATTGGTCCAAGTATCAGTCTCAATTTTATTTAAGTACTGTGGTTGAAGTTAAGGTTTTAAGTCCAAGTCCATTTTTCAAAGAGGAGGGATAGGAAATATAAGAGGAAGTCTCAGGTTGTCTCTGAATGCAAAGCATTCCTGCCCCAATAGTTTAACCAACAAGTCGGCAACACTGCTGATTCAAGACATGACATTCTCAATTATTTTAATGTTTTGGATTATGGAACCAGATCTGCCCACTATAAGAAGTGTGTTTATTTTTTAGGATAATCTGGTTGAGTAGTGTATTTGTATTTTATATGCTAATGGACTAAAGAATCACTGAATTGGAATTTGTTTGTATTCCACGTGCTTTCTCGTCCATTAAAATTGCTTAATGGCCACTTTGCATTTCATAAAATTCCAGCACTATTATTTCATTGACTATCCAGTTACTACTTTTGTACAATGTATTTAAGTTATTCTCATCCATATAACACAATCATAAAGATCCTTTGTACCATTAGTTGCTTTTTGAAGGTAAAATCAGAAAAGTGATTTAAAGAAGAGAAACAAATATGCCTTTGTTTTAATATTGTAATTATATGTTACACAAAATATGATGCCAATAATCTAAATTTATGAAATATAATTTATAATTTATCAACTTACAGAATTTTGCAAAATCATGCGTATTCATTTAAATATGAGCCTAACATTTTCTCCATAGAAACATTTAGGTAAAGAAGACACTTTAATTTTGTCCTCTCAAGGTATCATCTTCCCATTTTAACATTCCCACTCAATGTTATTGGAAAACAGGAATTTTGTTTCATCTATCTCATTGAAGACAGAATCTCTGACAATGATTTGCACTGTGTAAAGAGTGGAAAGAATTAACCGGAGAACGTAGATACTTAGTCATTGAACGAATTCAAGAGCAAAAACAATAGATTCTAAGGTGTTAAGGGAATTAAGGAATATGAGGATAGTGTGAGATGTAGTGGAGGCAAAAGACCAGCCATGACCTCACTCAGCTATGGAGCAGGCCTGATAGGTCAAATGGTCCATATCTTCTTACAGCTTGCTGCTATTCTGACAATAATACCAATTTCAAGTTTTGAGCAAAGTATGAGATCATAAAGGTAAGAATGCAGACTTCAGCCAATCCATTTGCTAAGATGCCAAGGTTTTCATGTGACAGTAGCATTATTTAACTGCTAGTTCTGAACTAGTTCGATTAGTGAATGTTTGCGCCATGAAAATTGATACTCTCACTGTGTTGCGGACAATTACTAAAATATTTGTTCAAAAATTATACCAGTAGTCATTTCCTCAAATTGAATTTGCCAACTAGATGGTGCAAAAGCAAAGGGCATTTTTTTTTGTCAGACACATGAATGTGTTCAAGACTGTTCAACAGGAAAGTGCATCATGTACTTGAGGAGCAGAGTCAGCATTTGGCTGACCTTCATTAGGTTGAACTGCTGATCATTATAAAGTTCTTTTCATTCTCCTACTGACACTGCCATTTCATCGTTCTGCTATCTGGAAAGCCAATGTGAATTTTGAAAATAGATTGAGACAGATACAATTACCTTCAGATGACCTGGATTGTTTGTTTTATATTTTAATCAATGACATAAAGTTGAATTTTAAGTGTTCAGTCCAAGCTGAGTCAATTACATTAGGTCAGGGAGCATCCGAGGAGCAGGAGAATCGACGTTTTGGGGATAAGCCCTTCATCAGCATCTGTACTCCTCACTTTCTCACAATTAGATGAGCTTTTATCTTTCCATTAGTCAGAATAATTTGAAACAAAATTCTCGTTAAAATATTAATGATACTGGATTTCCATCTCAGGAAGTTTCACATCTGATAGATAATCTTGTAAAAAAAAAACTTTGCTTGTTTAATGGAACTTCCAGCTAAAAGATAAGCCCGCCAGTACTTTACCAAAAAGATGGTCAAAGAGAGTTCTTCTTAGCTACAGTGTGTAGTGAAATTATAAATTCAATTTTAATAAATTCCATAGGGACAATTTTAACTCATCAAAATCAGTGCAAATGAAGGTGATATCATCCTCAATTAAAAATCAGTGACTCAGCACCTTGTTAATGTTGATGCTTTACTGTCTTTTTTTAAAAAGAGGATTATCACGAGGCACCTAATGATGCTGCCTGATTCAGGCATGTTTTAGTATGCAAATTGGACTCCTATAATGTGGATTAAGATTGTCATTTTAGAACAGAACTGAAGGATGGCTCTTATGGCACAGTGGTAGTGTCTCTACTTCTGAATCAGGAGGCCTGAGTTCAAGTCCCTCCTACTCCAGAGGTGCATCATAACATCACTGAACAAGTTGATGAAAATATTTAGAACAGGACTGACATAAGTTTGCACTATGCACTTCCAATCAGGGAATGGGAAGTTATATACAGGGAAAAGGGAAATTGGAGACTGTGAAGCCTGCAGAGGGCCCTCTGCTGTTTAGAGGAGGTTAGAAGTCTGGAGCTATCTAGATGGTCAGGTGTATGATGCCTAGTTTCAGGAGTTCAGTGCCTTTACACAGGAATTAAGAACCTAATGATGACCATAAAAATATTAATCATTGTCAGAAAAACACAGTAGGTTTACCAATGTCCTTACCTAATCTAACTTATATGTCACTCCAGACCCACAGCAATGTAATTGACTCTGAACTGCCCTCAGGACAATTAGAGATAGACAATAAATGCTGGCCTCGCCAATGACACATCCTTGAATGAATTAAAAAAGAAATCACATTGGATCCAGATGATAAGTGTAAAGACAGTCCAATCAACAGTTCAACCTTGACATAGATGTAGCTGCCTGGTTTCCTGAAGCACAGGAAATGTGGAGATCCATAATAAAAATTGAAAAGTTGAATAATAATGAATCTCACAAAACTTTTTTTTATATATATATGAAGTGCCAACACAACTTGTTGAAACAGATCGCCTGCCCATTCATCTTCCTACCTCAGTTAAAGCCAGAAATGTGCAGGTAGAGGCAGCCTGGATTTTAAGAGTTTACCTAACCATCATCAGTTAAATCGAATGTATTTTTATTTTCCTGCCTTCTTGTGCAGGATTCACAAACTCTCAAAATACACTCTCTGTATCATTGCAGAGAGGCTGGAGCTGGCTCCCTCAAGCTTGCAGGATATGTTGCCTTTTCTATCTTTCCCCTTGTTTTTTTTCTGAGGTGCTGAGTACCAAGGAGCCTTGTAAGTTATTTTATTTGAATGAATATGAGGGCATAAATTGATGGGGAACAATGAGAAAATTGTTAAAGGTGTTGTTTGTTGATGGTAAGACTACTTTGGGCTGATTCTTACCAGAAGTTGACTATATGTTATTTTTATCCAGTTTCATGGAAAGTTTCTCTCACAGTAGGTTAGTGAGGTTTCTCATGCTATTGTCCCAAACAAGCCTTATCAACTACTTACCATAACTCATGGAATTCCACTCATCCAATATTAACTTGATTCTCTCACTTGCCACAGGCAGATCATGATGGTTTTGATGCCATGTACCTCTGGTATGTCTATCTGGTCTGGAATCTGTGCCACAATACAACAGATTCTTAACATAACACTCAGTTTATCAGTTATTAACACGTTGAATATTTTCAGGTGTTTGTATATTCATACTTCACAAAGTAAGAGCTGATACTTTTTCTTCTTTAAATTGTATCCATAAACAAGGGTAACAACTGAGTAATAGCTTCTGATTGTGATCTGCTGGGAACTTCAAAATTATAGTTAAATGGGGAGTGATTTCTTAAATGACTGTTTTCTACATTATAGCATGAGATTGCAAAGTCACTGCTAGGCCATGGTCAGAAAATTACAGCACTTTTTATGATCTACAATGACATAAATACACTTCCAGGCCACTTCAAATGAGTGGAATTGTAAAATTACTGAGAGGTGAATGTAGTAAGGTCAGAATGCTGATTGTCCAGTTACTTTATCATAAAGGAACAGATTATGAACCCTACTAAAGTATCACTGATATTGGAGAGGGGGTGAGAGGGGGGATGAGAGAGTGTGCAGTAGCTGATGGGGTAGTGTGAAAAAGGGGGAAAAAGTGAGACAAAGGAAGACTTCCAGCAAAATTTGAAACAAAATTCAGTTAGTGAAGTGCACAATTTTAAAAGATACATTAGAAGTGAAGAACATTCCCCACTTTACTCCCACCAACTTTACTTGTTCTAGAATTGTAGTAGAAACAGATAGACCAGACATAATGGATGGTCTGCTACCAGAGAATGAAGAAGGAGCTACTATGGAAGGTGAATACTATAAAGGTAATTATGAGGGCATGAGAGAGGAACTGATGAAAATCGACTGGAAGCAGAGCCTAGCGGGAAGACAGTAGAGCAAAAATGGCAGGGGTTTGTAGATATAATTGAGGACACTGTACAGAGGTTCATCCCCAAGAAAAGAAAGATTATCCGGGGAGGGATTAGACAGCCATGGCTGACAAAGGAAGTCAGGAAATGTATCAAAGAAAAAGAGAGATCCTATAAAGTGGCCAAGAGCATTGGGAAATCAGAAGATTGGGAAGGCTGCAAAAACAAACAGAGGATAACAAAGAGAGAAATAAGGAAGGAGAGGATCAAATATGAAGGTAGGCTAGCCACTAATATTAGAAATGATAGTAAAAGTTTCTTTCAATACATAAGAAACAGGCAAAAATAGACATTGGGCCACTTCAAACTGATGCTGGAAGGCTAGTGATGGGAGATAAGGAAATGGCTGGAGAACTTAATAAGTACTTTGCACCAGTCTTCACAGTGGAAGACATGAGTAATATCCCAACAATTAAAGGGAGTCGGGGGCTGAGTTGAGTATGGTTGCCATTACAAAAGAGATAGTGCTAGAAAAGCTAAAAGGTCTTAAAATTGACAAATCTCCTGGCCCCGATGGGCTACATCCTAGAGTTCTGAGGGAGGTGGCTGAGAAAATGGCTGATGTAATTCAATGTGAGCAAATGTGAGGTCTTGCACTTTGGAAAAAAGAATACAAGCATGGACTACTTTCTAAACAGTGAGAAAATTCATAAAGCCAAAGTACAAAGGGATCTGGGAGTGCTATTCGAGGATTCTCTAAAGGTAAACATGCAGGTTGAATCTGTGATTAAGCAAGTGAATGCAATGTTGTCATTTATCTCAAGAGGATTGGAATATAAAAGCAGTGATGTGCTACTGAGACTTTATAAAGCACTGGTTAGGCCCCATTTGGAGTACTGTGTCCAGTTTTGGGCCCCACACCTCAGGAGGGACATACTGGCACCGGAGCGTGTCCAGCGGAGATTCACACGGATGATCCCTGGATTGGCAGGTCTAATATATGAGGAACAGCTGAGGATCCTGAGATTGTATTCATTGGAGTTTAGAAGGTTAAGGGGAGATCTAATAGAAACTTACAAGATAATACATGGCTTGGAAAGGGTGGACGCTAAAAAATTGTTTCCATTAGACGAGGAGACTAGGACCGGTGGGCACAGCCTTAGAATTAGAGGTGGTAAATTCAGAACAGAAATGTGGAGACATTTCTTCAGCCAGAGAGTGGTGGGCCTGTGGAATTCATTGCCGCGGAGAGCAGTGGAGGCTGGGACGCTAAATGGCTTCAAGGCCGAGATTGATAAATTCTTGATGTCGCAAGAAATTAAGGGCTACGGGGAGAATGCTGGTAAGTGGAGTTGAAATGCCCATCAGCCATGATTGAATGGTGGAGTGGACTCGATGGGCCGAATGGCCTTACTTCCGCTCCTATGTCTTATGGTCTTATAGTCTTATGGTGACCATGGGTGAGATGAGGAAGTCTCACCACATGCACTGGTCATCATTATCGTAGATCACCTTCAACAGGGTTGTAAGTATCTTAGCAATTGGAGGCAGTAATGGAAGGGGAAGCATTTCTCTCAGCCATGGTTTCTCAGATAGCAAAAGGAAGACTTGGAGCTTCATGGCAGCAACAGTAAACTTAATGATACCTAAAAAGAAGTATTTCCTCACACACTTAGTCTTTTCACAACTTCACAAACTAATATGAGGATAAATGAAACATTCCCAGGGAAATTCTGCATCAGATTTATGATCGTAAGGGGAAGATTGGTTATTTGCTTATATGCCTATTTTTCCCCCGCAGTGTCCAAAACATATTTATAAATATTAGTTTTATTCTCTCTCCTTCTCGAAATACACCTCATCTTGCTCGTCCAATCCTTGGCTGTCTATCTCATGCCCTTGATTACTTATCCAATCACTGATTCCATCTTTGGAGGAACAACATGGTCAGGAAAGGGGATTAGAGGAGCTAGTGTAGCAGAATTAGAGCCTGTGATTGCTGGAGCAGCACTGCCTCTCCAATGCAGGCGGCTTCCCCGATCACAAACCTGCACTAAGTTCCCAGTGTCATTGAATGCAGAGGTATAACTTTATAAAATTCTTGTAGGAAGGCCACAACAGATATTTAAAATAACTTCAAACAGGTAAAGCCAAAAATCTGCCAAAATGATTTAAAAAACTCTTTTCCCTGGTCTAGTCATGTTTGTTAATCTTCTAGCAGCTCAAAGGGCACCAGATCACATAGAAAATTTATTTTATTATTTAAAAACATTTCAATTGATGTTAACACATAAGTTATTTTTAAAACATCCTTAAATCCTCTTCTGCATACCAAAGGATTTTTTTAAAAATTAGAATTATTTCTACCTGTACTACTGACAGGTCAAAGGTGGTCTTACTTGGAAAAAAAACTTGTATGTTTCTTATAAGTGTCTTACTTCTTTGATAGTTTTTGGAACAAAGTGTATGATTTTCTCATTCTGTTGCCGAGAGGTGTGCTTATTGTTATAATATTTCTATCCAATGTGAAAAATATTAACTTTCCTTCACATTCCTCCAACATTTCTAATGATGCTCAATATTTTTAATTCAACTAGTTTGATGCAGCAAAATGAGAAATAATTTCATCAGAATAGTATTGGTTTGACTAACACTTTTACCATCTGGAAACAACAGGATGATAAAAAAGCAGTACACTGGTACTGCTTTCTCAACAAAGTTTTAGCACTTATTTAAATGACCATCATAAGTAATATTTATAATTAATGATATTTCTGTCCTGCCATTGGTCCAATAACCCATTTATCTTAAAGCAGCAATGACCAAATTATATAAATTATAATGTAAAATCTCTTTCTCCAATTCTGCAATGCTCTTCTTAACCAAAATTTCATCCCATGACTATTTTTCCTTTCTGATAGTTTCTAAACACCTTAGAGCCAGGAATATGTAATAGCCAGACCTAGCCTTCCTTGAAACAGGTCTGTGTCATTTCCAAAACATTGTAGTCCAGCATGACAATCTGTGGCTTTAACTCCTTGTTTTATTTTATTGATGATATTGTGTGCATTCACATAATATGTACAATAACTTGAATTACCTTCTTCCTTAATCTGACTCCACCTATATTCTCTATTCTCATGTCATCTGCCTTTCCTGGTATTTTGTCCATCCTGGTATTAGTATCTTATATTCTCCTTGGGTCCTCAAACCTTTTCTGAGTTAAATTAAACCCTCACCAAAGACACAAACAAAACACCCTGCAAGAACTCAGTTCTGGAATGGTTCAGATGCAACCTGTCTGTAAAAATATCATCTGTCTCAGAGCTAGTCCCAGTGTCCCAGGAATCTAAAGCCCTACTTCTTGCACCATCTTTCTAGCCACACGCTTAACTATTTTATTTCCCTATTTGCGTATTGATTTTGGTTGTGCAAAAACCAAAAGTAACATGCCTCAGAGCCCTTTCTAGGGACATGGCAATGATGTTTAGGAAAGCCTCCAAGTCACAGATGAGCTTCATTGTTATTGGATGTGAGGACTCATGACTTCCTTCAATAAAACTGTGCTATCTTCCTGACATTTCCTCAGAGGGTTCACCTGAGGATCCTACTCCAAAGATAACAAAGAAGTAGACAATGATTACAACTTCACCTGCAAGTCCAGCAAGAACAGCAACCTTCAGTACTGCCACATAGCCTGCAGAGCTGGAAGGAGCAAGTGAATATCTATCAAAGACGTAGAAGACTCTAAATTTACGAGCATTTCTGTCATTTGTTTCAACACTGCAGGCACTGATTGAGGATGTCCCAGCCTAACATCTCTGAACTGTGTCATCTGCAGGAGTAAGACTTGCGTTCAGGAAGACTGGGTAGTAATCTCATCTTTCTGATTTTCAAGCGTACAAGTGTACAACTGGCCTGAATGTTTATGGTAGTGGCTTTTTTCAAGGAGCTACATGAGATCTATGTGGCATCTCCCTATCCTTGACCCATAATTGCATCCCGGATGTTACTGAAATTATATTCGCCAAAGCACGGTACTTCATATCTCAAGCAATTCGACAATGAGATTCTCCCATTATTGCTGGCTTCCAACTACATGACTTCACTAACTGCACACGTTAATTTGAGATCACACTATTATCAACCTGCAATGTTAGTCAACAGTAAAGGCTTCTGCTCTCCGAATGTTCAAACTATTTCTAATCGTCAATGTCAAACTCTGGAGCTCCTGAGTTTCCATGACTCGAACAAACCGGAGAATTCATATATTTCTGCACACATCTAAGGTTCACAGGCCATAGAAGAATGGATGCTTGGAGAAAAGGGTTACCACCTCCAAACATGATAATGGCATTTTTACAAAATCCTTCGACTGACACAGAATGAACAAACAAAGTTATTCGCGGTGGAACAGAATGTAGACCTTCTTAAGGTGAAATTTCACTGTCTGGACCACTGCACCAAGGCCTTGTCATATAGCCTAGACTCAGGATCATGCACTGGGACAAGCTGTAACTTTTGCAACTGGAGTTGATGTGTGTGTCTTCAAGGGGTGGCGAGGAAGGGGTGCGCTAAGTTGGTGATGGGTGGTGGTCACAGAAGAAATGGGGGAGTGAGGATGAAGAAGTGGCTAAGAATTAAGGTATTGAACAAGATGGCTATACAAGACGCCCTGACAAAGTAATATATCACAGAGCCTGAGATACCAGAGAGAACATCACTACAGCTTGCTTCTAAGATGATTGTGCTGGATTTGTACTTTGTTTAATTGTTTCAGATTCTGTTTCTGATCTGCCAAGCAACTCCTTATGGGCGACACGATGGCTCAGTGGTTAGCACTGATGCCTCACAGCACCAGGGTCCCAGGTTCAATTCCAGCCTTGGGTGACTGTCTGTGTAGAGTTTGCACATTCTCCCCGTGTCTGTGTGGGTTTCTTCTCACAGTCCAAGGATGTGCAGTTCAGGTGAACTGGCTATGTTAAGTTGCCCATAGTGTTAGGTGCATTAGTCAGAGGGAAATGGGACTGGGTGGGTTACTCTTTGGAGTGTCGGTGTGAAGTTGTTGGGCTGAAGGGCCTGTTTCCGCACTGTGGGGAATCCAATAATCGAATCTAACCCTTGCTACGTTTGGGCGGCACGATGGCTCAGTGGTTAGCCAGAGACCCAGTTTCAATTCTTGCCTTGGGCAATTGTCTGTGTGGAGTTTGCACATTCTCCCTGTGTCTGCGTGGGTTTCCTCCGGGTGCTCCGGTTTCCTCCCACAATCCAAAGATGTGCAGGTTAGGTGAATTGGCCATGCTAAATTGCTAGTAGTGTTAGGTGCAGGGGTAAATGTAGGGGAATGGGTCTGGGTGGGTTACTTTTCGGAGGATCGGTGTGGATTTGTTGGGCTGAAGGGCCTGTTTCCACACTGTAGGGAATCTAATCTAATTTAATCCTCTTCAGTGCAAAGGATGTGTGAATTCTGCCATGTTTGTGGGCGTTGATATTTTTACATTCTTTTATCTTTTGTATGCTGAATAAGCATGTCATTATCCATATAATTGTACGTTTGATATCTTTGGGTGAACCACCTTTCAAGTTTTGACACATTAATGGTCCTACGTTGCTGTTAGAGAACAACCGTAATCGTTGAGATAATTTACTTGGTGATAAAGTTAAGTAGCTGTTAAAGCATCCAGCACAATGTGAAACTTGAGTATTGTGTAGTGAAGCTTCGCATGATAGTCAGTATGTTGTGAAGAATCCTGAGTAATCTTCTTTTTGACCTGTCCATCATCAATAACCCTTCAGAATGCATGTAAACTAAGTTTCTTTGCTTCTAGAATGGCATTGAATCAATGAGCGATCACACTTTGTGCATCTTTTCTTGGCAGACCACAGTGCTATGAGAAAGAGAACTATCGGAGCTAGCCATTTCACATCTCTCAGCCCTGAATGGCAGTATGCTTTCTTAAGAACAAGTCAATACATAAAATGAACCTTTTCCCACAGAGACGAAATCATCACCGATTCTGTACTCTCCCCTCAAAAGGTGAGTGTAAATCTGTGGAGACAGGCTGGCACATGAACAACACTGATAACATTGATTGATTTCTCACTTCTTCTTTTCAGTTTACCGAGCTCCTCTAACAAAGCTGCCTGGCTTTGCTTGAGTATGACACAAGTGGATGAAAGAGTAGGTAGGTGGTGAAGCAGAAGCAAGAAACCTTTAGCCTGTGGATTTCCTATAAATACATCCGTTCAAATCAAATGGAAAATTAAGCCCAAAATTTTAATTACATCAAATAATAGAATAATTTTTCTGTTGCTTTGTTGCTATTTGATGAACATTTGCTTAAATGTATTCCCACTGAATCATTTACTGCAGTATTTGATTTTTTAAGAGTTCTTTGATAGATTCAGTATAAGTCACCTAACAATTGAAAAGTTGTGTATTTAAATATACTAAGCTTCATGTCCATGAATGAAATTTGAAATTTCCATTTATGCATTTAAAAAGGAATGCATGTGAGAGTTTGGTGCTCTATTGTTTATACTGATTTTAGCTTATTTATTCCTAGTTTTGAAAATCTAGCGTGTGTTAAAGAGAGTACATTCAAGTTGCTTGTCAATTTAAATGTAGGTGAATGGATATGATTTTGGAGCAATTTGTACTCCCACTGGTAGTTCCAAGCAATCAGCATTTCTCACTCAGTAGCAGGGCCTGCATGTCCCTGAAATTTTTTACAATCACATCTTGAACAGAAACATGCACAGAACTATTCTGCTTTTGTGTTCAAAAACACTGTTGATCATAATTTTGAGCAAAAATATGAAATGTTAGAATTTGTTGCTAATTTTACACTCAAACTGATTTTGTCACTCTGACACCAACAGAAAACTGTAACGTTGTCAGGTGAAACCTTATTGGGGTCTGAGCAATGTAGATGATGCCAAGATGTGTGGCAGACTCCGGCAACAAGTATGGGGAAGCCCAACTCAACATCTTGAGTAACTTGTGCCATCTTCCATGCTTGTCGAAAGTGGTAGGCTGAGACTCTCACCTAGGCAATAATGAGTTGTCAATTAAAGGGGATTATTGCTTGTTCATGGCCTTATTGACAGCTCAACTCACTTCATCAATATGCAATCTCCCATCTAACCAACCTCACCAAGAAACTTAAATGTCAGGAAAGCCAGACAAGGGAACAGCAAGGACATCTTCAACAACATCTGCATGAGCTGTGCCATAGTTCCAACGTGCTTCAAGGCTGCTACCATCGTCCCCATGCCAAAGAAGTCTTCAGCGTCCTGTCTTAATAAATACTGACCAGTTGCATGTACACCCATCACCACCCCCCCAACCCCCCCACCCCCCCGCCACTGGACACCCTGCAGTTTGTATGTCAGCCCAACTGCTCAACAAATGATGCCATTTCCACCACCCTCCATCTGGCTCCTCAGATGCTGCCTGACCTGCTCTGCTTTTCCAGCACCACTCTAATCTAGACTCTGGTTTCCAGCATCTGCAGTCCTTGTTTTTCCCTACTGTTCATTGACTTTAGTTCTGCATTTAACACCATCATTCCTCAGCACCTGATTGGAAAGCTGAATTTGCTGGGCCTAAATACCTTCCTTTGTAACTGGATCTTGCACTTTCCGACTGGGAGACATCAGTCAGTCCGGGTTGGGAGCAACATCTCCAACACCATCACACTGAGCAGGGGGGTCCCCCATCTGCAAGGCTGTGTGCTCAGTCCACTGCTGTTCACTCTGCTGACCACGACTGTGCAGTGATGCACAGGTCGAATCTCATCAAGTTCACTGATGATATGACTGTAGTGGATCTCATCAGCAGAACAGTGAGTCAGAATACAGAGAGGAGGTGCAGCAGCTCACAGACTGGTGCAGAGCCAACAAACCGTCTCTGAACATGGACAGAGCGAAAGAGATGGTTGTTGACATCAGGAGGGCATGGAGTGACCACTCTCTGCTAGACATTGACAGCTCCCCTGTGGAGATCGTGAAGAGCACCAAATTTCTTGGCATACACCTGGCGGAGAATCTCACCTGGACCCTCAAAATCAGCTCTATAGCCAAGAAAGCCCAGCCACATCTCTATGTTCTGCGCAAGCTGATGAAAGCCCACCTCCCACCACCCATCCTCACCATATTCTACAGAGGATTCATTGAGAGTACCCCAAGCTGCTGCATTACTGCCTGGTTTGGGAATTGCACCGTCTCGGATTGTAAGACTCTACAATGGATAGTGAGGACAGCTGAGAAGATCAATGGGGTCTCTATCCCCTCCATTCCAGACATTTACACCACATACTGCATTTGTAAGGTTAAAAGCATTGTGGAAAACCCCACACACACCTCATTCAAACCCTTCTCCCTCCTGTTATCTGGCAGAAGATATCGGAGCATTGGTCTCTCACAGCCAGACTGTGCAACAGTTTCTTCCCCCAGGTCATCAGGCTCCTGAACATAGTATGATCAGATTCTTTCCCATCTGAAATTCTTTGCACAACTTTGAATTGCTGCAAAAAAAATGTCTATTATTTATCATTCTTCTATTACACCGTAACATGTGTGTTTGCACTTCTTATGCACTTTATGCTGTGTACGAGTGAGTAGTTTGTGCTGTCCATGTAGTACTCTTGGTCCTGGAGGAATGCTGTCTTGTTTTTACTGTATCAGTTGTATATGGTAGAAATGGCAAATAAAAAAAACCTACTCTACTCTCTCCTCTACTCTAACATTGAGCACCTGGTGAATTCAGCTTGCCACTTGCTCTGATCAACCTCCATGGTAATAACAACGTACCAACATCTCAGGGCATGCTTCATGGCATCCAACATATACCAGCCTCTAAGAACAATCATGGTGCATCTTTTATCCACTTACAGGGTGTTTCTATACTTCAATGCTGCACTTTGGGTTGCACAGTCAAGTAGCATTGTAATACCACAGGCAGGACTTGCACCCAGCTCATGAACTGGACTAGGCTGCATCTCTGGGCTCTTCACTTGCTCTCAGATTGCTTACTCACTCTGAGCATAGCTGAATGCTCACAGCATCTTTGCTTTGCAAAGCATTGCCTTGCTTTTTTGCACTATGACCTTTTGGTTAGTGATACAGTCTCACATTACTGCAGTTTCATGGAATTACTGGAGAAAAAAGTGGGTGGCATAGCTATTACTGTTGATGCAGGTGGGGTAGTTTCTTCCCTCAGTGAGCGGGTCATTCAGGGCACATGCAGGGTTTGTGGTGTTTGGAGTTGGTAAGGATAAGAAGGCATGGATGAGATGTTTCAGGATGTAGAGCATGAATGTTCATCAGAAATGGATAGAGTAGAAGTGATAGCATGGATGTGAGGTATCAGGGAGAAGAAAGTGGCTGCTGGAGTAGAAAAGGCAATTGACTTTCATACTACAATGTTAAGCCTTCCCCTGGATGGCTGAGACTGCCTTAACACAGCTAGCAACCTCAGACAAAGTTGGCACATTCAATGCTGGTCATGAGGAAGGAGGACATCCATGTTGACGGCACCCCATTCTGTAGAGCCTCTCGATTCGGCAATGGGAGTGGCGGGGGGCGGGGGGGGGGGCGAGGAGGTGGCAGTGCAGAGATTCCCCTGTCTGTCATGTCTGAGGCAAACATCAGCAACTATGTAGGGCAGGTCTGTATTATTGTGCTTGTCCAGGTGTAAAACAGGCTTTTTGAGTTAGCACATGTGCAAAGGGTGCTGATGAATTGCTGGATATCCACTGAATGACAAGTTATTCTGGGAATGGCATGTGATAAAATGGGATGGAAATTCGATGTAAGAGATAATTAATGAAATGAGTTGGTAAGGTACAGCAAAAGAACCCTCCAGGTCTTAAGCCCTTCAAAACATTTCCACACATCTTGGATGAGCCAAAAATACTTAAGAATCAGCCCCTTTTATATATTGGACAACTAATTCAATAAAGCCCAATTTACACATCACAAAATCTTTAAAATTATACCCACTGTTTCTTCTGTAAATTGGTATGATAACTGTAAACAAAGAAAGACTGTAATACGATTTTCAAAACTGTAAACAGGAATCTAAATATCAAATGAGATTTGAATTTTATGAACATATCCCTTGATGCACTTTGTGAACTGTACCAATAAATGAGGTAAGATATTATTGCATTTGGAAGAATGAGCGGATACCTCATTGAAACAGATAAGCTTCTAGGGATACATGTAGAGGGGGTGTTTCCCCTTGTTGGAAAGCTTCAAAGGAAAGGGTCGTCCATCTGAGACAGATAACGAGAATTTCTTTCAGTCCTAGATGGTAATGAGTCTCTGGAATTCTTCAGCCTGCAGAGAATTGTCAAGGCTGAGTTGTTCAGTGTATTCAAGGCTGAGATAGACATATTTAATCAGCAAGGGAATGACAGGTTATGGGGAAAATGCAGGAAAATATCTTTGAGGATTATCAGATCAGCTGTGATTTCATTGAATGATGGAGCAGATTCGATGTGTTGAATGGCTTACTTCTGTTCCAATATCTTATGGTTTTATTGAATTATATGTTTTCTTAAGCCTATCTATTTGCAAATTTAACATTTTATCTTTACCTCTGTCATCTTTTTTCTCTAAATAAATTAAACTGGGTCTAATTCCCTCCTTGTAACTTAGGGCCTTAAGACGTTGAATTCATTCTAATTGAATCAGCAGAAAAAGAACAGCACATTATGCATTATTTTCATCTTTTCAACAAGGTCAAGTGCAGACTGACTTTTTGGTGCTGTGATTGACATTGAAATCTGAGGACTAAATCAATCTCAGTGATCTCAAAATATTGATTTAAGAATACTTCACATATTGTCAAATTAAAGTGGTTTAAGACAGGGTGCTAAGCTATGCAATTTGAAGACAAAAAGAAATCCTACAGAGCTAAAACATCAATCCTGTCTATTTTTCTATTTTTTTGTTGTTCTGGGATATGAGCTTTGTCGGAAAAGCAAGAATATTTTGTCCATACCCAAATGTCATATCTTGATTTATGTAGTTCACTGCCCCAAATCTTCCTTTCTTTATGCTTAGTCTTGAGCTTCTCTAGATATCAGTGACAGCTGATAGGTCGCTGGAGAGTCTAATTAGAAGAGGGGGGGGGGGGCGGTGAGGCTTGGGGCAGGGTGAAGATAGCTGCGAAAGCAATAGGTAGGTGAAGGTGAGGGAAAAGGTGATAGGTCAGAGAGGAGGGTGAGCAGATAGGTGAGAAAGATGATGGACCAGTCAAGAGGGCGGTGCTGAGTTGGTGGCTTGGGACTGGGGTAAGTTGGGGGGAGAGGAATGAGGAAACTGGTGAAATCCACGTTAACCTTTGTGTGGTTGCAGGGTCCTAAGGTGGAAGATGAGGTGTTCCTCCTCCAGGCGTCGGGTGGTTAGGGTCTGGCGATGTAGGAAGCCCAGGACGTGCATGTCTTTAGTGGAATGGGAGGGGGAGTTGAAGTTGAAGCCACAGGATGGTGGAGTTGATTGGTGTGGGTGTCTCAGAGATGTTCTCTCAAACAATCCGCAAGTTGGCCTCCTGCCTGCCCGTTGGAAAGGAGACCACATGGAGAGCAATGTACACAGTAGATGCCCTGTTTGGATGAGCAGGAAAATCTCTGCTGGCTGTAGAAGGATCCTTTGGGGCCTTGGATGGAGGTGAGGGGGGAGGAGTGGGCACAGGTTTTGCACGTCCTGTGGTGCAGGGGAAGGTACCAGGAGTGGGGAGAGGGCTGATGGAGGTCTGGATCTGCCCCCCTCCCATTTATCTTTCAGTCCCCTTGCCCACAAGCCTCATTCCTGATAAAGTGTTTTGCCTGAAAAGTCGATTATCCTGCTCCTCGGATGCTACCTGACCTGCTGTGCTTTTCTAGCAAACTCTCTCGACTCTGATCTCCAGAATCTACAGTCCTCAATTTCTCTTAATCAGAGGTGTTGGAGGGAATCCTGAGGGACAAGATGCACATGTGTTTGCAGAGGCAAGGACTGATTAGGGATAGTCACCCTGGCTTTGTGCACGGGAAATCATGTCTCATAAACATGATTGAGTTTTTTGAGGAAGTAACAAAGAGAATTGATGAGGACAGAGCAGTAGATGTGATCTATATGGACTTCAGTAAGGCGTTCAACAAGGTTCCCTATGGGAGACATATTGGCAAGGTTAGATCTCATGGAATACAGGGAGAGCTAGCCATTTGGATACAGAACTGGCTCAAAGGTAGAAGACAGAGGGTGATGGTGGAGGGTTGGTTTTCAGACTGGAGGCCTGTGACCAGTGGAGTGCCACAAGGATCGGTGCTGGGTCCTCTACTTTTTGTCATTTACATAAATTATTTGGATGTGAGCATAAGAGGTACAGTTAGTAAGTTTGCAGATGATACCAAAATTGGAGGTGTAGTGGACAACGAAGAGAGTTACCTCAGATTACAACAGGATCTTGACCAGATGGGCGAATGGGCTGAGAAGTGGCAGATGGAGTTTAATTCAGATAAATGCGAGGTGCTGCATTTTGGGAAAGCAAACCTTAGCAGGACTTAAACACTTAACGATAAGGTCCTCGGGAATGTTGCTGAACAAAGAGGCCTTGGAGTGCAGGTTCATAGCTCCTTGAAAGTGGAGTCGCAGGTAGATAGGATAGTGAAGAAGGCATTTGGTATGCTTTCCTTTATTGGTCAGAGTATTGAGTACAGGAGTTGGGAGGTCATGTTGTGGCTGTACAGGATATTGGTTTGGCCACTGTTGGAATATTGTGTGTAATTCTGGTCTCCTTCCTATCAGAAAGATGTTGTGAAACTTGAAAGGGTTCAGAAAAGATTTACAAGGATGTTGCCAGGGTTGGAGGATTTGAGCTATCGGGAGAGGCTGAACAGGCTGGGGCAGTTTTCTCTGGAGTGTCGGATGTTTAGGAGTGACCTTATAGAGGTTTACAAAATTATGAGGTACATGGATAGGGTAAATAGGGACTGTCTTTTCCCTGGGGCTGGAGAGTCCAGAACTAGAGGGCATAGATTTAGGATTAGAGGGGAAAGATATAAAAGAGACCTACGGAGCAACTTTTTCACGCAGAGGATGGTATGTGTATGGAATGAGCTGCTAGAGGAAGTAGTGGAGGCTGGTACAATTGCAACATTTAAGAGGCATTTGGATGGGTATATGAATAGGAAGGGTTTGGAGGGATATGGGCCTGGTGCTGGCAGGTGGGACAAGATTGGGTTGGCATGGACGGATTGGACTGACATGTCTGTTTCCATGCTGTACATCTCTATAACTATACGAGAAGAGGCACTTGTCTTACACAACAACATAGTTTGATGCATGATAGCTATAGACACTGTTTGCATTAATTTGCATGGCATAGTTGTTTAGGACTATCATTTGCTGTGTTGAACATATCTGCTCCTCTGAGGGATTCATACCTACCTCAAGTGCCTCTACTGAAAAGCTGCATAACAGCAACCAATTGGTTGAAAAATAATGCAACCTTGACATTAGCTTCTTCAGAAACATTACCTTATATAACATCTCCCCACAATTTTTAATCCCCATTGTTAATTATTAGATATTCAAGACTGATTTTGCAAATGTAGATGATCCAGGAATTTCACAATTTTCCAGACACAGTCTATTTAGACTTGAATGGTAAGTATTTTACTTGAGGATTGTTTACCTTATTTCTGAGCTGCAGTAAGTCAGTTCTCTGTTGGATGATATTTATCTTTTGGATACTTTCATTGAATATATCCCTGGTCGTTCTGGTCATTGAACATTCCCTCGTGTAGGACCTTCAATTTCCTATATTTCCTTCAGAAAGGAACTCTTCCTGATTGGAAAAACATGTTATCATTTTGTACTCAACAGAGTTTGATCATATTTTTGATTATCTGCATTCCAGAGCACTAATTCACTAATCACTTGACTTCAAGTAGTGACATATTTAAAATTAATGTCCAAGAAATAAAATCATACAACAGTCCAAGCACATCAATTGCAAACATTATTTTCCTTTAAAGCACTCAACAATGTTCAACAGAAATCATTAGAAATCAACTGAAAGGAAAGTAAACTGAAACAAAAGCTTGACCAACCTGACGGCAATTAAAAGAGGGAAAATCTCAAAGATAAGTTAGTATTTTCCAGTGTCAGCTGCAAGCTGTGATTGTTTAACAGTAAAAGGTCAAATACAGACAAAGCTCAAATATTGTTCTAATTCCAGTTGCAAATGTGATTTTTTTTAAGTAGACACATCACTACAACCATCACTATAATATTACTTTAATATATAATTTATTGCAATTACTCTATTTATTATAATATGACATAGTATTTTATAGTTAAATATTATTATACTCCTCTCCACCCCTCTCTTATTTTATCCTACCTCTTCCCAAACCTCTTCTCTTCATTTTTCTCCTCCCCACGTGGTCCCACTTCTTTCCCTCGTTCCCCATTATACTCTGCTCTCTCCTCTCACTGTATCCTCTGTGTTCCTCCTCCTAATCTTCTCTAACAGTTCCTATTACATCATTTTTCCACCACTTTCACTCCACTTCCCTCTTGCCCCTCTTCTCAGCTTCTTCGTTGTGGAGGATTGAAGTTCCTGGAGAATTGAAAGAATTGGGGGTGAACCACAAGCTTATTGTTCTGAGATATTCATTGGGTGGTAGAGATTTTCTTCAAACATTTTTTATTTTGTTACATTTTGTGTTTTTTTAATCTTGCCTCTTTAGGTCTAAATCTTGCTGGAATGTTTGGTTTTCTTCAGCAGTAACCCAGACTAGATGTTGGACAGGACCTTATTCTTGGCTATGGTGACTCCTGCCAGCAGCCTATTGATTTCTCTATTGTTGTGGGTAGCAAACTGTGGGGAAAGGATGATGCAGGTCTCCTTTATCACCGTGGGTCATTGTATTCTCCCAGTTCCAGGGTCTCAATGGTCAGGTACTGAAGACAAGCAGCCAAGTAGATGGGGCCATGAGTAGGAAATTCCAAGACTTTGACCGAGTGAAAGTGAAGGAAAGGCGATATGGTTCCAAGTCCTGATTGTGTGGATTACAGAGGGGCTTGTAATCTCATGCTGTTGCCATTCACTGGCTGCCCTTATCAATCTAGATGGAGAGGTCATGGGGTTGGAAGGTGCTCTCAAGAGAGCATGGGTGAGTTAGAGAGTTGCTAGTTTTGATTCCTTCATTATACGCTTTTAAATTTAACTCTGTTATACTTCATGCTCACAACATCCAAGTCTTTCCTGTTTTTGCATATCAGCACACTGGTGCTTCAGCCAGAGCCTAAAGGCTATCAAGGCTATGGTGTATTGATATGCTCTTCTGTGCAGACACACAGTCAGACTGTTTATTATGCTTGTCAGTAGGAACCTGTTATGGGTCAGGTGCGTACATTCTGCTATACAACACATTGAAACATCAATTTAACACTGTCAGCTTGTGCCAGCTGTCAATCCGCTAAACACTCTCCATGTTTGTTTTACCAAATGGCCATGTCAAAATGTGGGTGGGGTGGGAGGGTGCAAATCCTCAGTCAAGTCACTAGGAAATATCTTTTAGTCAGGGTAGCCCAGTACCATCAGTCACAGGTAATGTCCACACACAGTCCAAAGGCTTGACCATGATTTACATCCACTTGAGCTGGTCACAGTCACTGGATATGTTCAATTAGGACAGGATTGTCCGAGGAGTGAGCAACAGTCAGTTCCGTAGGACCATCAAAAGTCGTCATGGGAATCGTGTATCAGTCAGGCAACTCCAAAAACAGAAGTCCAGCATCTAGTCACTCACGTCTAGAGTTATGTTGAAGTCAGAATCAGAAGGGGGAATTGCAATGGGAGAGAGGGTGGAGGAGGAGGGGTTCGGGTCATGGGAGTTGGGAATGCAGCCTGTATTTATTTTCCTTTTATTTGCATTTCACTGGATATACATGAAAGCTCATCTTCTTGGACCAATACAACTGCTTGCCTTTATGTGATGTCCTCCACTGGACAATGACTAGTTGCAGGTCTGCAATGGAAACTGTGTTTAAGTAGCAGTGATGTAGACAGGATGTAGCTAAGGATAGATACATTGTGTGACTAGGGTAAAGGAATGGGGTTGTATGGGTATGGGAATGTCAGCCATGCTGGCTAGGTGTTAGCAGCCAGCTTTGTGGTTTCTGTACCATTACATTGTGACTGAGGTATAATTTGATTACCAATACTTGCCTAGGTGGATAGAGGCCTTTTAAAGATTGTACGATTGGCAAGGATGTTGATCTTTCGGCAGATTTTCAGTGAGTGCTGAGTTGTTAGGGGAAAAGTAGGATGGATCTAGAGTTGAGCAAGAAGAGCACCAAAGGATCAGGGTAGATAGGTAATGAGGGGAGTTTGTTGAGATATAGTGAGAGATGTTGCTAGGTCTTCCAGACAGAAATCCTCTGTGGTACTCAATAAACACTTAGCCCAAAAGAAACATAAGCTTTAGCTCTTAATGTGTTTAGGAATAGTAACCTGGTGCATTTTTATTATTAAAGCTGTAAATGCATTTATCACAAAAATACATATCTAACAAGAGTGACAAGTTTTATATGTGATTAATCTAATTCTAAAAGACTGGTTTGATAGCACATACAAAATCATTTACTAGACTTGTTGGCATACACTAGTCAATTTCTCATATGCTGAAATCTTAGAACTTGTCTTTTCAGAGGTATTGTATTTTTTAAATTTTTGTTGAAGTATTTAATAAGGTAAGCTTTAATTATGGTTATGTGAAGTCATCTTTATGCCTTGCTGATTGGCTGCCAGGATTATTACTCCCCTTGTTCTAAGTTCCAAAAATATTCTTAAAACCTCCTTCTGATGTTAGAATTAGAATTCCTACAGTATAGAAACAGGCCCTTCGGCCTAGCAAGTCCACACTGACAAGAGTAAACCATCCCCCTACATTTACTCCTGACTAATGCACCTAACCTACACATCCCTGAACACAATGGGCAATTTAACATGGACCAACTCACCTAACCTGCACATCTTTGGATTGTGCAAGGAAACCCACGCAGACATGACCTGCTGTGCTGTTCCAGCAATAAAGTTTCAGCTTTGATCTCCAGCGTCTGCAGACCTCACTTTCTCCTCGAAGAATGTGCAATGTGCAAACTGCACACAGACAGTCACCCAAGGATGGAATTGAACCCACGTCTCTGGCGCTGTGAGGCAACAGTGCTAACCACTGAGCAACTGTGCCATTCCAAAACATTCCTACAAAAGGTTTGCCAAAACATTTTCCTTTAACCAAAAATGTTAAAGGAAATGCCTTAGACTTCTACAGCTGAACATTATTTTATAAAACTGCATAATATAAATTTATCATCATCGCTCATTATACAAAACATATTTCTGTCAGGAAAAAGATGAACATTTTGAACTGTTATTATAGGAACATATTAATAATAACATAACTATTTTGTTTTCTTTCATACATTTTGCCACACTGTCATCAAATCATTACACTCCATCTGAAAGGATTATATACATACAACTATGGAATAAAAATATTTGAGTGAAATCAACTGCTTAATTATTTGGCATGCTTCAATCTTTATAATGTAGCTTGAATTCAAGAGAAGCTTTGTTTTCATCCACTGATGATTGCTGATGGAATTAAATATATCTAGCAATTCACAAAATTACACTTCACAAAAATAAAACTAGATGAAATTGAAAGTATTTCCTTTTTGTTCCAGCTGAAATTCCTAGAAGCTTGGATAATAACAAAACAGTCTCTGTAATAGATATAATATCTATGGCAGCAAATATCATAAGAATTTTTTACTACCTTGTTTTTCTTTCTCCACATTTTACGAATTAACATTACCTAAGTGTGGTTTTCCTAAAACATGACAAAAATAAGGAGCAATTTAATAGACTTTTCTGAAGTCTACGAAAATAGGTTTTCACTGATTTGTCTTCATCTTGTCACAATATTAACTGTATCCTTTTATTTGTTAAACACAGAGATATAAGTCAATTTAAAAGAAGATCTTTTGACATTGATTGGTTGCCTCGCAAGAATATTTTTTAAAGAACAACTCTACTATCTAATGTGTGATCCCTACCACAATCACTAAACATACATTCCCTGTCAAGAGTTGAGACAACTGAATCATCAGATTAGCACTTTCAGGCCTGTTAAAAACATTCTGGTGCAGGCCTGTTTGCCTGAATTGCACCTTCGCACCTCTTAATCTCAGGACAAAATCACATGCCAGTCCCTCCCGACTCAGGACTACAACCCTTGCCATGTCTTGAAACTACATCCCATGCTCCCATCTCAGGTGTATGCACACTTCTGTTGGGGCAACACCCCATCTCTCCATATCGTCGGACTCGAAAGATGCTATGTGCTTCCCCTACCCCTGGTGAACAAATCCACTCCCGCTCCAAACTATTCCTCACCTTAGGATTACAAATCTCCAGTCCTTCCCCACGCCTCAGCATTGCAATCACTAACCCTTCCCCTTACTTGCAGCTACTTCCACCCACCACCGGGTCATGAGCCTCCTGTCCCTCCTGCTAAGCTCAAGAGCGTCTCCCTGCGACACATCCCCAAGCCTCAAATTCCTCTCACAACCAAATCCAAAACATTGGGTTTGATAGCAATGTAACCAGATCACACTTATCACTCATCCCTTTCCTCCCCTCAAGAACACTCATTATTCCATCTGAAAACACTCAGCCTCTTGAAGCAGATGTCTAGAACCCATTGAACTGCTGCAGAATGGATGGCTCAATACAGGCATGAGTCCCATGCCAAACTGGGCTGGAACAAGTCCACGGTGAGGGCTGACTGGAATAGGTGCTCGGCACAGAGAAGAGGGAGGTGGAGTGGGAGAAAAGGAGAAAAGAAGAGGAAACCCCACAGGAGGAGCAAAGTGGAATTGCTGGTAAAAGTGGGGTAAAGAGAGTAGGGGGTAAGGGAGCAGAAAGGTGGTGGACTTTGATTATATATACCAAAATGAAAAAGCTGAATTACATTTAAAAAAACAATTAAAGTAACTGATAAAATGATCACTGCAGTGATTTGTCTATGCTAAACAATCACACACTTCGTGGCACTACAGCTGGGCCTTCAAAAAATGTCTGACTTTATGATGTGTAGCTTAAATGGTTTCTTCCTTGATTGCTTCTAGTCTGAGGAATCCGTTATGGTGCTTTGATTTTTTTTGTTTCAGCTTTTTTCCTTGCCAGTTGATTTCTAATTATTGCAGTTGAACACTGCTGACCGCTTTAAAGGCAAGTCAATGTGGTTAATTCATTTGGGTTCAAATACTGTGAGCTTTCATTTCAGGTTCAATGATTTTTATAGGTCACTATTAGATGTCATACAATGACTGGATTAACAATTTGGAATGTAGATTATTGCAAATGAGTGCAAACAAATGCTGTTTAGCACATAATGATGTCAACAGTTTCTGATAGGGATTCAGGATGATGTATTGGCCTCAATAACTTTATTAAAAATGTGTCATTGCATACTGAGTGTAGGTTTTAAGGAAACAGTCCTCAGCAAGAAAAATGTCTCAGTATCTGTTGTTTCAATTTTATTCTGTCGAAGCAAGAGTTTATTGGTGAACAGAATCAGAGACAGACTTGTTAATGGTTTTATTTGGAAGAAGACTCATTGAAAATAACAAGAGAAAGTATGAATAACACAACAAAGTAATGAAATTATACAGATCTCCTTAAAAAACGAAAAAGAGTTCATTAAAAAAACAATTATCTAAAGTTAACAATAAAAAACTAATACATTCAATTAAATTCTCCTGGTATGGAACTGTATTTTAACTTTTGTATAATCATAAAATATAGGAATGAGTTGTCATGAGGAAGAGAGAATATATAAAAACTGTTAGATTTGCTGAAGTTTTGATCCACCAATATGTGAAGTTCATCACAGCAATGCACTTGAGTCCTCAACTTGCCTTGCCACAGCTGTAGTTAAATGTTGAAAATTATGACATGGTACAGCATTTTATGCTTATTGGACTGTGGAATGGTAATCTGAATGTGTAGTAAATTACTTACTTGAGGAGTAAATAGAACATCTAAATGTTTTAACTCCATTTAAATGTCTTCAGTCTACATCATAATAACACCAGATGGGAAGTGTCAAAAAACTGAGCGAGCCAGGCACTGCCTGCCAACAGCAGGTGAATGACGGCCTCAGCTGCTGACAACATTTCCTCTCAGCTGTGCAGCAACGCAATTGTGGCTCAGACTAAAATGTACATCATATGGGACAAACAGACTGTGCAGCTTTGAACCACATGGCAATCTTAAAGAGCCAGGCACATGCAATAAATGCACTGTGTACAGCAAAGGAGAAAAAGAAAACTTTATTCCTATGGTCATCCCGCCAGCTCGAGTTTGGAAAAGGGAGGCAGTCTCCAACAGAAAATCTTTAAACATTGTAAACTGGTCCTTGAACAACAGATCTACACCTAGAAGCCCTTCAGAAAAAAAAGTTTTTAAAAATAAATTTTAAAATGTCAAGATTAATTTTATGGTGTTTTGTGCTTTGATTCTGTGTCTGCCACTAGATTTGATTGGTTCCAGTATAAACATTATTGGCTGTGAAGGTTATAATGGGGTTCAAAAGATAACATCAAACCCTGACATTGAAGTATTGATGAGTTTCAAATCTACTTTCAGTGAGCAGCAACAATGCTGTCTGAAACCTGGCTCATAAATAGGAATGGAAGAGAACACACCTATTAAGCACCTGAAGGGAATTTTAATTATTCACCCCTCCTGATTCTATGAGCTAGGCAGTGTTTAATATTGGATATTCTAAGTCTGCAGCATGGAACTTCTTGAGTCATGAATTTCCTGGTCAGGATGGTGAGTGGCTTGGAGGGGAACTTGCAAGTGGTATTTTTCCATGTATCTGTTACCCTTTTCCTTCTAGATGTAAGTGGTTGTTGGTTTGGAAGTTGCTGTCTGGGGATCTTTGGTGTATTTCTCTTGTGCATCCTGGAGATAGTACACACTGCTGCTACTGAGAATCTGTGGTGGAGGGAGTGGATGCTTGTGGATGTGATGCAAATCAAGCAGGCTGCTTTGTCCTGAATGGTGTCAAGCTTTTTGATGTTGTTGGAGCTGCCCCCATCCAGGCAAGTATGGAGTATTCCATCACACTCCTGACTTGTGCCTTGTAGATAATGAACAGGCTTTGGGAGTGAGGAGGTGGTTACTTGCTGCAGTAATCCTAGCCTCTGACCTGATTTTGTAGCCATTGTGGTTATTCTAGTTAAGTTTCTGATCAATAGTAGTTTTCAGATTGTTGATAATGGAGGATTCAGTGATAGCAACACCACTGAATGTCAAGGGGACATGGTTATATTATCTCTTATTGGAGATGATCATAGCCTGGCATTTGTGTGGTATGAATGTTACCTGTCACTTTTCAACCCAAGCCTAGATATTGTTCAGCTCTTGTTGCATTTGAATATGGACTGCTTCAGATGTCAACATGTGTGAGTTGAGTTGAGTCGGGTTGGGTCGGAGTAGTGGGGGGTGGGGGGGGTGTTATGCTGTCCATAGTTTGCCCTTTGACTTAGGTGACTGCTTTCTGAGATAGAGGAACAAAGGTACAAGCACTGGGTTACAGTTGCCAGGTAACCATTCTCTCTTTCATGTCAGGAATTGTGGCTATCTAATTTTGTCTGGCAGGTGGTAGGAGAATGGTAAACTGAATATCAATAAGGCCATTAACTAATAATGAGATGTTAAGACATGCTAATATATGCAAAATAGCTTCTTACCACTCACAAGTGAGAATCCTGTCTCACCGTTCAACAGTTGGTTGGAAAATGTAACATTTTCCACTTAACATTAGGAATCTCTTCATTGCTGATTTCACAGGATTTTCCCTATTTTCCTTTCAACACCATGGGAAGGTAATGCTCAAAGAATTTTGATCAACTACATATTAAATACACCAGCTATTCTATTTTCCACTAATTTCAATGAGAAGTAAAAGCAGACATAATGTAAACATTTACATGGCTGGTTACATTAAACATAGTTATAATCAACAAAATAATGTCTAATTTTTACATAATTATGCTAAGTAGATGATAAGAGTGGAAATAGATTGAATCAATAAGTAAATTAAGTATTCATTATTAGTTTATGACTTCATTCTCCATTTTATCCAAGGGGTAAAACTCTGATGGACAGAAGAGAGGACATCAGATCCTAAATTACTGCCTTCTACGTGAAACTGAAATTATTCTTTTTCTTCAACCTACTGCAATCTATTACAACATGATCTTGAGATGCTGCACATGAATCAGTTTCCTGTTGAAAAGATCTTATTTTGAGTAGTCAAATTCATCCTACACATGAATGCTGCACTCCAACACAATCAATGCTAAATTCATCAGTATGGAAGACATGCAAAATGTCCATGTTCAAATATGTTAAGAAGCAAATTAAGCAAAATTAAGCTTTTTCCCCATAAGTTTCTGGTCATTTCTAAATTTCAGAAATTTGTTCATTTTTGGGTATTTGCCACTTTATCACTGTTCTTTTATGATTGAGCTGGCAGACAGTTTTGTGAACATGTTCTACCATGCAATTCTTACTCCTGGGATTTCCAGCATTCATCAAACACTTTTCTTCTCTTGGGCCCTTCTCAGCTTTGCAGGTCTGACAGATAATTCTTCCCACAATTCAAATTAACCTGAATGTTAAAAGACTTTGTGAATTGACAACCAGGAGCTGGGAAAAAGGATAAGCATCTTAATGAATTCATCCAATTCCTTGCTATTTCTGTGATAAGAACCCATTAAAGGGAAGAGTAACTTACTCACCAACATCTTGCTTACTAACTTGCCTCCTCAAATAGTAAATACCCTTCACATTTAGATCACACCTCCTCTTACTCTCCACTTTCTTACTTTACTATTCATTACTCCTATTCTTTCCCTATTCCTTACTCTGCGTTTATTTCTCCTTCCTATCTTCCATCTCTCAGATTCTGCTCTTTCCTCTACATCTTTTCTTCTTTCATACCTGCATCCCAGCAATCCTGATTTAATTATTCATTTATCCTTTCATTCTGGTAGACCTGACCACTAGATTTTATTAGCTTATCCCCTGCAATAATTTGAGTGACTAATTGGGTGTTACTTAAAAATTGGAAAGAGTTACAAAACTTAAAAAGAATAATCAAACTTGGAAGTAATTTTTAAAAGTAATTCTTTTTAAGCTTCTAGTATTGTAACACAGTAAATCTGCCAATACTTTACAAAAGAATTGGCTTTTGGAATGTTTGAATCTATTCACTGTTCAGTACATAGCCAAGCTCTTCAGGGCGTAATTATATGCTGGTATGAGGTTAGATTGAACAATTTGGAAAGTTTATCATATGAACTTTATACTAAGGCATTGAATTCATTTTGGTATGAACTTGTTAGTAACAGCAGAAAGCAGCTTCAAGTGACAGTCAACGTTGGAACAAATCTCGAGATTGGAAATTGAATGTTCTTATTCCATTTAATCTAAATTATTTAATGCAAAGGGTTGCATCTTTGGTTTCATGCAACATTGACTGTTCTACAACTAACATTTGATGACATAAAAATGGTCAAATTAATATTGTTACATAAATAAATTAGAATAGAGTCCTGGTTCTAGCTTTGTTTCAATTTGGGCCATTGTATTTTGTTTTAAACTGTGTTTAAACAAAATGAGGAATTAATAAATGCTGCTTTTCATCCTTGGGAATTTAAAACTGCATACCTTTCTACAGGTCTTTCTACTAACTGACAAGTTTTCCTTCATCAAGATAGTTCCTCTGGAGAACAGTGAAGGATGTGAATGCTTGGTTTATTTATGAAGTAAAATCTCGTCTGACCCTCAGGCAGTCACAGCCTTGAAATTCTTTTGGAAAGCTGACAATATCTCATCTGTGACTCCTCAAAATTGTTGAAGTACAACAAATCTCAACTAAAAATATTACACATACTATACTCCATTAAATATCTTATTTTCCAACTGATAACTGAGATTACAAATTGTTTCCTCTGCTCAGGTACTGGCTGTTTCCCTTTCAAATCTGTAAGTCCTCAGAGAAATAAATCAATGTAACTGCCTTGTTATTTAAAAATATTGTAACACCAGTAACAGTAGCTCTCAGACATGTCCATACTGATGACTTTTAAACTTTAGGTTCCGGCAACACCTCCAACTTAGATAGGCAAGGAGACCAAAAGAATTATAATTCAATTGGATCATTGATTTCTGACAGTATGTTTTGAATGGTGAATCATAGGCTAATAGAAGGATATAGTACAATGGTACTGGATTATGCTGCCTTCTTTCAGTAAGATATAATATCTAGACCATTGCCCACTCCACAACCATTACCTGACATGCTTCTAGAAAGCCAACTGGTCTCTAGATATTTTGCAGCTGTGCCTTCTGAGCTACGAACCTTTAGAGTTCACTGATCTGAAATATATCAAAAATCCTTATCAGAACCACAGCAATTTCTCAACTTTCACTATTTTACAAAAGGAATTGGAATTGCATTAAATGTCAAGAAGTTCAATGTTGGTCTTTGCACAGATGTAGATTTTGAGAGCCTGGAAGAGCTGTGAGGGATGCTCAACATATCTGTTCTTTTTTCAGAACATCAGTGATTGTTCACATGAGACACTCTTCAACAATCCACTGCTGAAGAGGTCTAGTTACAGGCAGATGCTGAAATCCTTGTACGGTAAGGAAATTTAAAGGTAGTGCTCATTTAAATAAATAGGTTACATACAAGTGAGAAAGGAAATGTTGATCACCTTCCTCATCAGCATTACTAACTGATGTGACATCAGAATTGTTAATTTAGAGATTACATTCCAGTCTCACTGCAAACAAAGAGCTTGAAATTATAAGGTTGGCTCTGTACTAGCATTATTTAAAATCATGAGGTACCTAAATTGCTGGGAAAATATTGAAATAAACTAAGATCCCTCCCCCAAGAAAAAGTGTCAGAACGTATTCCGAAGTGTTTTTTGAGACGATATGGCGATCATCTGGATTTGCGAAAGGTTTGAAAGAGTGGGAGTTTGGGTCTGCTGTGGTATAAGTTCTGAATGTTTGGTCAGAGGGCTGGATGCCCTGTCCACATTAAGGGTTGAATTTCCATTAAGCATCACTTTAGAACCTTCTTTGTATCCTGATGTTCACTTTATAATTATCTACATTGCGGTAATACTATTATGCATCTTCCCTTTAAGGGCAGCAGGCTGGTGGTACCACTTGGTCAGGAAACCACTTCAGGATTTCCCTTGCCATGTGTAACAACACAACACAAGTTATTACTCGCACACTCAAAAACAAAGCAACCCAATTTAACCTCCTATGTTGTCCCCATTACAGACCAAGAATGTTCAGTGTCCAACAAACCACAAACATTTGGAGTGACCTTTAAGCATAGTATTGCAGAAGGCACCGGATCTGTCATGCAAATTACAATTAAGATGAATTGTTAATCTCCACCTTAACTAATGATGAGTAATTTGTTCTGTATAGCAATATCCTGCAGTTCAAAACTGGTAAACAACAAAAACATACAAGCTTGAAAAACAAGCAGACATGTCAAAGTGACATCAAATGCTCCCTTCTTGAATTCAGCCTTGAGAGAAATTTCAAGTGGTAATTGCTAGTTGAGGCTGTAGATTATGTCTATATGAAATGAAAATGAAAATCACAACCTGTGTTGTAACATGAACTGGTGAACTATATGCTAATGATTATCAAAATAGTTACATGAATCATGAAGTGTTAAAGCAATCATTCTACAATTCAGAATAACAATTGACAAAATAAATCATTAAAACACATATCACTCCTGTTATTTATTTTTATTTCCCATCACAGTCAGCTTAGAATAACCTAGACAGTTTGTGCTTTCACACTGTTTGCAACATAGTGAAATACTTAAATTGACAGCATTCTCAGTTGGAGTTGAATTTGTCATTATAAAATGGATTCCAAAAGCTAAGCATCCATCTAGGTCTGATCATCCAGCACTGTTACTCCCTGCTTTGAATTTTGTTTTGGAGTAGGTCTTTAGTATTTTTAGAAATTCATAAAATGGGAATAAAACATGGAAAATCAGGACACCTTGATACAGTATTACCATGAACTGTTACTAGCATAAACATACAGATATCAGTAATAATATTTTACTGTCTCAGTGTCAACTAAAGAAACTACAGTTTGACATAATCTGAGTTCAAAAGAGACCAATAATTAGTTAAAAGTTTACACCAAATCTCTAACGGTGATAGAATAGGATTATAGGACTAGTTAGATTGCTTTATCAAAAGCACTATGGACATGCTGGGTCTCTGTCAGTGCTGTATTATTCTAAGATTATGCACCAGCAAGGTCAAGCTTTGCAATACTTTTGTTTCTGAACATAGACATCTGTTTAATTTAAGATGACATATAATTGGTTTTACTGAGGAATAAATTATGGCAAGATTTAAAAATGTATTTCAGTTCATCAGTAGAGCAGCACAATGCCTGTTTTCCTTCTTCCACTAAAGTCAAGCTTTCTCCACTTCTGTTCTAATAAGTTTTTAATGAGTATCAAGAAATAACAGTTTTTAAAAAGTGGGACTTCTAGATTTTTCTCAAGTGCACTAGATGACACTGCAGAGCATTGAAACATGTTTTCTGAAACATTGTCCCCTTGTTTCTCTCTGTTGTTAGTGGTTTTGTATCTTAAAACTAAACAGACTCTGCTAATCTCCTCTGTCAAAGTTGATTGTGTCCTCTTTAGGTTGCTTTTGTGCTTTCTCCTGAATCAGATCTCTCTTGGACTGTTATAAATCTGACAAAGAATCACCAGCAATTCTTACAATTCTGTCTCTGGTGAACTCTGTTTTGAAGTCACTATTGTCACTCTTCTTCACTAAATTTATAGTGCTCATGATATAAATCATCGCTGGTTTCAACTAGAAGCTGAATTCTTCTATTAAATTTTGCACTTGTAGCATTTTAATTAGTTCTGAGAGTGAAGTATTGTCAAAGACGTTTAGTTCCTCTTCATAAGTTCTGCTGTTCTTTTCTGTTGTACTGAAAGGGTTCCCGTGTTTTGCTGCTATAATGCAGGATTTTTGCCTTTCATTGCTAAAATTGAGGATTCTCATTTTTTTCCTGGTTTAATTGTATGAATTTCATTGTTCACAACATAATTAAGCAAATCCCTCATTAATCACAATTTTAAATAAACAATTCCCGACTTAATTTTAGTTCTTATGAAGGAACCCCCACATTTTCCATGGCCTGAATAAAGTCTCCCAAACCTTTTATTCCCCTTAGATCAGGTTTGATGTCTAACATCTGTGATTTTAGGTGAGGAAACCCTTTTGGGTGTTTACTTCCATTTTCTGCAGCTATGCCTCATGGTACCCATTCACTATGGTCGTGACACTTGATCTGAACTGCAAATAATTTATAAACACCTCTCTTTTCCAATTGGTTTATTGTGCCGCTCTAAATTTCCTCTAGCCCACCAGAGATTTTAAGCTTAAACATAGAACCTCCAACATCTGTTCACTCACTAAACTGTGATATAGGACCATTCCCACAGACCACTGCCTCGTGATGCAGCCTGGATTTTGGAGTTGCTAATTCTCCTTCATCAGGGAGTTGATAGCTTCCCTGTTACAGCGATTACAGGTATGAAATATTTCTATCATTCACTGACATATTCTTCCTTGTTAAGAACTGCAAAAAGGGATTCCTAATCAGTATTTTCACATTTTCAGATTTTCGTCATTGGCGACAATGTTGCATGAGCAAGAGACTTGAAGCTGAATCTTTACATCTCATGCCATTGTTCACGAAGCATTGTGTGTGCAGTCAAATTTGTTTGAGAATGACAACTCACTAAAAGCCATGAGCTGCTGCTCATAATGAAGCTTACTGCCAACATCCACTTTAGGGATTGGAAATTACAGGGCCTGTTTGGTTTGATGAGGTCAAGGAAACTCACTTTTTAGAGATATGACTTACTCAGGAGGTGGTGAGTGGTGGGAGGGAGCACGCTTGCATTTATGCTCCGATGTTCTTGGAGTCATCACAAGCTCAAAATGTTTACATCATGCTGTCCAAAGTCCCAACTCACTCAACTAACAAACCCAATGTGTTAGGATTTTGTATTGAACAAGCAAAACAATATTTATTACAAACAGATCAATTTGAAAACAATGATAGAAAAGAATTACCAACTTATAATTCTATAAGTTAACTTGACCCCTCTTAAAACAAACTCATATACATGCAGACAGACAGGCAAGGAGACAAGATAAAACACAAATATCATCCTTCACTACTTTACATGTTCATAGGCATCTTTTTTCGGCATAGGGACATGCAATCCAACAGTAATGATTCATTATGTTATCATAAGAATGTTTCCTTAATTTAATGGATATCTTATCTCATGGCTATAGATCAGTTCAAATGGACTGAACCCAAAAAGTACAGTTGGGGACTCTCTTATAGCAAGTAGTAAGAAATATAATTTTTTGTCCCAGACCTGTGGATATTCTTGACAATAGGTTTTACTTATTGTTTTGAGTCTGATGGTATCTCTCCAAAGCTCATTGTACTTAAGGAGATAGGTGGCAGATTTAAATTGTTTTATATACCAAATTGCTGTTTTATCTGGGAATTTTAATTCCAAAGTTAGAAGCTTGTTCAGATTTCATTCGGTATTTCATAGTGAGTACAAACATTGGCGTCATTTATTCCCACAACCATCTTAGCTGTAATTGTTCTTAAAATAAGAAATTCTTAAAATTGGGTTGCCACATCCATAATTATAAGGATACACTGATGTCTTGCTTTAAATTTGGTTGACAGTCATGTACAATCATTGAATACTTGTCTGAATTGTGATTCAGAAACTGATATAGGTATTAAGATGCCAGTTTAATTACATGTTGAGGTTTTCCTACGAACTCATGTGCTTTACAGAATTGCACTCCGCTGTTATGAAATCTTTGGCATGGAAAATTCCTGTTTCATGATGATTGAAATTTCCATATCCTTGCATTTGCCACCATAGACATTTCATGTGCTGATCATAATATCTTCTTATGAAGAGTGACAGTCCATTCTTTGCTTGCAGTTCTGTGAGAATTTCTTTCCCATCAGAACTCCTTTCTTAATGCAGTAACACTAGATTTCCTTCAGCCTCAGCTTTAGTATGAGTTGCCTGTGGTAATTTAATTACTTCTAGACTTGCTTTTTGAGGCTCAATTAATGAAGACATGACAAATACTTCCTATAAATTATCCCCTTCTTTAAATAAAGTTTCAGCTACCCTAACATCTGCTTGTGGTATGATCTCTGGTGGTGGACTTTATTTAATCATTGCTGTGGTCATTCTTATGTTGGCTTTGTTACACAAAACTCTAGATGAACCCTAAATTTTCTCATGACTCATTGGGGTAATGCACTGGAAATCAAGCCCCAGCATTTCAGGAGTTAGTACAAATGTGAAAAGATTTAAAGCGAACTATCAAAACTCCTCAATTTATCAGATCAGCAAGCATAGGTTAAAGGACAATACTCTTCAGGTTTTTATGCTTCACAATAAATCAGCTTTTTATTCCAACCTGGTTTTAAACATTGGCAGAAAATGAATATGAATTCTTAACTGATATCTTTCTTAAAGTAACTCTAACCCATTTTTTAGGGGAAAAAATGCATTTGCAAGCAGATAAACAAATAGACAAGTTACAAAGGAATAAAACCAAAATCAGTGAAGCACCAGTTAGGATTGGAGGTGTCAATGAGATGTTTTCCTTCAGTTCCCTTTTGGTTTCTTGCAACCTTTTGAAGAAGATGTGAGGTTGTGGGTCAGTATGTGCCCAATCTCTCATGCACCGGTTGAGGATTTACCCTTTTGGCACTGGTTTCTGAATGTGTCTTTTTTTCCCCCCATTTTTCCTTTCAAGAAGGGAATTTCCAATGAGCTAGCTGCTTGGAATGTTCTTTTAATTCTCCACTCACAGAAGGATGGGAGAGGGAGGAAGAACCGATTTCTCCTTCATGGGCTGGATATTTCTGCTGAACTATCCAAACATAAAACACTTGACCAGGAATCAATCAAGAAGTTTTTTCACTGTGATGAGTACTCCTCAAAACACAAAACTGGCTCTGATTGGAAAAACAATCAAAGTCTGGCCATCAATGAAGAAATAGAGTGCACATAGAAGCAGCAATGGCTATAGCTATAAAAAATACAATGCAAGACTGAAGATGATATAATACAGGACTGCACGCTTGCTAAATAGCAGGATCAGCATGTTGTTGACAGAGTTAAACCCTCACCAATGGATAAGACCAAAGCACATCCAGCCATATCCAGCTGTGAACAGTGGTGGACATTTAATCCAGTCATGAAGGAAGGAGATTCCACAAATATTGATCTTTAGTGAAGCTAGGTACCAGGACCCAAGCAGAAAAGACAAGTTGGAAGTATTTGCAACCATTTTCAGCCAGAAGTAGGGAATGAGTGACTTATTTGCAGCAGCACGGTGGCTCAATGGTTAGCACTGCTGCCTCACAGCACAAGGGACTCGGATTTGATTCCACCCATGGGTGCCTCTTTGTGTGGAGTTTGCACGCTCTCCTAGTGTCTGCATAGGTTTCCTCTGGGTGCTCTGGTTTCCTCCCACAGTCCAAAGATATGCAGGTTAGGTGGATTGGCCATTTTAAAATGTAGGGTTGCAGGGAGAGGGTGGGTCTGGGTGGGGGCTCTTCAGAGGGTTGGTGCACACTCAATGGGCCAAATGGCCTCTTTCCACACTGTAGAGATTCTATGCTTTATGTCTCGTTTTGAAGGTGTCCAGCATTAGAGATATCTGACTTCATCCAACTTGTTTCACTCCCTGAAGTATCAAGAAAGAACTGAGTATATAATAAAGGCAATGGGCCTTTACAAACACATTGCTTTAATACTGAAAACTTGCGCTTCATAACTATCCATATTTCCAAATATTCATATATTCCTGAAATTATGTTCTGAGACATGTTCTGTTCACAACAAGAAGAAGAAACCAAATCCAATTAATTGCTGTCCTATCAGCTTTCTCTCAGACATCAGCTAAATGGTAGAATTTGTTACAGTGATATCGAGAAACACCTACCCACTCATTAACATTCACAGACACCCAATTAGTTCTTCCACAGCCATCTGCCTCTTGACCTCATTACAGCATTGGTCCAAATTATGGATTAAAAAAAACTGTATTCCAGAGACGAGCTGAGAATGAGCGCCCTTGACATCAAATGTGGCATCAAGGAGCTCTACAAAAATGAGAATCAATGTGAATCATAGAAAGAGTTACTGATTGGAATCAGAAAAGCACAAAGGAAGTCTGTTGCCCTTTATTGTTGTCAGACATCTCAGTTACAAAACATGATTGCAAGACTTTTTCAGAGTGAAGTCCTATGTCCAATCATAGGACATAGAATATAGAAAAGCACAGCACAGAACAGGCCCTTTGGCCCACGATGTTGTGCCGAGGATTAATCCTAATGTAAAATAAAATAACTTAACCTACACACCCCTCAATTCACAGCTATCCATGTGCATGTCCAGCAGTCGCTTAAATGTCCCTAATGACTCTGCTTCCACCACCACCGCTGGCAACATACTCCATACACTCACAACTCTCTGCATAAAGAATCTTCCTCTGATGTACCCCTATACTTTCTTCCTAATATCTTAAAACTATGACCCCTCGTGCTAGTCAATCCTGCCCTGGGTAAAAGTCTCTGGCTATTGACTTTATCTATTCCTCTCATAATTTTGTATACCTCAATCAGGTCATTTCTCTTCCTCCTCCTCTCCAGAGAGTCAACCTCTCTTCATAAGGCAAGCCCTCCAGTCCAGGCAGCATCCTGGTAAACCCTCTTTGCACTCTCTCCAAAGCCTCTGTATCTTTCCTATAGTAGGGCGACCAGAACTAGACACAATATTTCAAGTGTGATCTCACCAGGGATTTGTAGAGCTATAGCAAAACCTCGTGGCTCTTAAACTCAATCCCCCTGTTAATGAAAGCCAAAGCACCATATGCTTTCTTAACAACCTTATCCAACAACCCTATCATCTTCAGCTTCTTTGTCAGTGACCTTCCCTTCATTGTAATGGCAGTTATAATGATATTTGTTGTTGATTGCAATGTTCAGTTCCATTCACAACTCCTCAGAAAATGGAGCAGCCCATGCCTACATACATCAAAACCTGGACAATTGAAGGCTTTTGACAAGTAACAAGAAATGTTTGCACCATAGAAGTACCAGGCAATGATCATGAACAAGCGAGAACCTAACCATTTCCCCATTGCATTTAACACCAGTATCACGCAGTCCCAAGATCCACATTCCTGAATGACATAACTTACCAGAAAATTAACTGGACCAGCTACATAAATTCCTCTGCTATAAGAGCAGGTTAAAGGCTGGGTGTTTTATGATGACCAATTCATCCTTTGGTTTCAAAAGCCTGTTCACCATTTACAAGGCAACCATGTTGAAAGTAGACACAGTTCAAGACAATCCAGCCTTCTAGATTTTGCTCCATTCAGCACATTAACATTCATTCCCTTCATTACTTGGATGTAGTGATAGTAATGTGTATTCCCTGAAAGATATACTGCAGCACCAAATAATTGATATTAACTTCAAAATCCACAACCTTTACCATCTACAAGAACACCACCATCTGAAAGTTTCCCTCTAAATCACAGACCTTTTAATTTCAAAGCTTATCTTAGCTCCCTCCTGATTGTTGTGTTAAAATTCTGGAACTCCCTTCCTAACAACTCTGTGGCTGTGCATACACCACATGTCTTAGTGGTTCAAGACATTGGCACTTAACCACCTTTTAAAGGGCAATTAAGGACAGGAGATAAATGCTGACAACTCAGTGATACTCACACCACATCAACAAACTTTAAAAGTATGACCTTGATATTTCTTTAATGGAAACAAGTACATTATTATTTAGTGAAAGATGCTTATTAATCTTTTGATGGTACTATGAGACATAAAGCACAATTAAAATATGCAATTTAATCCATTAGGTGTTAATACTCTCAGCAGAAAAATAAGCAAAATGATTTAAACCTCAATTTCCATCTGCATTCTAAATTTAAAATAAAAAACTGGTCAATAATCTTATCTGAATAAGAGATTCAGTTTCATTTAATATTCCATATATTTGAGACAGCAGTTTATTGATTTTAATTGCATTCCAAGACTAGAAACTATTATCTGGGTTGCTGTTTCAATGTATTACTGAGGGTAATGTTGCATTTTGGAGATCTTCTCCATTGAAGAATCATTACTCCAAGGCCATATTTGGTTCGGGTGGACAATAAATGATTACATTTCAAGGGTCTTCTTTGTCCTCACCTTCCACTCTACCAGCTTCTGTTTGAACAGACCATCTTTGCATATTTTTGCCAGCTTCTACACAATGCCACTAACAAAGATACCTTCCATTGCCCTCCCATTTAAGAAATCCAAGAGGACCATTCCCTCTGTGACATCTTTGGGATCTAGCTGAGAGATAGGAGGGCTGGGAATATGGTGAGGGAAACCAGAATCTTTCTGCCCCAGTCAGAACCACTACCCATGTTAGAAGGTCCTGTTGACAGGCGTAGACTCTGTGAGGCAAAGCCTCCAAGTGCACCTTTTGGCAACAATAGCCATGTCCCCAACAGCACACCACTGGTGCACTGTGATCACCCTGAAACATTGTCAAGGCTGACTGGCCTGTCTACCACTAGCTTCCTTCCTCAACCTACTTGCTTTTACAGGGCACCTCACCATTGAAGCACCTGTAATTGTTGGGAGTGTGGTGTATTTTGACAAGAAGAGACATTTGTCTTACATTGCAAGAGGTAGTTTCTTGCAATGATAGCAATAGGTAAAAGTTACATTAACTGGTGAGGCATAATTAATTAAGACTATCAGGTGCCAGTGTACTCATTCTGTTCCCATCAGAATCTTATATAAGACTACATGGTTCTGCCCGCCACCCCCCTGCAGTTACTACATGATGTCTTTAGATTAGGTGAAACTTAATGCAACTCCAACCTTGACTCTTTCAGAACAATTACTTTCTCAAAAACACCTTATCCCAAGAGCTGCAATCTCAGTAGTCACCAGTTCAAGCACTTATGTTGCTGTGGCTGCTAAGATGTCAAATATTTGGGTGCATCATGACTTGGTACAGCAACTGCTTTGCCCAGGACTGTATGAAACTACAGAGAGTTGTGCACACATGCCAATCATGCAAGTCAACCTTCCATCTATCTACACTTCTTGCTGGCTCAAAAAAGCAGCCAGAAGCCAGCATCAGCATCTCTCACCCCAATTATAATCTCTTCTAATCCTTTCCTGTCAGGCAGAAGATACAAAGGCCTAAACAAGAACATTTTCTTTCTGCTGTTAGGAGATTTGCGAATGGCCCTGTCAAATTTCAAATCTGATGCTGACCTTGCTTTTTGTGCACCTTCTTTGCAGCTGTAATTTTGTATTCTTCACTCTGCTTTAACACCCTGTGATCTTTGTAATGTTATGATCTGTTGTATTACATGCAAAACAAACTTTTCACTGTACCTAGGTACATGTGACAATCATGAATTAAATTAAAAAAATTGGATGGTGGCCCAACAGAAACATGTTAATTGATTGCTGCCATCAAACATCCATCATGGGCTCTGTTTGTAATTTTTATGGCCCTAGTGGCAGAATCGCAGCTGGGAACACTTAGCCCAAACCACAAAAATCGGGATCATCACCAAGTGTTTCTTCCAGAAAAAATGGTGACAGAGCTTATGATGCTATTTTACTTTTTCCTGAGAAACCATACAAGCTCTCTAAAGCCCACCAATCTATCATTCAGCAAAGTCATTCACAACCCAACTAAGTTATAGAGATAACAGCTAGGATCAGCTTTTGGATTTGTATAATATTAACTTTGGTCAAGTTTTGGATGGGTGTTTGGTCACAATATCAGTTAGAAATGAACTGGCTGCTCCGCAGTCTTAATTGAATTCCATACTGGATGGGAAGTCAAGAAATGCAGAAGCTCAATTGTGATCCTATTGTATGAAAAGGAATGCCAGAAGAACTTCAAATCCTACCCATATTGATACTTATTTGAAGTAACAGCAGAAACATTGCCTAAAGTCTACTTAGAGAGGCCAGAATTCAATGTTAGAGTTATTCCATGATTTGGTCTTAGCCAAGGAGGTATAATACCAGAAATAGCTCCACTGCACGTAAATTAAGGAAGATAAAATTGCCCAGAGTTTACTTCCATGGTCAAAATTAAATGGCTCTTGCTAGAACTGGTATTTGTAGATATTAATCTAGGCTGTAACCCCCTGCATAACCATTAACTTGCTGACATTCACGGTCAAGGTTCATTCTTGAAAGGTTAAATGAGGAATTAGAAATGGACTGACAGCAGTTCAAAAAAAGTCTATTAAGAAATCAAAAGAAGTGACAGATGAAGGGAAAATCTGACAAAAGTACATTTTCAGATTCATTTTCTGAAGCTATACATTCACATTACAAAGCAAAGGTACCTTGTTTCAAAACATTGACTGTTCACAATAATGATAGCACTATAAAACTCAGAGATTGCCATGACAACTTAGGCTATAAACAATGGCCAGTAATTGCTGCACAAAGATTTGTTTTTTTTTGCTCCTTGGTATGTATTTATAGCATCAAATAAAAAGCAAAAACAATAAGAAGGAAATAATGAAAGCTGATAAAACCTACTCAGGTGGATTTATTGCAAAAATCATTTTTAAAAAATACTATCAAGCATAAAATACTAATAATGAGCAGATTTTGTTAATGTATTCAGGGCAATGATGTTTTATATATCTTTTCTAGCATTTTGTGGTGATAACTTACACACTAAAGTAATCAATCTAAAATGTAAGCTGTGCATTGTCAGGAAGATCACATCAAGAATGAGGCACAGACTGAGCCAGTATATATTAAAGGAATTTGGAGGCAGTGTGGGAATTTGTTGCAGAGAGAAGGTGCTGCTTTTTGCTTGATTTTCTATTCATAGTTTGTAAGATTTTTTTTAAACAGGATAAATTGAAGTCCAGCACTGGGGTCCCAGCACAGAGAGTGACATCACAGAAAAACCCGATAAGTTCATTGGTTGGTAATATGCACTGATTTGATCACTTAGGTTACATTCAGATTGAAAGTAAATAGGAGAAATGTTTACAGGTTACAAGATCAGTAAGAAATTTCTAAAATTCAAGATAAGAACTAAGTAAACAAAATAGAATTACAGGGCCAGGTGATGTTTTGTACCTGCATGATTTGGGAGCTGTTGGACGCCACTGTGGTTCACAGTGACCACAGTGTTAGTTGTTTGAGAAGCTATTGCTCAGAATTGATGAGCTTGAATCTGAGGTTTGAACACTGTGACACATCAGGAGGGGCAAGAGTTACCTGGATGCTGTGTTTCAGCAGGCAGTCACACCCCTTAGATTAACTACCTCGAATTTCATCAGAGGTCAGGGACAGGAGGGTGTGACTATGAATGAGGCAGGTCGAGGAATCCAGGAGATTGTGCTGAATTAGTCTTTGAGCTTAACTAACAGGTTTGAGGTTCTTACTTCTTGTGTGGATGAGCGTGGGGACTGTAAGGAAGGTGAGCAAGTTGACCATAGCATCATGGTACAGGCGGCCATTCAAGAGTGGGGGGGGAGGAAGGGGTAAATAGAAATGTAGTTGTAATCAAGGATACTACAGTCAGGGGAATTGACACTGTTCTCTGTGGCCAAGATAGAGAGGCTGTGAGGCCTATCTGATGCCCAGGTTCAGATAGCTCTCCTGGGCTACAGGGGAACTTGGCCTGGGAGGGGAAAGATCCAATTATTGTAATCTACATAGATATCAAGATATGGGTAGAAAGAGGAAAAAGGTTCTGCTAAGGGAATATGAGCAGCTAGGAGCTAAATTAAAATGTGGAACCAGAAAGGTAATAATCCACAGATTATAAGAGCTACGTGCTAATTGGAATAGGATCAACAAGATTAAAGAGGTAAACATATGGCTCAGAGATGGGTATGAATTCATGGGACTTTAGCTCCGCTACTGGTTAAGGAGAAAGCTATTCTGATTGGGCAGGCTGCATCTGAATCACACTGGGACCAGAGTTACAGAGCCCCTGGTGAGTTGCATGGCTTGGTTTGCAGATAAGGCTTTAAACTAAATAGGGGCAAGGGGGTGGGTTCAGGTGTATGGAAAAAAAGTTGGGAAAAAATACTTCAAAGGGTGGGGAGGGTTCATCAGAGGAAAAAAAAAACAAAGAACACAACAGTGAGTATGGAAAGGGTCAGATATCTAAATTTCCAGGACAGCAGATAAGGGGCCAATTATGATAAAGGGGCAGTGAATGTAGGGCTGAGGGTGTTGTATTTACAGGCATGAAGCAGACAAAATAAGGCAATTAAACTTGGAGCACAGATTGAAATGAGCAGGTATGATGTTGTGGCTTTCAGATAGATGTAGCTATAGGGGATCAGGGCTGGGAACTAAATGTCCAAGGATACACACTCTATGGATAGGACAGGCAAATGGGCAGAATGGTCAGGGTTGCCTTGTTTGTAAGAAATGAAATAAAACCAATAGCAAGAAGTTTTAATGAGTTGGAAGTTCGAGAATCTGTGGAGTTGAGGAAACACAAAAGTAAAAGGACTCTAATGGAAGATATGTACAGGCCTCCGAGCATTAGTTAAATGTGGGGCAGAAAATAAATCAGAAGATAGAAGATAGAAAAGGCCTGTCAGGAAAGCACTATTACAATAATCATGGGAGACGTCAATATGCAATGGACTGGAAAAAGTCAGGTTGGTAGCCCAGCCCAAGTAAAGGAATCATGGAATGTCTGTGTCACAATGCTGATCTGGTACAAGTTACTTTGCTCTTGAGTTTTTTTTCAGAGAGGGGATAATTGGCCAGACTCCATTGTGTCTGGTTTGAATGGTTCAATGGGGCCTTGTTGTTCACTCTAACAGTGCTTCAGGCTAAACGTTTGAGAAGTCAAGGGAGCATGGCCAGCTCTCTAGCTGTGCAGTTCAATTCAGTTCGGGAGTTAGTTGAGTAAGAGTCACATGGGAAAATGGAAGCTTTACCTCTGTCTTTCTGCCCATATAATTTCAAACTGTAAGTTGCCGTGCCATTGTTTACTGTTTGTGTTAAGGGATGTGTGCATTGGGACGGTTCCAAGTATTTTCAAAATGGCATCATTAAGTCGGCTTTGGATAGAATAAGTTATCAGGTATTCTGTTTTCTGTTCTTTGTGTTTCATTCCATAATTTTGTAAATCAATTTTGTTTCTTTAAAACTTGGCAGTTGAACCAGCTAATTTACTCCAGGAATATCCACTATACACCTAGCTAAACAAATAGCAAAGTTATGGTCGGGGCTACCTCTTAAAAATATTTTGGAGGGGTCTAGCTTAGTCCATAACAGTCTGCAAGATTTTCTTTTGGTGCAGTTTGTGGTGGAACCCACGAAGGAATAGGCAGTTCGAGATTTAGTGATGTGTAATGATGAGCTGTTGAAGACTCTGGGCCTGTAGTCAATGCAGTTTAGAAAGATGAGGGGGGGATTTCATTGAAACTTACACAATACTGAAAGATCTGATTAGAGTGGATGTGGAGAAGATCTGACAGCACAGCCTCAGAGTGAAGGGACAACTCTTTAGAACTGAGATGAGCAGAAATGTCTTGAGTCAGGGGGTGATGAAGCTGTGGAACTTGTCCTCCACACCCTTCTGTAGCAACAATTCATTGAGGGTATGTAAGGTTCTTGATTATTAAGGGGACCAAGGGTTACAGAGGGAATTCAGGAGAATGGGGTTGAGAAACATATCAGTCATGGTATAATGGTAGAGCAGAATCGATGGGCCAAACAGCCTAATTCTGCTCTTGTATCATATGGTCTTTTGGAGGCCATTGAATTCACAGCTGCAACTGTTCTTGATTTTTAGGATTGCACACACAGTATGAAGGAAAATACTAATTTCATAATGTAGGATATGTGCTCAAATTGAATTCCCAGTGGATCAAAACGTGGTTAACAGCTCATATTTTAGGAATGTATTATGGAAATGTTTCCAACACTGTTATTCCCTGGATGATGTTAGAGCACAACACATGAAAATTAAAAATGGATTAATTGGGATTACATGCATGATTATATCCTCTCTCATTAAATTGCAACTGCAGATCCATTTCAAAATGGGCTGTTCCTGCTGTTGTTTAAACAAAAGCTGTTGTCAATCAAACTACCAAAGTACAGTCATAACATCCCTTTAATTTAATCCTGTTTTGAAGAGGTTCACACCAGTCAAGTACTTGGGTGACATGCTGTGTTAAATATTTTAATGCTGCATACGACCATGAGATTACAACTTCCTTATTGATCCACCCCAATACGATTGATGTAGTGCCAAAGCATGAAGGGTCTGGTGCACAATTGAATCATATTTCAAACAACTTAGTTCATATTAGTACAATTGAAAAATATCCCATTATTACCGATTTTGAATTTTAGAATGTTTCCTGTATCTTTTCATAACTTCTATCTTTGGCGTGACAATAAAGCCAATTCTAATTATAAATTCTATTATCTATAATTCTACCTTCATACTAATCAGCCTTTTCCAGTGTTGTTCAAGGTAAACTAAACACTGCTTACAATAACAGAGGGATCTTTAAAATCATGGTGTGGAGAAACTCAGGGCAACTGTATTATGTCTTTCCAATAAATCAAATGCCATTTTTATTGCATGGAACCATGAGTTTATTTTAACTGGTGCTTTAGAAAGTGAAATGATTCTGCCCATTATTTTGTGTAAACTACAAATCAGTGACCTTTATTTTATATACATTATTTTATCGATATATTTAACATTAATTACTGACAATTTAATGAAACAGAGTGTGCAGCTAGATAGTATGTGACATGTAGCTGGTGATGTATTTGTTATTTGCTAGCATTGGGGTTACAGGATTGGATTTAACTTCACTGGAAGGTATCCCTATTCTTTGAATTTGACTGCACTGAATTTGATCTGTGGTTCAGATTGCTCTGGGGTGGTCACTATGTGAGGCTAACAGTAAGTGAGGAAGGGATGGATAATTTGGCAGTTTGGCAGTACTGTAGTAAGGATTCTGGGAGTCATTTTCGTTGCAAGGGTGTCCTTTGATCTAACAGTACTGTGGAGGAGGATCTGAAAGTTGGCAAGTTAGATTTGCCCATTAAAAAAGAAATCTGTGCTGGTTTTCCTTAAGTAACCGCTATTTATCCAAATACCAAGCCAGACCACTCAAAACATCCTTAATCAGACAGCCCCAGACCAACTTTGCAATTTGTTTTGGTAAGTGTACAGTGAAAATTACCCAGGGTAAGCTAGCGAGGTTAACTGCTAGATTTTAAAACAGACAAAAATGTATTCACAAAATTACACAATGAAACACAAAGAACAGAATAAAGAACCCCAACAGAACTCAACCTATCCAACTAGACTTAATTCTGCTGTTCGGAATATCCACAACAGTCCCAATATGCAAACTCCCTTTAGAGCCTAGTATAAATGGAACACATGCTTACAGGTTGAAGTTGAAGGGCAGAAAGAGAGAGAGTGAGTTTCCAAATAGCTCACTGCTGAATTCTTCACCAGTTCAAGACTGAATTAAACTGCTCAGCTCAGCTAGAGCTGACCACTCCACTTTCATTCTACAGGTCACTTCCAAAACATGACCACTTTGGCCTGAAGTCTCATCTGTTTACACATAAACAAAAGACCTCTTAATATCCTTTTTCATTTCTGTACCAAACCAGTCTGATTGGAGCCCAGCTTGGTTTATTATCCCCCTAAAAAAAAATCAAGGACAGAATATCCTTGTGCCAAGAAACAGCTTTTAGAAAAAAAAGGGATGAGCTTTGTGACACTGAATTAGTATTTCTCGAAGATCTCCACCACTGGATTTAAAATTTCAGGCCTGCATTTGATGGGTTAATATTGCACTCTTTTATCAACACCCTTTCCTCATTCCTCATTTCTGATGCAGGGGTTATGCCCGAAACATCGATTCTCCTGCTCCTTGGATGCTGCCTGACCTGCTGTGCTTTTCTAGCACGTACTCTCAACTCTGATTTCCAGTATTTGCAGTCCTCACTTTCTCCTTTTATCAACATCCAGTCTTGTTCTTTCAACCCGCCCCAAACTGCCATCTATTCCCCAATCCCTCTTCCACACAAGTTATCCTGCTCAGTGTGATCTTTGCTTATTATTTTATAATATATTGTAGCCCAAAGTAATGCATACAATTGCATTTCACCCACATCTGGGGAGAAACTGGTTAGTACAGTCAGGTCAAAGTCCTACAGCATCCTTATTACTGAGAACTTTAAAGTTTTCTAGAATTCACTGCTTTCACAATTGCAGCAGCAGCCAGTTGAAATCTGTTAGGACCTAGTCTTCAGACAATGAGCTTTATCTCTGTTTTCTCCCTGCAGATGCTACCAGACTTGCTGAGTTTTGTTAACAATTTCTGCTTTTGTTTCCCAAATGCATGTTGCTTTGTTAGGTCTGTTAAACTCCAATATACGTATTGACTTCACAGTCTGTCTGCTCTGTGTTCTTCCAGCAGGCATTCACTGTGCATAAAACCTGACAGAAATAGCACCTGATTCATGCTGTAGATGTAATTTTAGAGACAGAAGTTCACCTGCAGAGTATTAATAAAAATATTCAGGATCCAAATGTTGTGGGCACAGTTAATTAAATTCAACCACATAACAGTATTTCTTAAGACTAATTTGCCAAGATTTTGCAGTCAGTGATGAATGACTGCCGCCAACTATTAATTACATGTACACACCGCTGCCAATGTTTTGAGAGCTTTTGCATTGGAACTTCAGACACTAGAGTCAATACAGCATTACACTATCTACAGGGTATCTGGGACCTTTGTGAATGGGGTAAGCCATGGTCTGTCTCCTCTACCAATCAAGCTTAAGGATTCTTTCTGGGACAGGCAATGTTGTTATTGATATAGACAAGGCTTCTGAGTCAGGGAGGAATTCTGGACATGAAGTCCATATTTCCCTGACCATTTGTGCATTCATATATTTCTTAGTTCTCACCTGGAAGCCAACCTAGTTTGGTTCCTTGTTGGATGAGAAATGCTGTGGCAGAGGACACAGACTAGAAACAGGAAGAAAATTAGCATTGTCAGGAAAAGTGATATTTAACGCTGGAGGAAAATTAGGTTCAGTGTGCCAAGTAGTAAATTTTTAAAAACTGCAGATGCTGGAAATCTCAAACATAAAACAGAAAATAAAAACTAATTCAATAGGTTTGGAACATCTGTGGAGACCGAGACAAAATAAATGTTTCAGGTGTATAATTTCCTTTCAATTTTGATGTATCATCAAAGTCATAGCAACTTGGTTTTACACAAGTTATGAGGCAGAGGAAGACAAAGGCAAATGAAAGCCTGTGACAGAGAGAGGAAATTAAATGGCAACAGGGTTAGCAGTGCAAAACAAAGGGGGTTGGTAATGGGATGATCAGAGAAATAACAGATGGGTCTGTAAATGGTAAAAGCAGGATTATAGCCAGAAGCTGCTGTCTGAAAGAACTGGCAGCAGCAGTTATGATCTGAAATTGTTGAACTTACTTTGAGTCTTAAGGGCCATGAAGTGTTTATTTGAAAGATGAGCTGCTGTTCCTCAAGTTCCATTGATCTTCATTAAGACAGCATAGGAAACCAAGTGATCAAACGGGACTAGGCTGTAAAAGGACAAGAAACTGGAAGCTCATATTCAGAGTGAACAGAAATAATCTACAGAACTGTCACCGTATCTGGACACCCCCATGTTGACATGACTGTATCAAGAGTAGTAAATACAATATACAAAGTTGGAAAAATAACAAGCAAATCTTTATCACTGGAAGGAATGGTTTGGGTTCTAGATAATTAGAGAGGAGGAAGGATGATGTAGGGGTAGGTGAATTATAAAGGAAAAGCAATTGCCAGCGATGATTAAAAAGCAGAATGATCTCTGGCAAGTTGAAAGAAGAGGGGCAAGGGAGGATATGTTTGGTGCTGGAAGTAGTGGAAGTTGCAGAGGATGATGTATTGAATTGGAAGACTTTAGAAGGGCAAAGTGAAGACAAGGATAATTGTTAGTTCTGAGAGGAAATGAGAAAGGACAAGAGGAGAGGTTTGGGAAAGGAATGAATTCAGTTGTGATCTATATTAATTTGAGGGGTAATCTTTGTTTGGAGGAAAAGGAAAATTTATCAGAAACATTAATATAGAAAGCAACATGATTCAAACAGATGTAATGGAGATGAAGAGAGTGAGAGGAGGGAATTAAGTCCTTGCAGAAAGCAGGGTTATGAGGAATGTAGTCAAGGTAGCTGTGGCCTTTCCCAAGGAGATATATAGGTATTACTCAATTGGTGAATACTGCCTTATTTCAAATAAGGCAAACTTTGTGCGGGTTAACTGCCATATAAAAGTGTTGTCACTATCTTTTCAATTAGGATGCACAGTCGAAATAAATAACAGAGAGTTTGCTCTGTAATGTTTTACCTATGACCTCCAGAGCAGTGAGCAGTCACTAAGAAATTGTAAGTAACCTTATGATATTATTATAAGAACATAAGATATAGGAGCAGAAATTAGACCATTCAGCCCATGAGGTCTGCTCCACCATTCAATCATGGCTGATAAGTTTCTCAACCCCATTCTCTCATTTTCTCCCCATAATCCTTGATCCCCTTGATACTCAAGAACATATCTATCTCCATCTTAAATATACTCAATGACCTGGCCTTCACAGCCTTCTGTGGCAATGAAGTCCATAGATTCAACACTATATGACTGAAGACGTTTCTCCTTATCTCTGTTCTAAAAGGTTTACTCTAAGGCTATGCCCTGGGGTCCTAGTCTCTCCTACTAATAGAAACATCTTGCCAACCAGACCAATCAGTAATTCTGTATGTTTCAATTAGATCCCCTCTCATCATTCTCAACTCCATTGAGTATAAACCCAGAATCCTCAAACGTTCCTTATATGTTAAGCTTTTCATTCCCGATACCATTCTCATGAACTTCCTCTGAACATGCTCCAGGGCCAGTACATCCTTCCGGAGATATGGGGCCCAAACGTGCACACAATACTCCAAGTGTTTTCTGACCCGAGCCTTATAGAGCCTCAGAAGTATATCCCTGCTTTTATATTTCAGTTGTCACAAAATAAATGCTATTGTTGCATTTACCTTCCTAACTACTGACTCAACCTGCAAGTTTGCCTTGAGAGAATCCTGGACTCAAACTCTCAAGTCTCTTTGCACTTCAGACTCCTGAATTTTCTTTCCATTTAGAAAATAGTCCACACCTCTATTCTTCCTGCCAAGGTGCATGACCTCACACGTTCCCACACTGTACTTCATCTGCCACTTCTTTGTCCGCTCTCCTAATCTGTCCAAATCCTTCTGCAGCCTCCCGGGCTCCTCAATGACACCTGCCCCTCTCCTTTTTCTGTTACTAGTTTATGCAGAGAGAAGGCTGTGCTTGCACCAGTAAAATTGCTTCAAATTTTGATCAAGCTATCTTCACAAATTTAATAATAGGATTCATATAGCACCTCATGTCAAATATATAAAATCCTTTATAATGTGAATTACCTCTTATGTGAATTGGTGCTATTAAAGGAAATGCAGTTACTAAATTTACATTTGAGAACTATGCTCAATATTTGGATTATAACACAGTATTTGTTTCAGTATGGGAGCAAAACAATCTTTAAGCAAAGCATTCTAAATAGTTTATTCAGCTTCTGACAATCAATAAAAGAAAAAAAAAAGCCTTCAGACTGAATAGTTCAATCGCATACTGCTAACCATATAGCTACTTTTCTTTAGTAGCATCTTTTAACACATGCTTCCTTGAGTGAATGATAAATTGTTACTCCTGGCTCTCATATTAACAAGTTAACTGATGACACTTAATTCCCAATTTACTGGCATAATATCTTGTCATAGATGGCACAAGTTGCTGAATTCAATTAAGAATACATATCATTGGCATGAAATCTTACCTCAGTCTTCAAATTCACTTTTAACATTTGTTAAAAGAGAAAAATGAGAAGAGAAAGTGAGAAGAGCAGGTCAGAGCCTGGAAGCTAGAGATTTACAAAATAGAATTCACATAAACAAGCTATTAATAGTGAATTATCACACAGATTGATTGAGTCCATCTGGCTAAATTCTCTTTCCCTTACCACCATCCCAACCTGCGGTTACATTTCTAAATTCCATCACTACAGCAATAGTAGTTAGATGGAAATAGCCCAGAACTTGCAATGTTTTATTCTTCCTTCTTTGATTATTTTCATTTGACTCCATTAGCAGCTGTGTTATTTTGAAAATAATTTTTTTGATTATTGTTTTAGAACTTTTGTCATTGAGATATTGTACATCATAAATATTAAAATATACATTTCAAAGCAGTAATACATGTATCACCAGAAAGGAACCAAAGAAAAAAATAAAACATTTACTGGACTGTTAATGTCAATGCTACAGGAAAATGATAAAAATGATTCTTGTCTAGACAAGAGTTGAACTTGAAAGACTTAGAGCAGATTTCAAAGTCACGTTTTTGAGTGATATTTTTCTTCTCTGTTCAAATGTTTTGATTAATTTTTTATATATCAGGTCTGAATTTCTATGCTTATTCTACAAGATATTTGGCTTTAATTTATACTTCCTTAAAAAAAAAGACTTAATTGCAATCCTTCTTCAGTCAAAAGCAAGCCACAATTATATTATTACAGTTTCTTCAATTCAGTCATGTTCTGCCGAGAATTCTGCCTGTAGGAAAATATTCGACAGTACTTTTGTGAGTTTGTGAAGACTCTGGTGCAACCAAAATATCAGAAGCACCCTGGATCCAGAAATCCATAATTGAAGAGGACTCATTTTCATAATTTGTGAAGTGGAAGAGGGGTCAGTGACTCCCACATGCGGGAAGCCTGAATTTAGTATTTTAATTCACTGCTAATTCACTCTAACCTGGAGACAGACTCTAACCTCACATCATTACTGCATTGTCTGAACTGAGATGTCACTTTTTTTTAATAAAACTTTAAGTTATCTTGATCATGTGACTAGAGAGAAGTTCTGGGATTTATATATTAATTAACTGAAACCTGCAACCCATTCTAAAATATGCAAGTTGCATGACACTGAGATCTTTTGCTATAAATTGTGTGTGTTTTATTATCCTACTACACAGCTACCCGATGAAGGAGCAGTGCTCCGAAAGCTAGTACTTCTAAATAAACCTGTTGGACTACAACCTGGTGTTGTGTGATTTTTAACTTTGGTAAAAACAATGACTGCAGATGCTGGAAACCAGATTCTGGATTAGTGGTGCTGGACTTTGTCCACCCCAGTCCACATCGGCACCTCCACATCATAGTTATTTTAAGATTATAGATGCAAATTACTGATTTCATTTATCAATGTTATATCCTCATATTGTCATGCTGCCAAGTCATGCATTATGTTCTAGCTGTGTGATTTGGTACCACAATTATAGCTTTACCTAAGAAGAGAGAAGAAATGGAAAGCAGATTCAGAAGTGTTCAGTGTGCACATGTGTAAATGCTCATGGTGTGAATAAAAAGGTTAGTGAGTAGCACACACAAGTAGCCACATGGGATTAGAAACTAATGTAAGCCTGAAATCAAGTAAATCAGAGGAATAGTCATACAAGCCTTGGAGTTGGACTTGATAGCACTGCTGTCATTGATGCTACAGAATTTCAGAACTCAAAAAATGGTAGCCAGAATGCTTTAAGTGACTCTCAGTACAGCTTCAATATCAGATCCTGAGAAGGCACCAAGTGCTGCATGTGTATGGTGATTGTTTTTGACATCAAACAATTTCTAACATTGATTTGACATGTGAACTACCATTTTTATACCATCCCTTAGTTACTCCCATCTGATAATGCAGTTAGCTGCATGATAAAATTCCCTGTGTGGTAATGTTATTTAAAGGGAAAATCATTCATTTTCAGAGGTGGTTCTTTTAATACACTTTAACTGCATGAGCAAAAGTATAAGTACAACATTCTGTGTCATTGGATGAATTCTAAAAGGTTTCTAGATTTTCAAGGGAATGGTGCTGCATCTTGATGGGTAGCTTCCTGAAAGAGTGATGGAAGTAGGTTCAATAAGAACTTTCAAAAGGGAATTGGATAAATACTGGAAGAAGAAAATATCACATAGCCATGGAGAAAAACACTGAACTGGGACCACTTAGATAACTGTAATTTAAACAACTGGCATCGACAACATGGGCTGAATGGCCTCCGTGTGCGCTGTGAATGATTCTGAGAATCTTGTTAGGATGACTAATGAAATTCCAGCAGCTGCTGATTAACTGAAAGTCATGAAACAATTAATGATCTGAGCCACAAACATAATCCATAGGTCAATAATCTGCTTATCAACAGTCATCTTGGATCCTACCTGAACCACTGGAGTCAACATCTTCATAGCCTAGATCTGGACATGGTCACAAAAGCTGAACACCAGAGTGAAGGTGAGTACTGTCTTTAACATCAAGGCAATGTTTGATTGAGCACAGTACCAGGAACTGTATCAAAACTTTAGTGTAAAAGAGGACAAGTGGAACTCTTTTCACTGTCAAAGATCCTACAGGCTCCAAAAAGTAATAATCATAGTTGTTGAAGGCCACTCAGAGCAGTTTGCAGAACATGGCTGCAGAAGGTGCGCAAAGCAACACTTCCAACCACCTCATATACATTCCTTCAATAACTTTTCCTCCATTGTAATGTCAAAAGCATGACAAATTTTTAAAATCATATTGTGTTGCACTCCACATCACCCTACAAAAGAATAGCCTAATATCCATTTGGAGCTTACGTATCAGCCAGTGATAATCTGAAACCATTTCCCTGACTTTCAAAATTACCACAAAAGAGAAGTCACTATCATTGACATCTTGGAAAAAACCTCTGATCAAATGTCATACGATTATGGAGACAAGATAAAGAGATTAGATGTTGGATGGCTTGTGGAAAATGTTTAATTTCCTGACCTCTATGTCACTTCATGATTTCAACACACATACCTGGACTGCAACAACATTCACCCCACTCCCCGGATGACTGAAGTGACAGAAAAAACTAAAGCAGCTCAATAATTGTCTGGAAAGGGCAATTTGCTTAAACAGTAACAGAGCCACTAGACTAAATTTTTACCCCATTCACCTTCAGGACATCATGTTTGCAGAATGTGATATTTAGAGGAGGCAGTGCAGCAGATCACCATGGCAATTTTGCCAGCACCTTTCAGCTTTGAAATTTCTACCAGCATGAATGACAAGAACAGTAAGATCATAGGAATCCATTCACTTGCATTCCCATTCAAGTCATTCATTATTTCAAGTTTGATTTAAATAGCAACATTTTCCTTCCATCATTAAATTAGCAGTAAAATAGTGAAACCAGATGGCCACACAAATTGGCTGCTAAATCATTGAAATTTCCAGGCATTATCAGCAGCCTTCAGCACAATTTTTGCAGAGGAGGAAAAGGTGAACAGCAGAATCCAAAGAAGGGCAAAGACAGCCTTTAGGACTCCTACTGATTAGAGAAGAGCATTTTTGCAATCCCCAATACCAAACACAGTTTGTTTTAAGCTTCCCTTTCGGTAAAAGCTTTCACTTGTCCCATTAGAGAATAGTGTTTAAGCTGCTTAAGGTCATGTAGATTCATACTGTACATAAAGAATCAGACCTTAAACTATATTGATTCTAATATACATGCAAAAATAGCTGAACCTGCAGAAATCCCGTTACCCTGCTGCAAATATCAGCAACTCAATAGTGCAATACTGTAGGATCGATTATAGAAATAATATAAATCAGAAAAAGGATTGAGACTTCTTAGATCTGACTATAGCAATTACTTAATATTTTTATCATATTTTTATCCCACAATTGTGATTTTAACAAATTAATTTCTCATTTCAAAAATAAGCTTTTCGAAAAGAAGCTGTTGGAGGCACAGTGGTTAGCACTGCCATCTCACAGTGCTAGGGACCAGGGTTCGATTCCAACATTAGGTGACTATCTATGTAGAGTTTGCATGTTCTCCCTATGTCTACATGTGTTTCTATTGGGTGCTTCAGCTGCCTCCCACAGTCCAAAGATGTGCACGTTAGGTGGATTGGCCATGATAAATGTGAGGTTATGAGGATAGGATGGGGGGCTGGGGTTGTGTCTGGGTGGGATATTCTTCAGAGCATTGGTGCAAACATGATTGATCAAATGGCCTTTTTCCACACTTGAGGGATTTTATGATTCTAAGTAATTAATAGATCAGAATTTAAGTAAAGCTAAGAATATAATGGCCATAGTTATGAACTTCACCATTTGGGTGGGACTTTTGTACAATATATTGCCTTTCCACTTCTGGGTCTATCCAATTCCAATTAATTTCAATGAATTTCAAATAGAAATTTTTTTTGAAGTTTTTTAACTCAGCACTCTCCATTACCACTTCATATTGGTGATCTTGTTGAGAAATGTTTTCATACAGTCATGTCTGAATTTATAGTCTATGATCTTTCCTCGTTTCGTTATTTGTCTTCTGGTATAACACCACAACAAAATCACAAAATCCCAGCACTACTACAAGACAATGCAATACGCACAATGGACACAGTAAGCCAAATGGCCACTTTCTGTGCTGTAAGTCTTTTGTAAATTCCTTTTAAAGCATAACTTCATTATTTGATAAGATTCGCGTGCAATCACATACATAATGGTGTATGTACAGAATTCTTTTTTGCACAGAAACCTGCCTCATAGACTCACAATATATGAAACATATATATAAAACAATTATATACATACACAAACACATCCTTTCCTGAGTTACGTGCCCGATGACAGATCCAACACACATGGTCTCCACCTTGGGTGGGGCAAGTAAGCAAGCTCTGAATCCAATAGTCAGAATGCCCTGGGCCATTTGCACCAATCTGATCCACAGCAGCTACCCAGTCAACTGAGCTAACCAGATCACCAATTAGGCCAAGTTTCTGCGTGACATTTACTTTTACATTCATGTTGTAGCCTGGAACTATGGATAGTGATGGCAAAGGATTTGTTTTGTTTCCATTGCACAGCTGATCAGAACTTGCTCCTACTGTTACAAGATGATATTAAACTTCTTTGGTTGTGTTATGACCTTCCTTGGTCATTATGTCATGGAGCGAGGTTTGAATGTACAGCTTTCAGCTCAGTAGTAGGAATGCGACGACAAAACTTTCTGTATCACACTGGAACTCATGAATTAGTTGGATATGATTCCTTTTAACTGCATAATGAAATTGTCTAACTGCTAAAAGTACTGCTAAAAATAGACATGATCTCAAAAATTTCTGTCTTGCATTTGTCAGAGCTGAAACACAAGTACACCAACTTTAGAAAGGAAGGAACAAGATATACAGTGGAATTGTAAGAAGCCATTTAAATCAGAATGGAATCAGTCTGGATATGTGGAAGGAATTGAATGATTTTGCAAGCCAGTTGAGTACATAACTTACAACAGTTCCCCTCTGGCTGCAGCATCACAAAGAAAAGGAGCAAGGGCAGCAGGCAAGGTGATGCTTATAGAGGGCAAAATCATTTCCCCGCCCACTGAAGATCTTCAGTGAACTCTTCTCCCACATCCACCTTGACCACGTTTGGCAGTTATGCTTTATCAAATAGATGATTGTAGCACTATGCCACCAGTCACTCGGACTATAGGCACAGATCTGGGCAAGGATAGCCCATTGCCAGTGGCTGTTAAGATGACCACAGCCCTGAATTATTTCACAAATTGATCCTTCCAAGCTAAAACAACTGGCGTTGTCAATGCATCATGGTTCATTACCCATTGCTATACTTGAGAGGTGGAAGAGGCTGTATATACCAATATAGGTGATATCAAGTTATCTGAGGGCTATCTGAATCATGACTCTTCATCACAGTTCTCTTTAGAGAAAAATAAAAAAAAGGTATCTTTAAGAAGCAGTTTCACTTTTCAATTTCCCCAAGTCACTAAAAAACTCACATGGGAACTTTTAGTTTTTGATTCATTCGCAAATCTTTCACATTTTTTATTTCACTTCCTACTTCATTAGTCAGTATATATAGTTCACCCTGACTATTTCTGTTTGTACTGCAAAGATTGCTGTGACATTGATGACAATAATTACTAATTTCTTGCACACTAGAAAGGATAAGCCCAAGATCTGTGTGAAATCTGGTTACAAGTTGGAATCAGACTATTCCATCCTCCTTGAGAGTGAAAACAGGCTCATTCCTGATGAAGGGCTTATGCCCAAAACATTGATTCTCCTGCTCTTTTGATGCTGCCTGACCTGCTGTGCTTTTCCAGCACCACACTCTCGTCTCTGGTGGGTCTGTCAATGTACCAAGCATTTCATAATGTAAGTCCCCCTGCTTTTTCCTACATATAGCCCATCAAAGCCCTCCTTTGAGTCCCCTGCAATGGAATTCATCCACAATCTCGCTTTCCTATGAGCTGGCACCTGCATTTTCTTTTCCCATGACAGGATTATTGTCCACTTTTCTGAGTGATCATCACGTCTATATATCCCTTCACTACTATCCTCTAAAGTTTATGTAGTGCCAACATCAGAGTTTGTGAGTTGTCTGAGGTTATCTGATGTTAATGACAGCTTTTCATACTCAAAGATCCTCAGCTACCATTGGCAAGCCACATGCTAAGTCTTTTCTTCAGTATCTGAAAGTATAAATGCATATGGTTGGAGGAGGTGCATGGTTACCTCATCATTAGCTTGTGATTCATATTGGACTGTACAATCTAACTTTAATTGGTGCTGACCTCACATTAAATTGGATACCCTTGTTGATCAAACGAATAAGCAGCATACTTAGCAATATCGAAATGTGCAAGCAGCATGGCATTTTAACTGTTACTTTCAGCAAGCATGCGTTAATAACACATTACCAGTGTCCAGTTCTTTATTGGATCTTATCAATTTTTTTAGCTCATGTTTAAGGTAAATTGCCTTTGATCCCTGCTTCTGATCATTTTATAATTAGTCTTATGGTGCAGTGATAGAGACCAAACCACTGGGCCAGAAACTCCAATTTGAAGTTCCCCCTGACCTGAAGGTGTGGCACTGAGTCCTATTAGAAGTTAAAGTAATTGTATGCTGCATGAGGCTAAGTTCCTCATCAGGCTCAATAAAAATGCTGAGCACATCTGGCTAAATACCAAGCTCTTTACATGAACCAGTTGAAAGAAGAATAAAAGAGCAACCTTACCAAAGAAATTGTATCCAATCAAGGGAACCTGCAAATTCAGTTCAGGTGACATCGGTAAGGAATTACAAACATTAGCTAAGCATACATTCCATGAGTCCTTGTCAAAGTATAAAGCAAGGTACACTGCATTTCTTGGATATATTAGATATTTAATAAAAAGGTAAGTAACTGGGATATAAACAATTTCAAATTCATGGAGTACGCCATTATCAATCTGCAATATTATATCAATCAGCTGTTAGCTGACAAAACCCCAAAAAAATTACCATCCTGTAATGATGTTGAGTCTTGCTACTGAAAGTAACTGCCCATAATGTAATTGGACAAGTTGGACCAAAGGGTCTGTTTTTGTACTGTACACATCGATGACTCTATAACACTACTTGATTTCCATTGTTAATGGAAGTTAAGCTTCATCATTTTAGGGTTGCTAATTCATGTTGTAAGAACTGTATAATTGATGTGGCTTATGATTCTGATATGAATCTATGAGACTTGCTCCAGTAGATAGACAGTTGTTTCTAGATTTTAAAAAAATGTTTGATTTGTCTTGGCAGTATTTCCATGCTGAATATGCCATTGATACACACTCCAAGGAAATAATTTTCAACACTGTTGTGTTGTTTTGTTTCTCAAAAATCAAAATTAAATAGATTTACTTCAAACTACAATAAAATTTGAGATTCAGTGTCTGATTAATTATGTTTCAGCAAAAGGTTTGTTTTGGAATAGGAACAGCAATGTTTGGAATGATTCCAGATCTTGACCCAGGAAAATTGACACATGATTAATGATGTTCTTTTCAGTGGGATGCTCATTCAATGGCTAAATTATGCATTTGCCATTGGCAAACACAGTGAAGAGGCACAAGATTGATCCAGCAGTCTGATTTAAAGAGTTTGCAGCTGATATAGTTTGGAAAGCAAAGTTAGTAACGTTTACGGGTGGGAACAGAGGAGTAGATTACAAAAGCCAGTGTGATGCGGGGCAGCCTATGACGTTCAGATGGCTTTCTTGAGGTTCTCCAGGAGGTGGTGGTTGAACAGCAGAGTATGCTTTTCACAGACAGCTACAGGTGAGGGAGAGAAACCAGATTCTAACCTTCTTGCTTGACAGAGGAAATAAACTCAACTTCAAGAAACAGTACAGTTGGAGTATTCCTTTTGCTGTTTAACCTCAAGGGAGGAGGAAGGTCTTGACATTTTTTGGGTGAAGACTCACCCTGGGATTTGGAAGTGTCAAGATGCATATCCACCTATGAGTGAACTGACATTACCTTTTCTAGGTAATGAAAATGAAGCTCTCTTCTCCCAGGTTTGCTCCATTCCTGCAACTAAAGTAGAACTGATTACAACGTCTCTTCAGAATCATCTGATTAAATACTCAAATTCCCTATGCAAATTTCTTTCTCTACAGTTGAGCTTGTTGTAGAGGGAAAGACAAGGCAGGAATGAGTTTTGAGCTTTTGTGGATGGTGATCTCTTTTGTCTAACTAATTGAGATCTCAAGAGCTGGGTATAGTAAACAGAAATTTATTGCTTACTTTAAACTATAAACAGTTCACATGAATACTTCCATTAGTGCTGTTGTTTATGCTATAAGCTGTCAATGTTTCTCCACTGACGATCTCCATCTGAATTTTAGTCCATCCGAGTTCATTGCACAGGGCGGTGTACATTACACTTGTGGCCAAGTGATCACAGGCCCAAATTGGATATTCTAAATTGACTGACAGCCAGAGAAATCAGGCCTGACATAAAATTTGCCAAACTAAATTAAACTGCAGCCATTTGCTCGAGAGTGTGGTGCTGGAAAAGCACAGCAGGTCAGGCAGCATCCAAGGAGCAGGAGAATTGACATTTCGAGCAAAAGCCCTTCTGCAGAGCACAGTGGAAACCAAGATCAATGCGGTCACAAAATTTCAGGTGGAACCAACTACAACCACGCCGAGAGTTGTGTATGAAGAAGTATCGATCAGATTTTCGGGCACCTTCACTTCCAGTGAGCACCTGAGGACATTCACTTTACACCTCACTGGCATGGCAACAGTGAAAGACTGCTGGCACAATCTTATCCAATGCTTTGAGCCAGGCTGCCCCCTCATTGGCCAAAGAATATTCAGGGAGGTGAGGAAGGGGGGATATAAATGCAAACCCGGAAGTCATCCCCTCAGTATAGACTCACAGTGAAGAATCAGCCTGGCCTGGCAGTGGGGCTCTGACCACCTGGAAAGAGCGGGAGAGCAAGAGAGTGGGAGAAGATCTACCCTGGCTGACAGGACCTATCTTTTGTGGAAGAGAGCAAGTCCTACATTGTAAAAGAAGGAGCTTGCAAATGGAACAGCTCAAATGCATGGATCATTATGGGTAATACCCTGTCTCAGAAAAACAGTTAGATAGGAAGTTACCTTATGGGAATTTGGAAAATGCTCACGATGTTTTGAAAGAAGGAATATTTTGTTAATAAAATTGAGTTTAATTGCAAACTGAACTTTATGTCCCTTTGTCATGCTCATTGGCAATAGCGCTTCCGTAAGGTGTTTTAGTACATAAATTAATCAGTCTCCAAAGCATGGACAATATACTGTTCCACATATTAACACTTTCAGAGTCATATAAAAATGAATAATGTCAGCCTTTTTTATCATTAGAGGAAATAACTGAGCCATACCATTCATTGGCACAGTCAAAATCACCTTTTCTTATATTTCCCCTCTAATTCAATTGTTTATACATTTCGCTTTTATCTTCAATATCCTTTAATTCAAGTTTTCTTTAATTCCTACCTGAAGCTTATCTAAATCAAGCAGTGACACAGCAAATCAATTTTGTACAATTTTTACCCTCAACCAATCTGTTAACTCTGAGTCTCACCTTGGTCAAAACTTCGAAATAATTGACTCATTACATCTGCAATTTCAAGAAAAGTTTTTGCTTCAATAAAAGCCATTTAAAGATTCCAGCCCTTATAATTTACTTCACAACAACTGTCCTGTTTCTGTACTCAGTATCTCCATGTACAGATCCCTCATAAATTCAAGGACTCTGATTGCACAAAAAGCCTACACTTCATTCTCAACTGATGGTAATACTGGACAAGTCATATCCCAGAAATCTGGTTTGATAAACCATTTTGTTTTGGTTTTCTGTGGAGGTCAGAAATTATGAATATATTCAAATGTCTCCAATGTATTTATAAACAAAAGAACATAAAAATATAATACACAAAAAGAATAACATGAACTATATTACACAGAACTATTTGAAACACACTCATTACAATTAACAAAGAAATATTTAACCCTTTTACCCCAACAATATTCTTAAAGACGCAATCTCAGTGAAGGGCTACCTTTATCTTTACACTAAAGCTTCTTGTTAAACTGACACATCTGTATTTGGTCTCCTTTTTAGCATATTTTTGAGCATTCACTTGATTCTAAATTTCTTCATTAATGTCTCTCCTGAGACCTTGAAAGAAACTGCTAACTGAAGTCATCATTAGACCTGTACATGAGTTCCTTATCTCATGTCTTCAACAGCTTGTACAATGGTGTCTAACTTTATTATATAGCAAGTGTCACATTTCAATTTGGTTTCACTTCAGGGGTGGTGATTGTCAAGGAGAGATGACTGTCTTCTGTTATTGTCACTAGACTTATAAGCCATAGACCCAGGAAAATATCCTGCTGACATGGGCATGAGTTCTGAATGTAGGTTTGCTTGTTGAGCTGGAAGGTTCATTGCCAGACATTTCATCACCCTACTAGGTAACATCTTCAGTAGGCCTCAGGCGAAGCACTGCTGATAATTCCTGCTTTCTATTTATATTTTTGGGGTTTCTCTGAGTTGGTGATATCATTTCCTTTGATGAAGTCATTTCCTGTGGTGAAGTCACTTCCTATTATTTTTCTCAAGGGGTGGTAGATGGGTCTAACTCGATGTGTTCGTTGATAGAGTTCCAGTTGGAATGCCATGCGTCTAGGAATTCTCGTGCGTGTCTTTGTTTGGCTTGTCCTAGGATGGATGTGTTGTCCTGGTCGAAGTGGTGTCCTTCCTCATCTGAATGGAAGGATATGAGTGATAGAGAGTCTTGTCTTTTTTTGGCTAGTTGGTTTTCATGTATCCTGGTGGCTAGTTTTCTGCCTGTTTGTCAATGTGGTGTTTGTTATAGTCCTATGCCTTACCATACACTTCAGCTTCAACAAAACCTATAGACAAATCAACGGAACACCCATGGGATCTCCGAAATCAGGGTTCTTAGCAGAATTAGTAATGCAGACACTTGAACAAACAGCTCTGCCAACCATCCAACCCAAACTTTGGGTCCACTATGTGGATGACGCCTTTGTCATCACTAAACGAAACAAATCAGAGGAAACCTTCAAGAGCATCAATGATACCCTTACTGGCATAAAATTCACAAAAGAGGAGGAAAACAACAACAAACTGCCATTCCTAGATGTCACAGTAGAGCGAACAGACAATGGGGAACTTCAAACCAGCGGCTACAGGAAAACAACACATACGGACCAAATATTGAACTACAGAAGTAATCATCCCAATATCCACAAACGAAGCTGCATCAGAACATCATTTCAATGAGCCAACACACACTGCAGCACGGAGGAACTACGCAGAGCAGAGGAAAATCACTTACACCGTGTATTCAAAAAGAATGAGTACCCAATGAACACAGTCTGCCGATGTCTCAGCAACAAACCCAAACAAGCAGACAAAACATGCCCAGGAACCCTAGCCACTCTCTCCTACATCAAAGACCTCTCGGAAATGACTGCCAGACTATTCAGAATCCTTGGCATCATGTTAGCCCACAAACCCAACAGCACACTAAAATAGCAGCTAATGAACTTGAAAGACCCTATACAGACAACAAGCAAAACTAATGTCAATTACAAAATACCGTACAAGAACTGTAACAAACACTACATTGGACAAACAGGCAGAAAACTATCCACTAAAATACATGAACATCAACTGGCCACAAAATGACATGACCCTCTCTCACTAGTATCCCTACATGCGGACAAGGAAGAACACCATTTCGATTGGGACAACACATCCATCCTAGGACAAGCCACCAAGATACATGAGCATCAACTAGCCACAAAAAGACATGACCCTCTCTCATTAGTATCCTTACATACGGACAAAGAAGGGCATCACTTCGACTGGGACAACACGTCCATCCTAGGACAAGCCAAACAAAGACACGCACGAGAATTCTTAGAAGCATGGCATTCCAACCGGAACTCTATCAACAAACACATCGAGTTAGACCATATCTACCACCTCCTGAGAAAAAGAACAGGAAGTGACTTCACCACAGGAAATGACATCACCAACCCAAAGAAACCCAAAAAATTAAATAGAGAGCAGGAATTACCAGCAGTGTTTTGCCTGAGGCCCACTGAAATGAGCCTTCCAGCTCAGCGAGCAAACCTACATCCAGAACTTCAACCTGAGGCACAGAGTTGATGAGAAAGAAAAAAACTAGGCTCCAGGTATTGATCACCAAGAATCCCCAGTTTGAACGAGTACCAACAAAAAAAGTTGCATTTAACTCTCTGCTGTGGTAACAGGCCTCCGGCTGAGTGAAAACAGTCTAGCTCTATTGCTCCACCAATCACAGACTGTTTCTTTCCCATAATTCCATCAGCACAAAATACTGAATAGAAATAGTCTCTGATTGGACAGCTCCTTTAATAATTTTTCATTCACACTTAGCTTACTTTTGAATGAAGACTCCATTGCCCTTGAAAGACCACTTGCTGGGTCAAATGGTAATATGCAGGATGCCTGATGGAAAATCCTAGCTTTTAGGTTGTCTCCTGATCTGACACCTTCTCTTTCTGGAGTTTTCTTCTAAGCAATTAGGACTTCTCTCCAGCCCTGTCCTAATTGTTTTGACAACTGCTATGTTAAACCTCTGCTATTTCAGTTTTCTTCACACTGAATGAACTTATTTCTGAATCCTTCCTTCTCTCACTGGACCAGAAACCCAAACCAACAAACAGCTTAGCAATTATTTTCCAGCGAAGCCTGCTAATCATTTAGCTAAAATCCCATTGTTTCTTGGAAATGTTTTCAGCTCACTGTTAAAAACTGCTTTCTGACTTTACAAAAACAAGTCACAGAACTGAAAATAAAAATAAACTTTCCCAACTTTAGAATCTGTTTCTAAATGTTAGTAATGTATTGTGAGACTTCATCACAATAATTGAACTTTTGACTCTTTTTTTTCTCCTTTCCCTTAATCCACTATCTTACATATCTACTCATGTTTCTTTCCAGTTGTCAGTACAGTCAGTTCTTTGATAATGTAATGGTTATGTTCTTGTGGAACCCCATTATATACAAAAGCTGCACTTTAGAAACAGGCTTAAAGTGTTGGTGATGTCATCGCGTTACAGTTAACATACATTTTTAAAGTGTCCCCAGTTCGTCAGTCACATTACAGTGAATTTGCATTGATGAAACATGCATTATAACAGAATGACCTGCATTTGGTCTATATCACTCTATACCCTTCCTATTTATGTAAAAAAGCGAGATGCCTTTTCAATGTTGCAAGTGTGCCTGCCTCCTCCACTTTCTCTGACAGCTTGTTCCATACACACACCACCCTCTGCATGAAGATGTAGCCCCTTAGGTCCTTTATAAATCTTTTCTCTTTCACCCTCTCATTTTGGACTCCCCTACCCTGTGAAAAAGACCTTGGCTATTCACCCTGTCCATGCTCCTCATGATTTTGTAAACCTCTATAAGATCACTCCTCAGTATTTGACCCTCCAGGGGAAATAGCTCCAGCCCATTCAGTCTCTCCCTAAAGTTCTTTTTTTTTCATTATTCATTCATGGGATGAGGACGTTGTTGGCTAGGCAATTCACTAGGCTGGCTGGCTAACGTTCAAATCCTGCTAATATCTTCATAAACCTTTTCTGAACCCTTTCAAGTTTAACAAAATATTTCCTATGGAGAGGAGACCGGAAGTGAACATAGTATTCCAAAAGTGGCCTCGCCAATGTCCTGTAGCCACATATGACATCTGAACTCCTATACTCAATGCACTGACCAATGAAGGAACACATGCCAAATGAGTTCCTCACCACCCTGTCTACCTGGGATTCTACGTTCAAGGAAATATACACCTGTACCCCTAACTCTCTTCATTTGCCAACAGTCTCCAGGGACCAACCATTAAGTGTCGAAGTCCTGCCCTGATTTGTCTTACCAAAATGGAGCATCTCGCATTTATCTGAATTAAACTCCATCTGCCACTTCTTGGCCCATTGATCCATCTGATCAAGGTCCTGTTCTACTCTGAGATAACTTTCTTCACTGTCCACTACACCTCCAATTTTGGTGTCATCTGCAAACTTACTAACCATAACTCTTATATTCATAACTGAATTATTTATATGAATGACAAAAATTAGTGGACCCATCACTGATCCTTGCACTGCTGGTCACAAGCCTTGAGTCTGAAAGGCAACCCTCCACCTCCACCCCTGTCTCCTACCTTCAAAACAATCTATATCTAATTGGCTAGCTCCCCCTTGATCCCATGTGATCTAACCTTGCAAACCAGTCTGCACACAAAACCTTATCAAATGCTTTGCTGAAGTCCATATTGACAGCGCTTACTGCTCTGCCTTCATCAATCTTCCTTCTCATCACTTCAAAAAACTCAATCAAGTTAGTGAGTCACAATTTCCCATGTGCAAAACTATGTTGATTATCCTTAACTAGTCCTTGCCTTTCCAAATGCATTTAAATCCTATCCGTCAGAATCCCATCCAACAACTTGCCCAGCACTGATGACAGGCTGACTGGTCTATAGTTCCCTTCTTTACTACCTCTCTTCAATAATGGCACCACATTAGCCACCCTCCAGTCTTCTGGCACCTCACCCATGGCTATTGCTGACACAAATATCTCAGCAAGGAGCCCAACAATCTCTTCATGAGATTACCACAATGTTCTGGGATACAACAGATTAGACAATGGGGATTTATCCACCTTTATGCATTTTAAGACCTCTAGCACCTCCTCTTCTGTAATATAAACACTTTTTAAGACATCACTACTTATCTCCTCAAATTCTTTAGCTTTTATGTTCTTCTCCACAGTAAGTACTAAAGCAAAGTATTCACTTAGTATCTCACGTATCTCCTGTGGTTCCACACATAGACAGTCTCATTGCTGTTTATGGGACTCTATTCTCTCTCTAATCACCTGTTTGCCCTTAATGTATTTGTAGACACTCTTTGTGCAGACATACTTCATGTCTATACCCCTTTACCCTATTTGCCAAAGCTATTTCATGTCCCTTTTTTGCCCTCCTCATTTCCTGTTAAATATATCCCAATACCCTTATACTCCTCTCGGGATTCACTAGATCAAAACAGTCTATATCTGATCTATGTCTCCTTCTTTTCTTGACCAGATATTAATCAGGCAGATACTAATCAAGTGGACTTTGCAGAGTCAATAGATCTGGATTTGCTATCATTGTTTGAAGTATTTAGGTCAATGTCAGATGGTTAACCTATTTTCTTTGCTTTCTTTACGGGCGGCACGGTGGCACAGTGGTTAGCACTGCTGCCTCACAGCGCCAGAGACCCAGGTTCAGTTCCTGCCTCAGGCGACTGACTGTGTGGAGTTTGCACGTTCTCCCAGTGTCTGCGTGGGTTTCCTCCGGATGCTCCGGTTTCCTCCCACAGTCCAAAGATGTGCAGGTCAGGTGAATTGGCCATGCTAAATTGCCCGTAGTGTTAGGTAAGGGGTAAATGTAGGGGTATGGGTGGGTTGCACTTCGAAGGGGCAGTGTGGACTTGTTGGGCCAAAGGGCCCGTTTCCACACTGTAAGTAATCTTTACTCTTTATTGGTTTGGACTGGAATGGTTTGATGCAACAGAGTGACTCACTCAGTCATATCAGAGAGCATTAAGATTCAACCACATTGTTATGAGTCAGAAGTAACATGTAGCAAGATGGGCTTCCGTGAAAATCAACAATGATTACACGATTGCCATAGTATTATCATTAAATTACTAATCTAGAAACACAGGTCATGTTCAGGGGCACATCTTGCCATGGCAGATACTAGAATTTGAGTTCAATAAAAATTTGGAATTAAGAGTCTAATGATGGTTACGAAATTATTGTCAATTATCTGAAAATTCCAACTGTTTAATGTCTAATGTCCTTGAAGAAGGAAATTGGCATCATAACTGGGTCTGGCCTATATGACACTCCAGACCCAGAGCAATATGGTTAAAGTGATGGGCAATAAAAAATACTGTTGTACTTAGCCAGTGATGCTCACAATCCATGAATGAATAATGACAAAAAAAAAGTTCCTGATCATCTTTACTGAATTCAAATTTTGACCACTTGTTCCCAAAGAATTGACATGGGACTCTGGATTTCAAATCTAATGATATTAGCACTGCCACCAAGATCTATTGTGAATGCAATGGGAGTTAGAGTTGGGACCGGCTAGGTAACAGCTATTTCAAATTAATATTTATAGCTGGAAAAATGGTATTTCATTATTTTGATGAATGAAGCATTATTTACAGTTTGAAAAAGACCCAACAATGTAAATCAATTAATGCTATATTTAAAATATCCAACTATAATGCCACATTTCTGAAGTTAAATATTGATTATTTTCCAATCACTTCAGGGATTAGAGAAAGGTTAAAGAAAACATAATTATTTATTTGTTCAGCAACACTCCCTAGGACCTTATCATTAAGTATATACATCCTGCTCTGATTTGCCTTTCCAAACGGCAGCGCCTTGCATTTATCTAAATTAAACTCCATCAGCCACTCTTCAGCCAATTGGCCCATTTGATCAAGATCCTGTTGTAATCTGAGGTAACATTCTTCGCCGTCCACTACACTTCCAATTTTGGTGTCATCTGCAAGCTTACTAACTATACCTCCTATGTTCACATCCAAATCATTTATATAAATGATGAAAAGCTGTGGACCCAACAACAATCCTGTGGCACTTCACTCGTCACAGGCCTCCAGTCTGAAAAGCAACCCTCCAACACCACCCTCTGTCTTCTCCATTTAAGCTAGTTCTGTATCCAAATGGCTAGTTTTCCCTGTATTCTATGAGATCCAACCTTGCTAACCAGTCTCCCATGAAGTCTCCCAGGAGGAACTTCATCAAATTCCTTATTGAAGTCCATATAAATTACATTTATCCAGTCTTCCGGCAGCTCACCTATGACTATCCATGATACAAATATCTCAGCAAAGGGTCCAGCAATAATTTCCCTAGCTTCCCACATAATTCTGGGGCGCACCTGATCAGGTCCTGGGGATTTAACCACTTTTATGTGTTTCAAGACATTAATCACTTCCTTCTCTGCAATATGGACATTTTTCAAAATGTGACCATCTATTTCCCTACATTCTATATCTTCCATGTCCTTTTCCACAGTAAACACTGATGCAAAATACTTGTTTAGTATCTCCCCCATCTTCTGCGGCTCCACACAAAGGTTGCCTTGCTGATCTTTGAGGGGCCCTATTCTCTCCCTAGTTACCCTTTTGTCCTTAACATATTTACAAAGTCCCTTGGGATTTTCCTTAACCCTATCTACCAAAGCTATCTCATTTTTGCCCTCCTGACTTCAGTCTTAAATATACTCTGACTGCTTTTATACACTTCTAAGGATTCATTTGTTTTCTCTTATCTATATCTGACATATGCTTCCTTCTTGTTCTTAACCAAACCCTTAATTTCTCTATCATCCAGCATTCCCTATACCCACCAGCCTTTCCTTTCACCCTAACAGGAATATACTGTCTCTGGCCTCTCGTTATCTCATTTCTGAAGGCTTCCCATTTTCTAGCCATTCCTTTGCTTGCGAACATCAAGCATCCCTGATTAGCTTTTGAAAGTTCTTGCCTAATACTGTCAAAATTAGCCTTCCTCCAATTTAGGACTTCAACTTTTAGATCCGATCTATCCTTTTCCATCACAGTTTTAAAACCAATAAAATAATGGTTGCTGGCCCCAAAGTGCTCCCGCACTGAAACCTCAGTCACCTGCCCTGTGTTATTTCCTAAGAGTCAGTCAAGTTTTGCACCTTGCCTAGTAGGTACATTCACATACTGAATCAGAAAGATGTTCTTGTGCACACTTAACGAATTCCTGTCCATATGAACCCTTAACACTATGGATGTCCTAGTCCATGTTTGGAAAGTTAAAATCCCCTACCATAACCAGCAAGTTCCTTGAAAGTGGAGTCACAGGTGGATTGGATAATGAAGAAAGCGTTTTGTAGGCTTTCCTTTATTGGTCAGAGCATTGAGTATCAGAGTTGGGAGGTCATGTTGCGGTTGTACAGGACATTGGTTAGGCAACTTTTGGAATATTGCGTGCAGTCCTGGTCTCCTTCTTATCAGAAGGATGTTGTGAAACTTGAAAGCATTCAGAAAAGATTCAGAAGGATGTTGCTAGAGTTGGAGGATTTGAGCTACCTGGAGAGGCTGAATAGGCTGGGGCTATTTTACCTGGAGAGTCAGAGGCTGAGGGGAAGACCTTGTAGAGGTTTATAAAATCGTGAGGGGCATGGATAGAATAAATAGATAAGGTCTTTTCCCTGGGGTGGGGAGTCCTGAACCAAAGGAGCATAGGTTAAAAATGTGAGAGGGGAAAGATATAAAAGGGACCTAAGGGGGTGACGTTTTCACACAGAGGGTGGTGCATGTATGGAATAAGCTGCCAGAGGAAATGATGGAGACTGATACAATTACAGCACTTAAAAGGCATCTGGATGGGTATATGAATAGGAAGGGTTTAGAGGGATGTGGGTCAAGTGCTGGCAAATGGGAGAGATTAGGTTGGGACATCTGGTCAACATGGACAAGTTTCCGCGCTGTACATCTCTATGACTCTATTTGTACCAAATAGATAAAAATATTATGTAAAATAAGTTCTCTCCAACATTAACTGTAATCACCATTGCATTTCCAGGCACCAATGTATACTATAATATGCATTGTGAGAATGTATTAATGGAAAATTCCCAGCAGTGAAGGAGGCAACCTTTAGGTTCTTCGTGAAATGGGTTGGAGTGCTATGTTGCTGACACAACGATCTAGTAGCCAATATACTTTCCTGCTTCTAAATTGAATTCATCAGTTAGTTGTTTTAAATAGTGATTACTGTTATGAGCATTTGCTGTAGGGAGATTGTTGATTTTGAACAAGTTATAGTGCAGCACTGATATCAGTGAATTCCATAAGTGATTGCCTGCCTACCAGCAGAGTGAAAATGTGTGGACATACACAAAGATTATAGCAGACAATATCAGATTAACTAAAACTTATTCAGAGTAGTATGTTTGGTTCTATTTAACAATTCAGTTAGTCACTTTACTTTGTGTTTTGATGAAAACACCTTTCTATATAGCTATTTCTGAACCAAAGATTAGTTTTTCAATCATTTTCTTTATTGTACTAGAAAACATTTTCCAGCAGTAGTTATTGGCAGTAGAAATTTGAATTGACTTTCCTTTCAGTTAAGCTGAAACCCAATGCTTCCTGCCTCCAAGCTTGTTACTATAGAGAGCACAAGATTCTGTGGTGACTCTAATTCTTTGATTTTCCCTGTTTCTGACTGAAATTCTGTTCCTTGGTAACATCATCTGAAAACACAATGTGCACTGATGACACTGAGCTCAGCGCCATCACTATCACTCTCAATGTTTCCACTATATCTGATTCATTAAATTACTTCTTTGACATAGAACTGAATTTCTGAGAAAAATAACTGTCTTTGTCTCCTCCACAAAATCTATTGTTTAAATATGATTTCATTACTGTTCCTGATTGAACCAAAGTATTTGTAATCTTTATGTTATATTTCATGCAAGAAAGTTCTAAAGACTAATCAATATTAATGTTAATACATCCAATTCCATCCCTGTAAAGTCACCTGACTCCATCTCACCTCAATGTATCTGCTAATGGCACACTAATCTATACTTCGTGGTCTTTAGTCTTGGCTATTCTAAGCATTTTTGACCAGCCTTCCATTTTCATCCTCAATGAACATCATAAAAATGGTACTGTTCCTATCCATGCTCCTATCCTGCATGATCTTGGATCTCTCTCTGTTTTTAAATTCCTTCTGTCTTACAACCTTCTGAGATAGTTAAGCTTTTCTGATTCTAACTTGCAATACACCCCTGATTTTTATCTCTGTACCTTCAGCTGCTGAGGCCCAAAGCTTTAAAATTTCCTCCTTAAATCTCTATACCTTGCTTTCTGCCATATAAAATGTTGCTTGAGATCTATTTCTTTAAATAAGCTTTTGGTCATCTGTCCTAAAATTCCTTTTGTGGGTTATTGCCAAATTTTGTTTGGTAATACTCATGAAATACATAAAGATGTTTTATTACCCTAAGGAAAATATATATCCAAAAGATTTTTAGAAGTGCTTTTATTTTATTGATGCATTGTGTGGTCACCATCATTTAATCTGACCTCAAATAAATCTTTCAAGTGTCTTGGTATGAGTTTGTTACTCTGTTTCCATGCACATATTAATCCTAGATGCCTGAGGTCTTAGTCCTGCACCTTCACAGCCCAAAAACAGCTCAAAAAGTTCTTCTTTGAAGTTTTTCTTCCTCTTTGTTTCCTCTGTTTCAAGAGTGATTGTCATTAGCCTAAGTAATTGAACACTATTGTGATGACACTGTCACTTTAAAAAGATAATTTTGTCCTATGTTGTAATGGTGGAGGTGAAAGTGGAAAACTGACCACTGGAGATGGCCTAAGTAAACAACTTCGGAAGCCTTTAGGTTTTTTGTTTAAAAGAAGTTGTAACAATGAAAGTGACTTGAATGGGAGCAGCCAGTTCTTACAGTTAAGGCTTTCTAGCTCTTTTTTTAGGTTGTATCAATCAGGAGCTGTTTGGGATCCCAGAAGAGTTGGAAGCTTTAGTAAATGATTCCTAGCTGCTACTTTCTCTGAAATCTATTTGATGTTGTTTCCTCCTGGATTGGAGAACTGCATGTAAGAATCTGCATCTGAGGGGTGTGTTTATGGGATGTTACTATATTGGCACAGTTAATTAATAATAGGTACTGTAGTTGTTATTCAGTTAAGATTTCCAATAGTTGTCATTCTAAATTCCTCTTTCTTTTGTTTGCATTTTAACTATAGTGTTTAAATAAGTTGTGTTTTGCTTAACATTGAGTAATTTGATCAATCACATCACATCTGGAGCTTCATATCTACCTTTAAAATAAGACTAAGTTAGAGTATAGGCTACCTTCTCAAAATATCTTGAGGGTGTTTGATCTAGTCCATAACAGTATTAATTGGATGCTTCTGGCCTGCATCCTGCAAAAAGGAGGTGCAAAGATGAGTAAACCAAAGTTCTAATGAAACTGAAGGTTCATTATCAAAATCCTGAGGGGGCCTTTGACCAGAAACTGAACTGGGAGAAAGTGAGGACTGCAGATGCTGGAGATCAAAGTCAAGAGTGTGGTGCTGGAAAAGCACAGCAGTTCAGGCAGCATCCAAGGAGCAGAAGAATCGATGTTTTGAGCAAAAACCCTTCATCAGGAATGAGGTTTGTGAGCCAAGGGGCTGGAAAGATAAATGACGGGAGTGGGCCTGGGGGGATGTAGCTGAGCTTGTGATATGTGGATGGAGGTGGAGGTAACAAACAGAAACTGAACTGAACTAGCCATATTAGTATTGTGGCTATAAGAATAGGTCAGAGACTAGGAATTCTACAGCAAGAAATCAGCTTCAGATTTTTCAGAGCCTTATAACTATCTGCAAGACACAGATTAGGAGTGTGATGGAATACTCGCCATTTATCTGGATGATTGCAGCCCCAACAACACTCAACACCATCCAAGACAAAGCAGCCTGCTTGATTGGTATCACATTCACAAACATTCACCCATTCTTTCACTGATGCTCAGTAGCAGCTGTATATGCCACTTACAAAATATACTGCAGATATTCACCACGGCTTCTATGGCAACACCATTCAAACCCACATCACTACCCTTTACAATGACAATCACAGCAGATATATGGGAACACCACCTGCATGTTCCCCTCCAAGCCACTCGCCTTCCTGACTAGAACATATATCACCATTCATCCAGTGCCACATAATCCTTGAACTCCCTCTCTAACACCATTGTGGATGTACACCCACAAAATGAACCGCAGCAGTTCAAGAAGATAGCTCACCACTGCTTTCTCAAGGGTAACTAGGGATGGGCAATAAAGGCTAATGATAAAAGCCTTTGATGCACACATCCCATAAATGAATAATATAAAGTCCAGGTTCTTACACAATCCCACCAGCAAAACATATGAATATATAATTGCCTCTTAATATTCAGTGATTTAAACTTGATTTTCTGTGTTATTCTCTTAATTTATTATTATTTTTTATTTACTGTTTTCCAGTGGTTTTCACTAACATTGTTTTACTCTTAATAACACCTAAAATATAGTAGGACTGATATCTGTCACACTGCTTCTTTTCAAGCTAGCATACATTTTTCAATTATCCATTCAAATTCACATATAAATTTCACAAGCATGATTAAACTGTAAGAGTCTTTTGTATCATCATTACTATCATGATTGGAAGCCTATTTATTTCAAGACATTTGCATTATCCTTTAATCTGGCAATGAAATGCTTTTAGTGCATTTTCAAGCTCACTTTTTCTTTGCTGTTCATATCATTGCTCCAACCTGACCACAACTACTTGATTACTTTGCTATTCTCTACCAGACATTTCATATCCTGCAACTCCAAAATAACTTTTTCCTTCTTCTCCTCACTAGCAATACCTGCTTTATGGCATAACCAGCCAATATCACCCTTCACCATTTGTGACTCTTCCAATACTAAAGCATCTAATGTCCAAATCCAACAAGACCTGGAAAACATTCAACCTTGGGCTGATAAGTGACAAGCATCAAGCATGACAGACATGTGTGAAATCTGACTATCTCCAAAAGTGATAATCAAACTATCACCCCTTTGTATTCAAAGGCATCAATATAGCTGAATCCCCAATATCAACATCCTGGGTATTATCATTGACCAGAAATTGAACTGGACCAGCCATATAAATATTGTGATTCTAAGACCAGATTAGCAACTTGGATTCATCAGTGAGTAATTCAGCTCATAACTCCTAAAAGCTCTTTCATCACCTACAAGGCACATGCCAGCATTTGTTGGAATACTCTCCACATGCTTGAATGACTGCAGCTCGAACATTTGAAAAACTCAAAGCTGTGTTGTTCTAAGACCTGGACTTGCTAATAAGACATGGATAAAATTACACGAGCAATGGCCAAGTGCAGTCCAGCAGAAAGATACTAGAGTCAGGATGTGTACATTGTTATCTCTAAATGCAAGTTGTAGTCTGAAATTTTTTGTAAGAAACACAGGCAGTGCTGTAAAGTTGAAAACTACAGGAGAAAACCTGAGACAAGAGATGAATCAGTAGATATTAATTCTGTAATGAGACCCCTGATAAGAAAGTATGGAAAAAGTGAGTACTTGATTTGTGTAAGTTGAGCAGAAAGACTACTCTGAATTCTCACATTAAAATAGTTGTAAAAGACAGACAACATCAGAAAGATGAACAGCAAATTCCCTAGCATGAATTGGAATTCCAATCCATTTCAAATTTAGGCTTTTCAACTGAAGAATAAAGTCATGATTATCGGCACTGAAATCAAGAGGTCACACCAACTCAACACTTTTAGCCTGTTTTAAGAGGACAAGAGGACAAGTAAGCCATGGAAATTTTTGAAAGATCAAATTTGTGTGATTGACTTTCTATAGCTGGTGGCCTATAAGCATTAGCCATAAAAAAAATCAATTGAATAAGTTGTAGGAGCTGTGAAAATTGCAAGTCCTTTGACTTTTCAGAAGCTGAACTGTGTGAATGGATAATGACGGTTTCAAGGTCTATTGAAGTTTTTTGTGGAAAAAATGAAAGGTCACTATATTGGTACTATGCTGAAAGAAAGCAACCAAAAAAAGAAGCCATTGTAACATGCAGTAGCCATACACAGAAAGCAAGCAGTCTCTGTGGGAAGTGTGTTCTGTTGCATTCGGTGCAAAGCTGTCCTGGTTTCCAAGAACATTGCAAATCATTTGGTGCAAAAGGACACTGGGCTTACCTATGCAACAAATTTTGTACCAAAAATATAAACAGAGGCTACATTAGGGCAGCATGTACAGCATGCAGGCAACAACAGAGTGTCTGCCAAAGATCTAAATAAGCTCAAGCACACTAACAAGCTTAATAGTAAGGCTGATCAGGTGAAAATTTAGAGTGGAAGAACCTCCATCCAGAAGGTGGACACAAACATTCCACATTGTGAACACAAGAATTTCTACAATCTCACAAAGTTCCATCTGTCCTTTGGTCTAAAATTATTAGATATTTATTTGCCACACATGTTGATTATTTTCTCCTCCTCATCAACCACACAATGAAAGTAATGTTCAGTATACACGAAGGGACCATATCTGACAATGGACTGCACTATTCAGAAAGACCTTTTAGAGACATATTTACCAAATAAAGTATAAACTACATGACAGTTTCAAAATGTTATCCCAGATTTAATAGTCCCACCAAATATGTGGTACACACTCCTGAAGCACATATCATAAAGCATATGGTGATGAAATAAGATTATTCTGAAGATGAGTATACAGTTCTGAAGAGAAGTCATACTGGACTTGAACCATTGACACTGTTTCTCTCTCCACTGATTCTTCTAGACCTGCTGACTTTGTCAATCATTTTCTGTATTTGTTTCAGATTTCTAGCATCTACAGTATTTTGCTTTTATTTTCCTATTGTTATGTTAAATCTAAGAGCTATATGCCTAGACACAGGCTTATAGTCACCAGCAGAGATCATGTTAGAACACAGGTTAGGACAATCCTGCCAAGTTCTCCAACATACAGGACAAATATCTTGAAACACAAGCGAGAATGAAGATAATGCTTGATAGGCCTGCAGGTTTGAGGCCCAAAGAACTTTGTTATCTGCAGAGGTATCCAAGTTTTCCAATAAGTCTAGATCCTATACAGTCATAATGCCAAATGGAGCAAAACTGCTTCTGTTAATGGCCAAGAGTGCCTCATGGATGCTCAGTCTTGAGTTGTTAGATCTGTTCAAAGACTGACCCATTTAGCATGGTGATAGTGCTACACAAACGATGGAGGGTATTCTCAATGTGAAGGAGGGACTTCACTCCACATGCACTGTAAGGTGGTCACTTTTATTGATATTCTCATAGATAGAAGCATATGCAGCTGGCACATTGAGAATATATTTTGCACCTTTGTCACCCTCAGTACTTTCTCCAAGTGTTGTTCAGCATGGAGGAGTACTGGTTCATCAGCTGAGGGAGAATAGTATATGGTCATCAGCAGAGGGTTTCCATCTGATGTAGATACATCCACAATTGCAGTTAGGGTGGCACAGCGCCTACATGGTTATCACTGCTGCCTCACGCACCAGGGACCTGCGTTTGATTCTACCCTCGCCCAACTGTCTGTGTAGAGTTTGCACATTCTCCCCGTATCTGTGTGGATTTCTGCTGGGTGCTCTAGTTTCCTCCCACATACAAAGATGTGCAGGCTTGGTAGATTGGCCATGCTAAATTACCCATAGTGTCCAGCAATGTGTAAGTTGGGTGGATTAGCCATGGGCTGAAAATGTGTTGCTGGAAAAGCACAGCAGGTCAGGCAGCATCCAAGGAGCAGGAGAATCGACGTTTCGGGCATGAGCCCTTCTTCAGGAATCACCATTGGATTAGCCATGGGAAGTGCAGGGTTACAGGGATAGAGTAGGAGGGTAGAGTTGGGTGGGATTTCCTTCAGAGGGCTGGTGTAGACTCAATGGGCTGAATGGCCTGATTCCACATTGTATGGTTTCCATTAAAAAAAAGGAAATTCAATGGTTTTGATCCACTGATAATACAGGAACAGTAATACAATTCCACATTGATACATGGCTTAGAGGGAACTCAGAGGTCACAGTGTTCCCATGAATCTGCCTTTCTATTTTTGGTGTAGACGTTGAGGGTTTGGATGACACTCTAGAAGGATCCTTGGTGCATGCTACAGAGAATCTTGTCAACGGTATACTGTTGCCATTGTGCATTAGTGGTGAAGCAAGTGCATGTCAGTTTGCTGGACTGGTCTGAAAAGCACAGTAGGTCAGGCAGCTTCCCAGGAGTAGTGGAGTGGACCTCTCGGGCATAAGCCCTTCATCAGGAGCAGGAAAAGGACTGAGAAATAAATAGGGAGGTGGGGCGGGCCTGAGGGGAGCGGTAGCTGGGAAGGCAATAGGTGGTAATAGCGATAGGTTGATGAGGGAGGTGAAGCAGATAGATGGGAAAGCAAATGGACAGGAAGGACAGGTCAAGAGGACAGTGTCAAGTTGGTGGGTTGGATCTGGGATGAAGTGGAGGGAGGGGAAACTATTGAAGTCAATGTTGATGCCGTGTGAATGAAGGTCTGCGTCCCATAGTTCCATGTGTCTGAAATAAATATCTCACATTGATACACTGGCCAAAAGTTGCACAGGTGAGGTGACATGCTTGTGAAGATCTGAGTGTTATTCTCCTGTTCTCTGCCTGTCTGCTCTGAACTGAATTGTAAAACATCTTGTCTGAGATGGGAAGGAAATGATGAAGTTGAAACACATTACTTGCAGTTTTGTTCATTCCCTGTAGTAATTCCCTATGCTGGTTCAGTCGTGAATGACAGGCTGCGCTTGATTGAAATCTTAACAAAATATCTTGCAGTGTCAATACTGAGCACTACCAATTTTTATGATATCAACTGCTGAACGATCCTCTCGAGGTTATTTCTAGTTCAACTTGCAACTCTTCTACCAAGCTGATATCTTTCTTCGAACACAAAGTAAAATGCCGTTTCAGCTTAAAAGCCTGTCTCAGTCACTTTGGATGCTCTTAAGCAGCATACAGAGAGAATTTTCCTCATATGTATCATGGGGATTCTTCAATCCAACTAGTTAAGGAGCCTCACTGTTTTGTGCATACCCAGCTCATAGATGCTGCAGGTCTCCTGGCAAGGATGCCACACTGAAACAGACATCCTCAGACAGTAAATCTCTGTTCAAATGCCTGCAAAATCTCCATGGCCAACTGTAATATAACCTGTGCCATTTTAATTTGATAATGAGAGGAGACATTCAACGTTCTGGATACAAGTGTCCAATACACATAAATTATGTATTATATTGGCTTTCAATTCATACAATAGATGTGGATGATCTGTTTTGTTAGTTTTCAATTCATACAGATTGTGATAGTAGTAAAGTGAGCACATGAGGATATTCCAGAAAAGGGAAGAAACAGGCATAGGTTGTTCTGACATTTTAAGAGTCCCTGGAAAAGCATACCAACGATTGCGTTTCAGAACTGCTACAATTTGCAAGTTCCTTGTAGTTATGGTATTTGCAGAATTTAGCACTTTAATGATCTTCAGCCTACAGCTTACAGAAATATCAATTTACTGCACAGTATTTCAAAAACTAAGACTAAAAGTCTTGACATTTTTGGGGGGATTTGAATGTTTCATGTTGGAATGTTAGCACTTTGGAACTAATATCCATTCTGTGGATTTATAGATTAAGTGATTTATAGGATGTTGGCATTACCTCATTAAAACAAATCATTGACATCAGAGATGAAAGTGCCAAACCCAAAAAATGACAAGCTTATGTAAAGAATTGAATAAAATAACTCAACCATGGAATTAGTGTGCAGGTTTTTCTAAATTCACTCCTAAATTGTTTAGTTCCAATTCTAAGATTATTCTTGATTCTTTGACTGGTCTAGAAATTCAATTAACCAAAGTATCAAATGTGGCAGGCAAGCCATCTGTGTGTGTATATGCACTGCAAATGCAGCACTCAGCACAGAAATAAAAGCATCAAAAGAGGCAACCAGTGACCAGACCTGAAACAGGCACATGCAAAGCCTATTTGCAAAATAGACCAACTCTTAAAGCAACCATGACAGGTTCGTTACTTTCAAGAAAATTAAGTTTGCAGGACCAGAGTAAATAACCAATAATACTTAGAAATGAGTGTATTACTGATACAGGAGCATGTTTTGGGGAATACAAGATAAGTCAGATCAGTTTGCATTATTCACAAGTTTCACTCGTTCTTCCTTCTGAGGAGAACAAACCAGTAGTCCTTACAGAACCCACAGCAAAAAACCCAGGTCACTACCAAAATGGTAATGTGTTAAAAAGTACAGATATGAATGTGGAGCTGGAAGATGCATCACTGGATCTCTTGGATGCATATTAAAACCATGAGATACTAAACAGCTATTAACTATCATTCTCGCAATTACTTGATCACTTCCTCTACTCCTTCTTGTAGGTCCGAAATGTTTTACTTGCATGCAATGTCACTTCTTTAACTCTTAATTTATCATCTCCTTTCTTCCAGCTATTTGCCTCCTACCCATTTATTTACCTTTCTCTTCTTATAGCCTTCCCCAGATCACGAGCCTTCAACTCAATTATTTCTAATCTATTTCCACAACCTAACTGAAGGCCACTGTTGTCAAAACAATAGGTTGAGATTCAAGGGGTTGTGGTGTACCCAGAGATGATCCATGAACATGTGCAACTTACCGTGATGTAAATGATGCAGGATCTTGAATATTGGATGGGCCTTATGCTTAGTTTTTCTAATGAGGAATCATACTAATTTCTAGACTATTCTGTCTGTGAGTATCTTATTGAATCCTATTAGAAATGCAAAAACCTCTTCAATTTGATCACACCACAACTTTCTGGACTTGCAGGGAACTTCCACCATGCAACCTTTTCTCACAATTTGATCCTTTAGCTCTGGTGAATCTCCAGTTCAAAGCCACTCTATGTTTTCTAAGGTTCAACACCATAGTGATATAACTATTCATCCTTTGAGTATTTCCTACATTTATTGAAAAGGCTGGATTTTATTTTATTTAGGAAAGGTTTTAATGAAAATCTTACTGGTAAGCTTTTTGTTTGGATTACATAAAACTATGGAACAAGAGAAAACAATCTGACCTAACAATCAATCAATCAGTTCAATCTTTTTTAACAGCTTAGCTTGGCTTTATCTTGAAACTAATACAATTTTGGAGAAGTATTTAGCTCTCAGCAAATTCTCCACAACCACTGAAGGTTATGAAATATTCGAGAAGATTAGGCCAATTTAGAAACCTAGACTCTTGCCTGTTATCCAGTTGATTTGCACAGATGATTTATCCATGATACCTATTGCACAAAAGATGCAAAGTTTTATAAAGATTTCCATCATCACTACTTATAACCTTCAATTTCATTCATGAACAAATATTGATTGAACTTTTTAATTTATGGTTGACAAAGCAGGAGCTGCTCACAGCAGTATAATTTTTATAATATTCAGTACTTTTTAGATAAAGGAAGGGAGAATTCTAAATTTCTAGCCCAAGACTCAGCATATTCTTTTCCAGTGGTTTCCAATATAACAATCACAGTCTAAATTAGATAAGCCGCTTACATCTACATTATTATCCTCAAGAGTAATCATTTTAAGCACCTGGATCACACATTTCTCAATCTCCTTGATTTCAGCCAAAACAAGTTCAATACTCTGAGACATTCTTCTTAAAGCTGGGTGCTAAGCTCTGGAATTATTCTAGTGTTTCTTTCTCTTCACTTTTCAATGCATAAAATTTAATTTAAGAGGAGGGAGAAATTTATATGTAATCCAACTTATCTCAATTCCCTGATAGCAGGCAGTACTGCAGGCCGTGACAAGCACAGTTCATATGCTTTCTTAAATAAGATCAAGGAAGAACAAAAATGGACTGAGTAGGTCATGGCCTGTGGCAGAGACTGCTGCCAAGGAGTCAAACCACGTCTGCTATTACAATCCCTATAGAAACAGGCAATTTTTAAAGAGAGATTTGAATTCACAATGATGGACTCAGAGGACTGGATAGCAAAATTCCTCATTTTATGACCTTTACTGTAACAAACAACTAAAATCAACATCAGTTAATCATGAGTTGGTAGGCAAGAAACACATTAAACTACAGAAAAAAAAGCACCTCTAAATTTCTCAAAGTGGCCAAAGCCCCAAACAGCATTTATATATCACAACACAGAATTGTAATCTTTACGGAAACCAGACCCAAAGTTACCCAGCTTCCTAGAGGCTCACTTCAATCCACTTTGCTGAGCTTTAACATCTTAAGATATGTCAACAACTATTTGCCTCAGTTTTTTAAGAATCTTGAACTATCATTTTGCAGCAAATATCACTAAAGCCACTTTTAGGTAAATCTGCTAGTGTCTTTAAATTTGCACGGGTCCCATCTCTTCATCCAGAGAAGTAGGTTTCACCCATGTTGCATATGGTGGCGAACAGAAAACAACATTTTCCCTTGGTGTTCATAACAACTGCTCTCCTTCACACTTTCTCTCTCTGGTCTAGGTTTCTGAATATGATTTATTGACTGAATGTAGGTTTGTCCCGATCAAGGCCAGCTTCTCCTTTCCTTGTACCCAGGTTGAAAGCTAACACTTGAATTTCAATAAGTCATGAACTGCATCCTTATCGCATGGCAACTAAATCACTTGAGTATACATTTGATCATTAGTAGTGAGAGATCACATAACCCTTTCTTTTGATCTATTTTACTTTGAGTAAAGAGATAGTTTAATAAATAACCTTTTTAATAGAACATTGTATTCATAATAGTTCATATCTTCCTCATGAGTCATAAAGTGGGATTGTACTAGACCTATATTTTGGGTATGAAAGGAGTATTTCAGGGCTCAATAATGATGGACAATATCTAGTCACCATTCCAAGCTGGAAGTGCACTGCTTCCAAATTAGATGCCCCCTTAGCATTCAGGGCATTAAATCGTATTCTAAAATCTAATTATCAGATTAACAGTCACAATTCTGTACTGGTTGCACCAATTGTATCATGATATGATAAAACTGCCCAGCAATCATGGCATGAACAGTCAGGAAAGACTTTGAAGGAGTGTTGATTCAAATATTGATGCCCTCCACTGTTGAGTTGCAGGTATGTCTTTTTAGGTTGCTAGTCAACTTCTTTGTCCTTTCTTATAATTTCTACCACTGACTGGAGACCTTAAGGAACATATTTGCTGTGGTGATGTAGCATAGACTTGAAATATTCACTCTGTTTCTCTCTCTGCAGATTCTGCCTGATCTACTGAGTACTTCTAACATTGAATGTTTATATTTCAGAGTTCCAGCATTCACATTATCAAGCTTTTCGAATATTTGGTAAGTTTTCAACTTTGCGACTGTTTATTTTATTGACATCTGTTAGATCCAACTTTACTGGTGGAGGCAGAACAGCAAAGAAGCCAGAAGACCACAGGAACAACAGTGAGAAAGTGGTGGAGGAGGGACTTTTACAGGTCTTCAGAGAACATTGTTAACCATTTCAACCTAACCAATGTGCCTTCATTTCGATAGCAAGATTGTAATGAGCTCTAACACATTCAGTAAAGCCACAGGAACCACAGGACTTGGACAGCATTGCCTATGGCTGTCAAAGTCATTGTGGCCCTTATCATTTGGACCATGACTGTAGAGGTGAATTCTGGGCAGGAGCATGTCATTGTCGAGAGTGTGGTGCTGGAAAAGCGGCATCCGGGGAGCAGGAGATTCGACGTTTTGGGCATAAGCCCTTCATCAGGAATGTCATAGCTGATCTAATTACTCAACATTCCTGTCTACTCCTGTTAACCATTGATCCTTCTATTCATCAGAAACCTATTTACCTCTGCCTTAAAAATATTCAAAGACACTACTTCCCCTTGGTCTCACTAATGCCCTGCAAAACTAAAGAAAAACCTTTTTACCTTTGCATTCAATTTCCTTCATATAAACAATAACATCTTATTAACTTTACTAATGATTTACTGTACATTTGTGATTCATGTACTAGGACACCCAGGTCCCTCTTCATCTTAAAAATCTGCAATTTCTCATGAGAGAACACATTTCATTTTTATTGTTCATGTCAATGTTGGCAATTTCATATTTCCCCACATTACACTGAAATTGCTCGAGCTTTGTCCAGTTACATGAGAGATCCATATTCCTCTGTAACCTACTTTTGGTTTTTTTCACAACACACTTTCTTTGTTTCATCTGCATCAACAGCAATCAAACCTTGCTTCCCTTCATTTAGTTATTTGTATAAATTGTATGACCCTTGTCAGACACCACTTGTCCGATTGCCAACCAAAAAAATGATCCATTTATGCTTATTTCCTGCTTGCTGTTAGCTAGCCAATCTTCCATACATGCAAATATGTTACCCCTACACTGGTAAGATATTGTAGATTTTGGTTGAGTATTTGGACTCTTCTCATCTGAAAACCTGGTTGTTACCTGTGTAATGGCTTGGGCAGTCCTGTGATCCAACTCGTTTGATGCCTACCGAATCAAAAGGAGGGAATACACCCGTGATTTCCAGGATTGTTACAGAAATATTGACATTTTTCAAGAGTATGGATAAAAACACGAAATGTGGTAGCCGAATTTTACGATCTGAAAACTGTAGAGCTGGAGCATACAGTATTCTATTGTCTGAGTCACCAGAAACAGTGCAACTTATTTCGTATTGATATCTTTAAAATCAATAACAATTGCCCTTAAAATTCTGTACAATCAATGTACAGCTTTTGTAACTCTCCAGTTGGCCATTTCCATGGTTGCAAGGCTATAGATGGTGGTTTATTTTCCAAAGCTTGGCATACTCTACACTGTTTAATTCTGTCTATGTCCTTATCTAACCCTGGGTACCAAACTCATCGACAAGAATTGATCATAGTAACTGTATCTTTCCAGAATTTCAACTCCAGCTCTCCACACGATTCAAAATTTATCAGCTGATAACATATTTTTACTGATTAAAAATGGCCTGATGTCCAAATCCAGGACCTGTTTGACCACCAATTTAGTCATATCATCGGGTAAATATAGTCATACATGCTTGACAATATGGAAATCCCTAGGAGTTGTTGTGCCAAAGTCATTTGCTTTGGTATGGATTCATGATAATAATTCATTAGACCCAAAAAGATCTGAGCTCAGATATATTCTGACTGTGTGGAGTCCATATTGTTTGAACCTTACTCTGAATAAGATGTAATCTATCTTTATCTATGTTGTGGCCTAAACATACTACAGAAGTTTGAAACATTTCCAATTCTACTGCACATGCCCAAACTCCATGCCTTTCCAAATGTTGGTGCAACTTCTTCAGCTTGTCATCATTTGGATATATCATACAAATAATACATTACTTCCTGAATTTCTCAAACATTCAGTCCATTACCTCTTGAAAAATTCCATGGGTTGAAGAACAACTAAATGGCTGTTGAGGAAACTAAAATAGATCCATGTGGTTATAATCACCAAATATGATTTTGGCTCATAGTCAACTCATCAAATTGCAGATAGTTATTAGCCAGTCCTAATTTTGAAAATAGATCTGACCTCCTTACAACAGAGTGAACAAATCCCTGGTGTTTGGTAAATTATCAGGTGGATTACGTTCTTGTATCTGATTTATGGTTGTTTATAATCCACACATAATCTTACACCATCATTTTCCTTTGATAGTTCCATGGTAGGAGTATCCCAGTTGCTCTGTCTAACCTTTGCGAGAATGTTTTGTTTCCAGTCTTTTCAGCCATTACTCAAGTTTCTCGCATTAGCTGGCACAAATATTTGTGGGACGGCAAATGGTGCAAATGACACAATGAGTCTACACAGAGATATCGACAGATTAAGTGGGCAAAAAAAAGATAGCTGGTGGAATATAATGTGAAGAAATGTGAGGTTATGCGCTTTGGTAGGAAGAATAGTGGAGGCGAATATTATTTCAAAAGAGAAAGGAGGAATTTGAACACTCTCATCTATGAATCATAAAAATCTAGCATCCACGTTCAGCAGGTGAAACACAAGGCAAATGAAATGTTCAACTTTATTTCAAAGGGAATGGAGTATAAAACTTGTAAGATTTTGTTAAAACTATACAAGACAATAGTCAGACCACAGCTAGAATACTGTGACCAGTTTTGGGCTTCTCATTTAAGGAAAGGCACACAAGGATTTCAGGCAGCCCAGAGAAGGTTCACTAGACTGAGACCATGCATGAAGGCACTGTCTTACAAGGAAAAGTTGATTAGTTGGAAACTTGTTTTCCTGAGCTGAAACCTTGTATTGCAGGATTCCAGCTGAACAATTCTTGAGCTTGTCAATCAAGATTTCTGAGGGAGAGAAACGAGCAGAAATATAAAAGAGCTCTGTAGTAAAAAAGTGCAGAGCATTTTTCTACATTGTTATTTCTTAAAAATATTGAATTAAAATTCTACATAGTTGCTTTATCAAATGTTACCACTTTTACCATTTATGAATTTGAAAGCTTCCATTAAGTCTCTTAATATCCTCTGTTTAAGCAGTAGAATTCAGTATCTAGTTTGTCCTTGGCCCTCCTTATTTCGACCATTCTAATATCTTTCTTCTGCATGATCTCCAAAGCTTTGGCATTCTTCCAAAAGTAGGGTGACCAGGATTGAATACTATATTGCACCTGCGGCCTGTGCAAATATTTAGCACAGCTCACTTACTGGTGTACAATTTGAAAAGCTAAGGATTCTATTTCATTTTGGAAGGGTTTGTAAACTTATTCTCCCACTGTCAAAAGTATGTGTGCAGGAAAGCACAGATCTTTCTGGCCTGGACCCTCTCTGGCACCTGGATTTCTGCCATTACTTCATATTGCTTCTCTTCATTTTTTCAACCAAAATGTACCAGTTCACACAACCCTGCATTCAGTTAATCTGTATTGGTCTGCCCATTTCACTGGCCTATGTCCTCTGACAATGGTTTTTCGCCCTTCTTGAAAGCTCTGAGTTCCGAACTATCTGCATATTTTGAAATATTTTAATTCTGTTAAGAATGGGGACATTAAAATAAGCTAATTTCATAACCTCCACATCAAGCATCACAGAGAGGGAAAGTTTTAATTTACACATTTTAAAAAAACTAGAACTTTTAATTGACACCCCACAGGAAGATTAATCAAAAGTGGATAAATTTTCGTCAATGCAAAACTAAAAGATAAAATAAGGTCTATAAATCAAACTGAAACCTTTTTGAGAAAACCATGCAGTTTCATTGAGTTACATCAAAATGGTACATTTTATCTCACTGCTGGTGTACACAATGAGCCTGCATGACATGACAGCACAGGAAAACCACTTTGCTACAGCCATTGTTTTTAACACTGTTTCGAGAAATGTTTCCTACTGTGAACATTTGACCTGTATTATTCAGTCCTCTATTATTTCAGCTGAAGAAACCCAATTCAATTGATTCCTTTTTTTTCAGTCCAACAAGTCATACGCCTTCTGCTTAACCTGCTTATTGACTTACTGCTAATGTAATGTGAATTTTATTTGACAGCTGACTATGTCTCTGATCCAGTGGCTGTATTTGAACAAATAGACTGTTGGAGGAAAACTTTTATTTTCTAAAAAAAAGGAGCAGCATGCTGGTAACAGAAAACAAGCATATCTAATGAGCAGTCAGGTGATACGAGGCAATGAAGTTGGCTGAATATTATCATGAATTATTTCTGCACTTGTTGCTCTTGCTTTTAATTCTATCTCCAGCTTTTCTGTTATGCTATTAACTTAACTTCTGTTAATTGATGCAAATCACACAGCTATAAATCTTCACTCGCAAGAAAAGCCTCTGCAACTGACAAAATATTTCTGTTTCCCAAAAAGAATCGTAAAATTCACCATGAAATCCTGTTAGCCGAAAGAAGCAAACCCAGTAGCCAAATAAATTTGTGGATTTCAAATCCCAGATAAGCCCCCAGCTTCATTATGATTGTGGCTGAGACCAGTACCTCTTTTTAAAAATTGAAGAAACATAAAACCCTGTTATTCACTGAAGGATTAAAGCTTCAAGATTCTATGGTCTAAATCAAATGGGTTTTTATGATCTCAGTGAGCAAACTTATGCTCAAATGGAACGTGAAGGTTTTACAGTCTATCTTTATGTTCCTTGAAAATTTGCATTCTCTTTCTCTAGGTATTTTATTGCCTGCATTTCCTTAGTCATTTTGTTGTCCCTACATTGCTAAGTCCTAAATTGCCCAATCTTTAGGTTAATCTTTTTTTTCTGACTTTCTTATAAGCCATTCCCATTGATCTAATGCAATCTTTAACATCTTTCATTCAGTACATTTGGTTTACTTTTTCGTATGAGAGTTTGTGCCTTTGAGAATTGTATTTCTGATGTAGACCTTGTATTATTTCTTTAAATATTAGCCATCACCTGTCTACTGTCAAATACTTTAATTTTTTTTTCCAATTCACCATAATCAACTAGTCTGTTATACTTACATAAATTTCCTTTCTTCAGATTTAAGACTCTAATTTCAGAATGAACTATATCACATTCAAACTTAATGTTAATTTTTAACACATAACATACTTAATTCCCAAAGTCTCCTTAACAGCAAGGTTATTAAATAGCTGATGGGTGAGTCCCAAATCAGAGGACACAGTTTAAAAATAAGGGGTAGGCCACTTAGAACAGAGTTGAGCAGAAACTTCTTCACCCAGAGAGTGGTGGGTGTATGGAATGCTCTGCCCCGGAAGGCTGTGGAGGCCAAGTCTCTGGATACTTTCAAGAAAGAGTTAGATAGAGCTCTTAAGGATAGTGGAATCAAGGGTTATGGGGATAAGGCAGGAACAGGAAACTGATTGAGGATGCTGAAAATGTGTTGCTGGAAAAGCGCAGCAGGTCAGGCAGCATCCAAGGAGCAGGAGAATTGATGTTTCGGGCATGAGCCCTTCTTCAGGAATGAGGAAAGTGTGCCAAGCAGGCTAAGATAAAAGGTAGGAGGAGGGACTTGGGGGAGGGGCGTTGGAAAT
>NC_057722.1:32061014-32101563 GCF_004010195.1 Chiloscyllium plagiosum | reverse complement strand
CCCTGGTGGTGCGGTCCGTTTGGAGGTGGCGGAAATGACGACGGATGATACGATGTATATGGAGGTTGGTGGGGTGGTAGGTGAGGACCAGTGGAGTTCTGTCCTAATTGAGGATGATCAGCCATGATCATAATGAATGGTGGTGCTGGCGCGAAGGGCAGAATGGCCTACTCCTACACTTATTGTCTATTGTCTATTCCCAAAGTTCAATGCTAGATCCAAAGCAACTTGATCCTTAATTGGTTCTTCAATGTAAAGCTCCAGAAGCTCATATTGTACAATTTCAGGAATTTATTTTCCACAACATTACTTCTGACTTGCTTAATCCAAGCTCAATGTAAATTGAAGTCACCCATTATCCATGTTACATGCAGTTCTGATTGATACCAGGCCAAAGATTACTCGTACAGTTTGCTGCCTAGAAATAGCCCCATCAATATTGGTTACCCCTTACTGTTTCGTAACTCTATCTAAACGAATTCACCTAATTCTACGTCTTCCCTTTCTTACTAATTTACAGATTTCATCCATTATAAATGAGGGCAGCCTCACTTTTTTTTATGCCTATTCCTCCTAAACACTAAATATCTTTGATTTTCAATCTTGGTCACATTGTAGCCATGTCTCCATGACAGTAATTAAATCATACCCAGTTATCTTAATTTTTACTTCCAAGTCATCAACTTCTTTTATGAGTGCCATGTGTATTTAGATAGTGCCTTTCATTTGTATTGCTCTCTCCTCCAATCCAATTGAATGCTTTGTCTGACTTCTACTTATTTACTACTTCTTTTAACCTTAAACCTAAGTTCCACATTAGGTTTCCATCTACTCAGAAACAGCCCCACTGCCTAAAAAATGGTCCATTAGGAGGACCTAACCTAAGGTCCCAATGTTGAATTCAATTACTTCAGAAACTGCCCACGTTCGATGAGTTTTCCATTTGTTTCATTGTGTCTACCCACCCCCTCCACCCACAGTCTTGATGAGTTTATACAATATCTGGTTTACTTCACACTTAGTAGAGAGGGCCAATCCTCTCTCTTTCACACCTTAATTGACACCCATCTTACGTCTCTTTGTTTTTCTTTCTTCACTATTAGCATTCCCTTTGTCTCTTGCATTGGGTCTCTACACCATCTGTCCTCTTACTCCTCCTCTGCTTCTGTCAAAATTATTAAAAAATATTGACACACCTTTCCATTCTGAAGAAGAGTCACACAACATTTGAAAAACTAACTCTTTCCCTCCCTCCACAGATGTTGCCAGACCTGTTGAGTTTCTCCATCATTCTCTGCATTTGTTTCATATTGCTATGTCAGTTTGCTATGTCAGTTAGCACAGACGCAAAGCCAAGGAGTTTGTCATGGTTGTCAACAGGCTTCAATCAAATCAATAGGGATAGCTCACCCAAGATATCTTGGCAAAATAAGTCATTAGCAGCCTCTTATACCTCTTAGCTCCTGCTCAGGATCCTCTTCGGACAAATGATAAGGAGCTGAATATTGTGTAGTTGACCCATCTTGACTCTTTCTGCCTTATTCTGGGCTGTTTTACTCATGGAATGAGACAAAGAGGAAGGTGTTACAGGAGACAAAATTGGGTGAAACAGCTATTTCTGTTTGTGCAGGTGGGATGGCTTCTGGAGCAATTGGTAGGCTGCACAGAGGGCTTACAGGGTTACTGGTGTCCAGGCTGGATTGGATGAGAATGAGTCGGGAATTTATTGTATTCATTTCTGAAGTTGGTAGAGCATCTAGCTTGGTGTGAGGTAGATCTAGTAGCACAGACAGTAAGTGTGAGGTATCAGAGAGAAGATAGTGGCACTTACTCTGCTGGAGTGGAGAAGAATATTGACCTTTTTCCTACATTGCTGAGCATTCCTCCAAATGAGACTGCTGTAACCTGGGTGGCAACCTTGGTCCAGAGTGGCATAGACTGATGTTATGACCTCCACACCTAATCCTGAGAGGACCATGCCCTCAAAGCGAGCCACAGATTTCCTCTTGTCTGCCATGTCTGGGTGAAATGTCAGTAATTGCACAGGGCAGTTCCAGACTGAAAGTGTTTGTCTGAGTGCACAACTACCTTCTAAATATGGTACTAGTACCAAGGATGCTGGTCAATTCTAAGATCTCTGGTAAGAGCTGCAGGAATAGCATGTGGTAGGATGGGCAGAACCCGGGATATGATATCCGCTATAAGGGCTGAAACACCAACTAACTTGATGAGATTGGTCTGATATGGGAAGAAAACCTGCTTAGCCTCATAGTGAGCATCTCTCCCCAAATGCAACCCAACCCAAACTTAGTCAAAAAAAACATAAGATTCAGCCCATTGTTTCAACATGCTGATTACCTGAGCCATGATATTTCTTGTATCTGCACATCTTGCATTATATTTTTGTTTTCCTCACATAGATCCATGTTGGACAGATGAGGGCAATCATGCTCTGGTTGGCCTAATGGTAATGAAAATGGCTGACAGACCCAAGATGATACAATGAAGGTTACCACCATGATAGAAGGCATTCACCAACACTGGGATCTCTTCATGGTTGCACACTAACTACACATCAATGGATTGCAGTCCCTATGATTCTTCCCTAGGTTCTTGTATCTCCCTGCATTGACATGGAGGCCCACAGAGACTCATATTGAAAGGTTTGGTGCTGGAAAAGCGCAGCAGGTCAGGCAGTATCCGAGGAGCAGGAGAATCAATGTTTTGGGCATAAATGTCAGGGATGTGGGTATGAGGTACTTGGGAAGGCAATAGATGCAGGTGGGGGTGTGGTGATGGTGATATGTCAGAGGAGAGGGTGGAGCAGATAGGTTGGAAGGAAGATGGACTGGTGGGACAGTTCAAGAGGGCAGTGGAGATTTGGGATCTGGGTTGAGATTGGAGAGGGTAGATGAGGAAACTGGTGAAGTCAACATTGATACCATGTGGTTGGACAGTCCCAAGGGGAGTTGAAGTGGTCGGCCAAGGGTGGTGGGGTTGTTTGGTATGTGTGTCCCAGAGATGTTTCCTGAAATGTTCCGTGAGCTGATGTCCTGACTCCCTAATGTAGAGGACCCACATCGAGAACAACGGACACAGTAGATGAGGTGTTTGGAAGGGCAAGAAAATCTCTGTCAGATGTGGAAGGATCCTTTGGGGACTTGGATGGAGGTGAGGGGAAAGGTGTGGGTGCAGATTTTAATATAACTTTATGGACATTCTCAGCACATCTGAAGCTTGCAATGATCTATGGAAGGAGGTAGCACAATATTGTGATTACCTCCTTGTTGAATTTGAGGCACCTCAAGCATTGCACCTTGGACAGTTAGATGTAGGAAAAATACTCTCTGAAAACCTATGCTGGATGTTGACTTCATTTTCCTTTTCCCTCTGCAAGGAACGTCCTCTTCCGTAGGTACTGTTTTACTTCTCATTTGCATTTCAGATCAGAGATACTACAGCTATAATAATCTCCATACCTGTTGTCGACTGGTGATGTGCAAGTGAACAAAAATCTCTGCCAACACTGAATTAATGTACCAATTCAACAAGACCACTCCATAATATTTCCACAAGCTTTGCAAAAGCAGAAATATGTTTTTAAAAATCTGTAATTTGAATGAGCGTCCCTTTATGCTGCCAAGGGTGAGGAAGCATGGGGTCATGAGTGTGGGGTGAGGGGAGGGTTCGGTTATAAACTGAATGTACATTCCACTGCACATTCACTGGGCCTGCACAGTTAAAATTGCAAACATCTCACGTTATTGCACTATCAATCCCTCAGAATCTGCCAGTTTAGCTTGGTGCAATACACTTGGCTGCTTGTTCCACATCCCATTAAATTTCCCTTCAGCAGAAAAGAACAACACGTATTATACATACCAAGTGTCCAATCTGCCACTGGTAATTAGCTGCCATTGCTGAACTTGAATACTACACTTATAGACTGCTCGCTGTGTACACCTGTGCAGCATCTATTGTGTTCTGATGCCAAATACAAAGTCTCAAAAGCATGTGCCAGCTGATTACTCAGCTGCAGGCAGCAATAACCTGCTCTGGTCCTTATCTGGGATATGCACATTTACACTCCCAGCATCCTGGTATTGAAGTAAGGAGAGAGAACCATGGCTAACATTCCTGTCTGAATTCACTTGTTAATTTCCTTATTACTGCCCTGTCAGAGATCAGTTAATACAACAGTGAAGGTACTGACTTTAGGACTTTCAGTGTCTACTGTCATAAATTTAATATAAGCCAGGAAGATGCCATCAACCCCCATACTTACAGTGACATGCTGTCACTGTTACCTGCAAGATGCAATGAACCAGCTTCTCTGCATGGCTTAGGAAACACAAGCATTCTCATCACCTGCCAGCTCTGTTCTCCTCTCTTCTACTGTAGACTCAGAAACATGAGGCCCATCGTGTCTTTGCCAGTCAAAAAAGATCTAATTATACTAATCCCATTTTTTAGTTTGCAGCCAGTAGCCCTGAAGGCTATGGCAACACAAGTGAATATCTAAGTACTGCCTCAATGTTCTAAGAGTTTCTGGTTCAGCTATTCTTGCAGGCAGAGAGTTCTACATGCCCATTACTCTCTGGGTGAAATAATGTTTCCTCAGGTCTCCTTATAACATTGTTATATAACAGAGTAAATCCCTCTGCTAATTTAAACCAGCAACACAGAAAAGTTTCACCCCGTGTTATAATCTGTTAAAATTCGAGAGGTCAATCGCTATCCCAGAGGTCACCATTTAAAGTAAAAAGTTAACAACTTTATTCTTTAATTCCAACAGAGACTATTAAAAACAACTATTTACAACTCCTTTCTCTTAAACCTATCTTTTACCTCCCACTATACAATACTAGTCCAATTAAAAATCCCGATTAAGATTTACAAAAAACAAAATCATGTTTCAAAATCAGTCAGCTTTGCCGACTCTCCTTTGTAGATTTTTCTCTGCAGATTCTCTCCAGGTTGATGTTGATGTCCTGCTGTGCAAACCCCTTCCACAGACAGGTACCTTTCTGAGAGATTTTGAGTTAGCAGCCCACATTTGTTGGTCTTTTGGCAGTTCTCCCCTAACTGTTCAAAATGGCTGGTTTTATACCCCAAAACATTGGATCGTTTCATTAGTTTTAAAATTATCAAAATACTAAGTTCAAATTTGATTGGATTCTGTTATCTTGGGGCATAATTTATGCCCCTGATTGGCTGAATTTGAATGTTTTTGTTCCATAGCAATGCAGCTGCACTATTGGTTTCGACCAAGTGTTACATTGTTACCTTGTTCAGAACACTTTGTGCTGTGTCAGGCAGTCCTTGCTAGTTTTTCAATTCTCTTAAAGGTACAGTACCTCTACACATTCATAACAACATTCAGCGTTTTACATTAAATTCATAACCCCTGGTTATTGACCCTTTTACTAATGGAAAAGTGTTTTCCTTTCCACGCTATCTATGCCCTACAAAACCTCCTTAGTTCTATCAGGTTCCTGCTCAAAATTTGTGATCCTTAAGAAGACAACCCAGGCCGATGTAATTTTTCCTCAAAGCTCAAAACTTCCAGTCTAGGCAGTATCCTGACAAATATTCTCTCCACCCTCTCCCTTGAAATTCTATCTATCTAATCAGAATGTGGTGACCAGAACTACATTCAGTACTCCAGTGGTGGCCTAACCAGTGTTTTATACATTTCCAACATAACTTCCCTACTCTTGTATACTTTCCTTTGGCTAATCAGGATAGATATTCTACTTGCCTTATCTTACCTGCCCTGCTATCTGCAGAGGTTTGTGGATCTACTCAGTACTCTGATCTCAGTACTTTCTAGGGTCTGATTATTCATTATTCAATCTCCTGCCTTGTTGGCCTTCCCCAGGTACATTATGTGATACCTTTTCAGATTGATTTCCATTTGCCACTGTCTTGCCCACCTGACTAATCCCTTGATATCCTCCTGCAGTTTACAGCTATCTCCTTTGCCATTTACCACTTCATCAATTTTTGTGTCATCCACTATCTTTTTGATCATATTCCTTACATTTAAGTCCCCATCATTAATGTGTACTGGCAATAGCCAGGGAACCTACACTAAGCCCCATGGAATAAAATTGGAAACAGATTTCCTGTCACAAAAAAAAACCCTTGACTAACATCCACTGCTTCCTGCCCCTCAGCCAATTTTGGGATCCAATGCGCCTCTTTGTCTTGGATCTATAGATACTTTCTTGACCAGTCTGCCATGACAGACATGATCAAAAGCATATCTTATCCTGAACAAATCCATGCTGACTATTTCTGATTAATCAATGTCTCAAGTGTAGATATATTCTATCGCTCAAAATGATTCCTAATAACTTTTCCACAACCAAGGTTAGATTGACTGGCCTGTAATTTTCTGGTCTAGCTTTCCTCTCTTTTTTAATAATGGGACAATATTATCATTCCTTCAGCCATCTGACACCTCTCCTGTAACAAAAGAGGATTTGAAAATTACTGGTTAGGCCCCTGATAACATCTCCTTGCCCTCCCCGTCAAAACATTTGAGTACACCTCATCAAGGCCAGCATTTTTTCACTTTTAAGGCTAATAAATCTCCTTGTACCTCCTCTCTCCCTGTCTCTGTTAATTTCTTCTATTTCACAGTTCTCCTCCCTGATATCTATAGCTGCATCATTCTTTTCCATTGAGGATTATAGCTACGTTTTCTCGGCCCAAACACAGATTACATCTATGGTCCTTAATTGGTCCTACTCTTGCCTTAATTATTCTATTGCCATGTTTTTCCTATCCATGCACCTCATACCCTCTCTTGGATTTCCTAATTCCCTCTTAATCTGCCCCAGCAACTTCTTTAAGACTCCTCTCGGAACTCTGCAGTATTGAGCCATAGCATGTGCCATAACTTTCTCTTTCTTTCTTAATCATCATGTTACATCCCTTGACAACCAGATTTCTTCAGTCTTGGTACAACGCTTTGTCCTTATGTGGACACATTTGTCCTATAACCCTATGTCAACGTTTTATCTGTAGATATCTGCTTCCAGTCCATGTGGGCCAAATCATATCTTATCTTAATAAAGTTGGGATTTCCTTAGTTTAGAACTTCCATTTCTGGACCATCCTTATCATTTTCTACACCTATCCTAAATCTAACTAAACTATCGTCACTATCTCCGAAGTGCTACCCTACGGATATGCTTCCCATCTGCCTGGAATCATTTGTGAGTAGCCCTTGTTAGGTTTTCACTATACTAATTTTAAAAAATTCATCTTGAATTAAATTATAGAAATTTCATTCCTCCCTGCCTCGCACACTGAAACAATTCCAGTTGATATTTAGATTGTTAAAATCCCCTTTCATTATGGATTTGTTATTCTTGCACTTGTTTGAAATTTGATTATATATTTGATCTACTATGACCACAAGGATTGGTGCTGGTTCCACTACTTTTCGTCATTTATATAAATGATTTGGATGTGAGCATAAGAGATATAGTTAGTAAGTTTGCAGATGACACGGAAATTGGAGGTGTAATGGACAGCAAAAAAGGTTACCTCAGCTTAAAACGGGATCTTGATCAGATGGGCCAATGGGTTGAGAAGTGGCAGATCGAGCTTAATTTAGAATGCAAATGTCAGCAAGACTTATACACTTAATGGTAATGTCCTAAGGATTGTTGCTGAACAAAGAGACCTTGGAGTGCAGGTTCATAGCTCCTTGAAAGTAGAGTTGTATGTAGCTAGGATAGTGAAGTGGGTGTTTGGTATGTTTTCCTTTATTGGTCAGAGTATTGAGTACAGGAATTGGGAGGTCATGTTGCGGCTGTACATGACATTGGCTTGGCCACTTTTGGAATATTATGTGGTCTCCTTCCTATCAGAAGGTTGTTGTGAAACTTGAAAGGGTTCAGAAAAGATTTACAAGGATGTTGCCAGGGTTGGAGAATATGATCTATGGGGAGAGGTTGAATAGGCTGGGGCTGTTTTCCCTGGAGCATAGGTGGCTGAGGGGTGACCTTATAGAGTTATATATAATCATGAGGTGCATGAATAGGATAAATAGACAAAGTCTTTTCCTTGGGGTGGGGGAGTCCAGAACTAGAGGGCATAGGTTTAGGATGAGAGATATCAAAGGGGAAAGATATAAAAGAGACCTCAGGGACAACTTTTTCATGCAGAGGGTGGTACATGTATGGAATGTGCTGCCAGAGGAAGTGGTGGAGGCTGGTACACTTACAACATTTAAGAGGCATTTGGATGGGTATATGAATAGGAAGGGTTTGGACGGATATGGGCCAGGTGCTGGCAGGTGGGAATAGATCAGTTTGAGATATCTGGTCAGTGTGGACGAGTTGGACTGAAGGGTCTGTTTCCTGCTGTACATCTCTATGACTCTATGATTCTACATCTCCCTAATTCTTCGATGGCCTGTAGTGTATACCCAATAGCATAACTGCCCCTTTTGTGTCTTTGATAGTTTCTGTATCACCTCATTTAATGACCCTTCCATGATATTATCCTTCCTCATGACCATACCTGATTCTTTGATCAATATAGCGTCAACTCAACCCACACCTCCCTTCTATCCCTGTTTCTATCTTGTCTGCATTCCCATAACAAGGAATTTGTTACCTGCAAGAGAGATGGCGTATTGTGTAGCGTGCATTCAGAAGATGTGTCTAGCCAAGCTGGAAATACCTGGGATCAGAGAAGAGTGGGTGTTTGAGGATGATATGAAGTATTTGGATGTTGGCCACGATCCTGTTTTCTAAATCATCCTCAAACATTTTAGAATAGATTAGTTCCCATTGAACCTAACGTCTTGAGTCCAAAATCAGGCATTAGTTTTCAAATTATTTTTTTCAAGGAACTTTTACTGAATGTTGATTTTCCACTTAATTCTGTGCAAAAATCTATTTTCCCTCTTAAAAGTATGAAGTAAATTATAGAATTATAGAATCCTTACAGAGTGGAAGCAGGCCATTTAGCCCATCGAGCCCACCAGACCCTCTGAAAATCAGCTCACCCATTTGACCTTCTGATTTGACATCAGGGCTGGCATTTTCGAGCTCAACCTTTCACCAGCAGAGGGGACTCACACCAGAGCTATTTAAATGCATCATCAGATTAGTTACTCAGTGTACAATTTTCTTAAACTGTCTGGGGAATATGTGGCAAATGCTCAAAGACTTTATCGTGATTTCAAAGTTTCTGCGGAAATGACTTGTGCACAAAAATGGTACAACAGTAGGCATTCCCTTTGGAAAACAACTTAATAAGGAAAATGAGAAAAAATAAGCTGTCAGAAAAGGAAGAAGGAAAGGATGGCTGGATTTTAGAAGGAGGCGATATCCATATAAGTGTTCAAGGGCCAGTTCTCCTTCATAGACCTCAATGAGAAACAGTGTCTGACATGTTTATGTTTAAATTAAGTTGTTATTGAAATCTGCCACATGTTACAGGCACAACTGAAAACTCATGAGTAATACAAAGATTGCATTGCCAGTGCCTGTGAGGATGATCTTAGCCATCAATTTCATGTTTCTCTTCAAATCAAACAAAAAAAAGGCGTGGAGTGAGAAAGAGCTTTCATTTGTGTAGCAGCTTTCATTAACTCCCAAAACTCTTCAGAGTCAAAAGGTTGCTTAAAATTGAAGATGCTTCTCTACGTAATTAAGCATGGTAGCCATCTTCATACAGGCATGCCCCACAAATACAGTGATATCCTTTCAAATACAAAAGATGATGAAGTATGCATGGGACATGCTTTCAAGTGGCACAATTTATGACTGAACAAAGTAATCCTTGACAGGCAGCTTCTGCTACAAGTGTTAGAAATGAAGTTACCAAGTGTGATGTGACGTTTCTGATTTAAATACCTTTTATTTTTGAATTTATATCTTTGAATTTTGAAGTAGCATATGGAGTTTGTGTGACTCTGAATGGGTTTCTTGATTAACTTTTAAGTAATTCTGTAACCATGGTTATGACCTTCAGAAAAAGAGACTGAGAGAGATAGTCTTTGAAGTTAATGCTTTTTTACATAGGATTGAACTACAAACAGTGTCATACATTTAGCTATTAGACCAAAAATTCTGTTATCTTTTGGGCTTAGGGGAAATGCCCCTGGCCTGAAAACCTTTTTTTTAGTTTCAGTATTGCAGTTTTGCAGGGTTTTTTTGCTGAAGCTGGCTGTGTCGAGCAGTTCATCCTTAAAAGAACAAACATGGTTTAGGATTATTAAAAATAGGTTACCTCATTGTAAGGTGTTTAATAACTGTTTCATGCCAGAAGTGTTTACTTAAGATCCTGAAACGTTTATTTGAGGCAGAGAATATTTAAGCTTAGTTATGCGATGAATCCCACTGATCCTTTGGCATCAAGATCCCAGCTGTCTTCTGATTATTTGCAAGCCTACTCCCTGAGGTTTAAGAGCTGCAAATTTGAAAAGCCTAGTGGGTATGCCTAATCCTAATGTGGTGTCAAGAACTGAAACCAGCAAACATTGTGGTTCACAACCTGGATTGAAAGTTCATCAATGTTATTAGTTTATGAATTTTTATGGCATTACTGGGCTATTAAAATTGCCCCCTAGGTGATACTATACTTGGGAAAAAGTGAAGGATTTATTTTTCATATTTTGGACCAGAATTTTAAATGGCTAAAGAACACTTCAAAATATTAACTTACTGTTCTGCAAAATCAGATAGCTGAATATTGTCTGTATTTACATCATATTTTCACAAATCACAAGGAAAATGCATAGAGATATTTTGGTAAGCGAATGGTCCAGAAATGGGAGACCTGGTAATAAAAAAAAATTACTGACAATGAGAAACAGAAACACAAAGAAGTTTTAGGTTCTATTCATTGACACATAGAAATGTTTTTAACTTCTTAGTGAAGATTGATTTATTTTTGATAATAAGTAATATCTGATCTTTGTCTGCACCCTGCAAATCATTTGTTGTCTTTGTAATTGTGCTGACCTAGTTTTTCCATCCTATCTAGTATTTAAACTTACTATAATAACACCATGTCTCCATAATAATTCAAAAACTGGTTGTTAAGAATATTGTATTGGTGCAGCACAAACAGAACTACACTGGAGAGAACACAGAAATTGCATTGCAGGTTTAGGCACTTGAAACTTCCATTAATAAATTATTTTGGAAAAAGCAAATGAATCAAACTTACTTCAGAGACATTAACAAAAAAAAAACATCCCTCTGTACATGGTTAGCTAAGAAATGAGACTGTAACTGGTTTTATGCCAAAATGAATTCCACTTTCCATTTCAATATTACTTGGAAATTTTAATTTCGAATAAAAAGCAATTCCATCAGCAAACATCAGCTCTCATTCATAAATTATTCTACTCTCTACAATTCAATGTCAGCTGAATTTCTGGCTTGTTATTTTTACTATATAAAGCAGAACCAGAATAATTAGTGGTAATGGAATGGCACTTTGGTAACATCTGTCTGTGTATTCTTGAAGGATGGTGAGCAGTGACTTGCCATCCATTTGGCATTTAATCCAGTGTGGATCCCTCTGCAGGGGATCTGTGGACAGGAAGGCAACAATGTGGATCATCAACCAATTAGATTGAAGAGTCATCATTTAGCCATACAGTGTTCAACCAGAAGCATGTACTCACAGAGTCACAGAATTGTTATAGTGCAGAAGGAAACCATTCAGCTCATCGCATCTGCATTGGATCCCAGGTCATTTTAATTTTGTGCCAATCTCTTTCCTTTTTCCCCATAGCCCGGCACATTTTTCCTCTTTAAATAATCATCCAATGTCCTTCAGAACACCTCAGTTGAACTAACCTCCACCACAGTTCCAGGCAGTACATTTCACACCCTGACCAATTGCTGCATGAAAAAGATTTTTCTTACTTTGTATTTGCTTCTTTCACAAAACATTTTAAAACTGTGCCCTTTGGTTCTCAACTCCTTTATGAGAGGGAATCATTTCCCATTAGGTACTCTGTCCAGACCATTCAGAATTTTTGAACCTTCTATTATATCTGCTATTAGCCTTCTCTCCAAGGAATACAATCCCCACTTCTCAATTCTTACCACACAATTGAACTGTCTCATCCCTGGAACCATTCCCGTAAACCTTTTCTGCACCATCTCACTGCATTCATATCTTTCCAGAACTGTATACAATACTCCAGCTCAAAATGAAACAATATAGGAGAAAATATATAAATTAGATTTAACTTGAAATCAGAAGGTCAAATAAAAACAGAGGCCAAAAGCAATAGTGGGAGAATAAGAGAGCCAGAAACAAAAATCATTTATAAAAAATTATTATAAATCTTCACATTCAATGTGTACAAAATTGAATGATTGTTTGAGACTGATCATGCTGTTGAAAGTTTAGTTAAAATTGTATGCACCAACCCTAAATTTTTCTGTCATTATTAGTGGATACCTTGTAGCTAATTATGACATCTTTCCCCCTTTACATGGATCTAGTGCTGAATCAACCAGCAACAGATGAGAACAGGTAAGTAATTTGGAAAGAAATGTATGGCCGTGGACTAAGAATCCAGAGACCTAGAACAACACTTTTGGGACCAGGACTCAAATCTCACCAATGTGGTTGGTGGAATTTTATTTCAATTAATAAATTTAGAATATAAAGCTAGTCTCAGTGATAGTCCTATGAAATTATCATCAATTGTCATAAAATACTCAGCTGGTTCACTAATATTCTTCAAGGGTATAGACTCTCAGCAATATGATAGATTCTTAACTGCAATGTGAGAAGTGGCTTAGCAAGCCAACCAGTTCAAGGGCAATTAGGGATGGGCAATAATTATTGACTTGACCAGTGGCAGCTACATCGTAAGACAAAGGAAAAGAAAATTGTGCATTTGGTACTCCAGATGTTTCTATCTGATTTACTCTGTAATTATGGTGGCCTCATTGTTATTATCACACAAATTCCAGAACAAAATGCTTCGACATTTTGACTAGATTCCATGGTTATTTAATTTTTTCTTTAAAATGAGATCAAAGGCCATATGGTGAATGATTTTTTAACCCAACTTTGTTATTTGAAATGCAGCAACTAAAACAGTAAATATTGACATAGTTCCCCATGCAGGAGTTAAACTGCCTAAATATATCTGTCAGAAACTGAAAAACTGCTTCATCGATAAATTGGTGTATCTTGCATGTAGCATCCCAATGCAATTTTAAAATTCAGTTTACTGGCCAACCCTCAACCTCTATAGGATTTTGATGAGAAGAGAGGGAGATAAACAAGACTTCATGATAGCAAGAGTTGAATGGAAAGCAAATGTCTGAAGCATAAAATACACATAATATTATGAAATTTCTGTTTTATGAAGCCCGCATGTGACAACAAAATGCTCTTAATAGCAGTGGTGATAGGAAAAAAGGAACAGGAGAGTCTATAGTTCCACTGAAAATGGGAGGTGCCATGGTGTGAGGAGATGTAAGATGCAATAGAGTGGATGTTTGAACAGGAGAGAGACAATCTAATGCCTTATATTCTGAGGAAAGCTGGAGAAATGAAGTGTTTCATGCATTTGTGCTAATTTAGTGAGATTGGTGGAATAGTTATTGCACTGGATCCAAGCCATCGTCATTCTTGGAGCTTAAAATCTCTGCCATAGATTACATTTTTTAAAGTGTAAAAATATAAAAATTAGCATGAAAACAGAAATGACATCCATACAATATTGCAAACCATGCAATACCTCTTTAGCTGATTAATACAATGCCCTGGGTCACTTCTAATTATATCCTATTGTTAGTTGCCTCTTTGTGATAAGATGATGACTAACTATATAGAAAATGAAATCAAACAGCAGCTTGTACAGCTGATAAATTCCAATAAATTTCACGCCAGTAACAAAGAGTGTGAAGCTTCTTTACTGTCTGAATATAAACTAATTTGATATTAATCACTAAATTGTTGAATGATGCTATATTAATGATGAAAAGTTTCAGCTTTCCATATCCCTGTTGTTGTCTAGTCTACTGATTATCGTGATTAATCTGAAAAATGTACATGGAGTTACAACATTGTCTGTTAATGTAACTACTTACTAAAAAATTACTTGAGCCAGCCGAATGAGATCTTAATTCTTAATTTCACAATATCATTGGCATTTCAGTCTCCAATTTCCTCCCACTCAAGTTTGATCAAGTTTTTGTGCTGAGGAAGTTTTTTTTTAATCAAGGAATACATGATGAAGTTAGAAAACATGGATTCTCAGCACCAGTGATCATTGAAACAAAGGAAATGGGAGCAGAAGTTAACTATTCAGGCCGTCAAACCTGATCTAACATTCAAACATTTCAGGCTGATTTTCTACCCCAAAATCATTTCCCACACAATCCCCATATTCCTGATAATATTCTGAAATTTATTGGTTTCACCCTTGATTATACTCAATAACTGAACCTTCAGTGCCTTCTGAAGCAGACAAGTAAAGCTTTTTCCTCACTGTTATCAGACTTTTGAATGGTCCTCACAAATGTTAATGTTGATCTCTCCTTACTGCATTCTTCTCTGTGGCTATAACACCGTATTCTACAGTCTGCTCTGCTACCTGATGCACTTTGCATGATATGTTCTGCCTGTGTAGCTCGCAAAGTACACTTTTCACTGTGTGTCTGTACATGGGACAACATTAAATCAATCAATCAACTGAGTGAAGAAACTCCCTCTTATCTCATTTTCAAAAGGTATGCTCTTATTCTGAAACGGTGTCCTCTGTTCCAAACTGACAGAGACATTTATCTATTATATTGAGCACTATAAAAATTCTGTATGCTTCACTGAGATTAACCTATCATAGATAATAGAATATTATCAACTTTGTAATATATATATATTAAAGACTTACAATATGTTTACTTAAAATGCAAAAAATATCAGAAAGAAAGAAAGCATAATATTCACCATTTAAATTATAAGAATTTATTGCCAAAATAAAACAAATGACATGAAAACTAATAACTACACTCTATCTAAAATATCAGTATGTTAAAGACTTTAAAAATACAATGAACAATGCTTCCACTTTAAGCAAACTTTCTTTGTTCAAGTTTCTTTTTACATCCATCTAAATAATACATCCAAAACTTAAATCAAATATTTTCCAAACTATTGATTACTCACATGGTCTGAGTACTGTTTTCAAGGTTTGTGTTAGGGTTCAGAAATCTTAGATCTTATGCTTATTTTTGACAATGTTTTCCCTTCAAATGTCCTTCAAGCATCCCATGCTTGTATAATCACATTTCAACATTAGCATTGCTAACATCTTGAGCAAAGAAATTAGAGTCAAGTTTTCCTGAATTTAATGTTCTTACCAATAACACCTCAGAAACTATGTACCCTGCTTCTGTGGTGTCCATCACATCTGATTCTAGCCCTATCTCAGTTCGTACAGTTCCCAGACAACTCACTACTCAGTAGAGCATCTCTTGCGTCTGCACCATATAAGGACTGGCAATCCAAAGCTGCTCTGCTCATTCATGGATGTTTCCAGAAGATGTTTGAAAAAGGGAAGATGACACTGTGATTCTTTAAAAGAGACTAGGAAGTCATGCTTGAGGAAGTGGTGCAAAGGAAATGAATTCTCTTCCTGGAGGAACAGTGGAGAAGCCTGTGACATCAACACACTTGCAGCTTGGTCTGAAGTCACCACCCGGTCAGTGGCATCTTGATGGTTTGGAAGAATATTGAGCAGTGCCATAAGGAGGTCAATGACCTTTACTACTTTACTAGGGTTAATGCCACATTTCTCTTTGCAACCTCACACTCATTCTGTCTCTGCTGCTATACCCACCTCTCACCAAGGCTCTTGCTTTACTATTCTCACTGCTGCCTGCAACATCTTTTTCACTCAATGTTGCTCAACCCCCAACATGCCGTCACTCAGTATACAGTACTCCTCACCATCTTTCGCCCTACTGCACCCAGTTTCATCTCACTTAATTCCTCCTTTCCACTCTTCACAGAATATTGTCCATAACAGGGCAGAGAGAGGACACAATTCTAATCTTTGAGGGAGAAAATCAGGGTTGAAACTTTATTGCTGGAACAGCACAGCAGGTCAGGCAGCATCCAGGGAACTTCACAGAATATTGTCCATAACAGGGCAGAGAGAGGACACAATTCTAATCTTTGAGGGAGAAAATCAGGACCTTGTCCATAGGGATGCCACCAACCAAGTAACCATCACTCTTCTTTCTGCTATAACTGTCACAGTAACACTGTTGCTTGTCTTCTTCATTGCTCTACCCCTCTTACATTCGCTCTTTGGTCTTGTAAGTAGTTCCAGTATCTCCACTACTACTAGTGGGCAGGGAGAGGAGCTTTTGACGAGATGTAAAGAAAACATGTTTCACTCACAGGGGAGTGGGAATCTGGAACTCACTGTCTGTAAGAGTGGTAGAGACAGAAATTCTCATAACATGAAATAAATATGTAGATGTACCCTTGTGATGTGAATACATATAAGGCTATTGGCCAAATGCTGGAAAATAGGATTATAACAGCTAGGTGGCTGTTTTTGACTGGCACATGTGGAAACCTTAGGCATTAACCTGCTTTGTGAACATATCCTAGTCCAAGCTCTTTTAATCATATCACTCAGGCCCAGGAATCGCTCCACCAACAGAGGAGGTGAAGAAGCAATGTATTGCAACCTGAAAAGATTCACCTAGCTGGTCAAGTAGCAAAAGTATTTCCAGGTTTCCATAGTATACTCAGGTTACTGCAACTGATCTCTTCACAACTTGGACCAAAGGACCTCATTTAGTGCTGAGGATGGCTCGGATCAGCACATTCAATCTTGTCATTACAGCTAGACAGATCTTTATTCACACAGCTGATATGTTTAGAAATGTGATAACAAATTTACATTGAAATGTTACTTGTGCTACCTGCATGCCTTCAGAAGGACTTCTTCATTCTTTCCTTCTGATGACATCTTGATGCAGCCCTGGGGTCCACAGATAGGGTGGAGGGAGCTGTCCTACATTGAAATCTTTGGCCTTAATGATTTGGTCAGGTAAACCTGGAAAACGTGCTGAGTGCATCCCACCAAGAGGCAGATGTAATCTCCTCAAATTAATGGTCAAGTGACCATGGGCCGAAAACTGGCATTCTAAATTGACCCCAACCAGAGGAATCGGACCTAAGATAAAATTTGCCAAACTAACTTAAACAGCAACCAACAGCTAATATCCACAGAGGACAGTGGAAACTAAAATCAAGAAAATCACAAAGGTTCAAGCGGAACCAGTTACAACCAGTCTGAGGGTTATGTATTGGAGAAGTATCAATCAGACGTTTTGGCACCATGACTTTCAGCCAGTGCCCTAGGATGTGCATTGTACACCTCCTTATATGACAACACGGAAGGGTGTTGGTGCCACCCTATTGGATGTTTTGAAATCTGCTCATGAATCCATTGGCCAAACGATACAGAATATTCAGGAAGATTCAGGACAAAGACAATAAAAACACATACCTGGAATCCAGCCCCTCAGTGAAGGCCCATGGCAGAAGACTGTGTGGCAACCTAAGAAGGCCCAGAAGAAGATCTACCCTGTCCTGTGAGACCCACCTACATGAAAGAGAGCCAGCTCTATGTCAGAGAAGGAGATTCCAAGGGTCCAGCTCAAACGCATGGATTGTTTTGGGTAATATCCTTTCTCAGACAGATAGAGCCTGAAGGAGAGTAAACATTGTGAAAATTTGAGAAATGTCTTTGACAAATCTGTGTTTGCTTGTGCATATTAATGACATTCTTTATTGCCAACTCAATAAGGTTGTCTCCTGCCTGAAGCTAAGCAAGTGCCTGATTTCTGGCACTGCTCTGTCTTCCAGCCACCTAGGGTATTTCTTTCTCAATGGACGGTGGAGTGTAGCAGTGATGTACTCCCCAGTAGGTGTTCCTGACTTGGATCTATTTAAAATACCCACTGAGATGTCAGTATCTTAGCTGCTGGGAGATTCAAGAGGCAGCCTTGTTTGTATATACTCTGATCTTAGCTTCCTTCCTCAGAAGAAGCGCAGATACCTTGTGGACCGTGCACTTGGATGCTGACACCATGCTAATGCCACTAATATTGTAGAGATAAAAGAGAGAACGCACTATGAATAAGGACAGAGGTTTGGGCATGTTAAGAACACATTACAGTGGTGGTAACATTAGCTTGCTTTCTCTCCGTGGATGCTGCCTGACCCACTGTGATCGCCAGCAGTTTTTTTTCCTTTCAGACAATACTTTTAGCTTAGTTGCCACAACATGGATGTTTCAGCATCACTACAGGTAGAGTCTCAATCCTTGCCAGCCAACACCTGGAGCTCTTCAAGTTGAGGTGCTGAATGTCAGGTACATTACCACCCTGGCCCTCTCCACCCAACTATGAGCCATTTCTCCTCGAATTAGGCAAAGGGAGGGATTACATAAATTGAAAGTGGGTGGCATAACTATTAGTGCTCGTTCAGGTGGGGAAAAGTAAGTGAGTAAGCAGTGCAGAGGGCACACAGGATTAGTAGTCTGGGGTTGTTGGGGTGGGTAAGAGCGAGTGAGGAAGATGTTGTATGCAGTAGTGAGATTGGTAGAAAATGACCTTTGGTGGGAGGTGTGTGCAGTAGTGGAGATAGAGAGAGTGTGAGATGACAAAGAGACGTAGCACTTAACTTTGCAGAACAGAGAAGCTTATTGACATTCTTGTCCCATTGCTGCATATTCCTCAGAACAGTAGAAATGGCAGTGACCAGGTGGCAACTTGGACAGGGCACATCAAGTCTGCTGTTGTGGCTTTCTCTGTCATTCTAGGAGAAACAAAAGTGTCCCTCTTCCAGACCAACCCATCCACCAGGAGCTTCCACCTGTCTGTAAAGTGGAGCAATCAATTACCCCTTCTCTGCCATGTTGTTTGCATATAAAACAAACCGTGCAGGGCTGCTTTGAACGGTTGGCACTCAATCAGAAGCATGGCTGCAGAGTTGAGGATTATCAGATCAGCCATTATCTCATTGAATCCAAGTTGTTATTCTCCCAGGTATCAGTGAGAAACTATCCAGTGATAATTCCCTATTTGAAAGTCAAATCAGTTAACATCACCATATCTTGGACTAACAGAGCTTCTATGGGTCTATAAAAAGAGAGTATCTCAGAGAGCCTAAACTTTTCTGACAGCTGGTGACTTGCAATGAATGACTATTTTGGAAATTACTTTTATTTCTAACATTTCCATTATGCAAGTAGGAGCAAATATCAACTCCTTCTCAGCGACACCCTTTGTCAAATGTGCTTTGCTAGAAAGAGAATGATTTTCCCCATAACATTATAGGCAAATTGTTTCAGTTTTCTACAGAATATTGAATATGTACACCCTGTATCATCTACTCGTACCGATGTTTCAACAGCTAAGATACGTATCCCTACTTTTCTTTTATTTTCTTAGCTTCAACAGACAGTATTTATTATTCTTTCCCACCAAGAACATGATATGCTGTTGTACTTAAATGCTGTTGTACTCTGGAAGAATCATTAAAAAAAGATTAGTTTAATATCTTCTAAGTCAACTAAGGGCAGAAATTTGAGTCCACATTTTTTTCCTAAACTGAAGTTCTTCATTGTTTTTATTTGCTCCCATGATTTTCTTATCAGTTTCAACAAATCACCAGTGACATTGTGCAATCAGTCTCGAATCAATCTGTTTAACAGTCAAATCAAATCACTTAACTGGACTGTTTCTTTTTTGGATGCGAATTCATATTTTCTGTGAGGAACTGGCCCAATTATCGGGATGCAATTATCATTTTCCAGGTAAAACTATTGATCCAATGTCACTTCTGACTTCTTCTGCCTGATTTCTGACCCTATATACTTAAAGGCCTCTAAATTCAGACTTTGACTCTTAAATTCCCTTTTTATTTGTAATCTCTCACATATTACTTTAATTTCAGATAATTACTCTGCAGAAAATTATTGTTATGCATCATAAAGATGCCTGCCAGTTTGTCTCTTCATATCAATAGAACATTGTTGAATTCAATCTATTTCCAGGAAGATGGGCCCAAGAAATACCATAACTTCACAATTGCATTCAACACATAAACACACTTGTTTAATTTCCATAGCTTCTGTTTTATGTCTTATGCCTCTTTAGATTGTTTCAAAAAGAATTCCCTTTGAATGTTTTCATTCTGTAAAAATGCAATTGTTATATCAATTTACTTACATTTACAGGAATATGCTGTTAAAACAGCTAAGGTCGTCAAGATCACTTTTTCCAAAACAGGAGAACTTGGTCATTAAGTTTCTCTTTCAAACTCCACGTGACTAGTTAAACCATTATTCACCATCATCTATTTCCCTTTTAACCTTAATTAGTTGTTATATTTAAATTATATGACATCTACAGGTAGCTTACCATTCTCTGTATATAACGAACCACTGGTTGTATTAACTTTATACTGCTACCAGCTTGTGCTTCTTCTACAACTTCCTTATCAGGAGGCTGTCACTGTAAGTCACTTGGAAGTTGCTGAAGTCCCACAGGGAGGGCTAGTTGTATTATCACCGGACTATTAACTCAGTTATCCAATTAATGTTTTGGGAAGCTGAGTTCAAATCCCAGCACGGTAGATGGTGGAATTTGAATTCAATAAAAATCTGGAGTGTCTAAATGACCATGAAATCATTGTCAATTGTTGAGGAAAACCCCATCTGGTTTACTAATGTCCTTCAGGAAAGGAAATTGCCTTCTCTACCTGGTCTGGCCTCCACGTGATTCTAGACCCATGACAATGTGGCTGACTTCTATTTGCTCCACTGAGGAATTAGAGATGGTCAATAAATGCTGGCCCAGCCAATGATTCCCTCATTCTATGAATGAGTAAAAAAAAACCATGCTCCCACCTCTCAAGTTTTCATTCTCATTTCAGGTGAATGTTCCAGCCCAGACCCCTCTAAGCTCTCTTTTAATTGAATGTTTCACAAAGACCTCGGTGGCATCAAAAAGTGCTCAGCCCAAATTAATAGCTTTGCAACTGTTCCTTCCTATGAAGGAAAAACCTTTTCATCTCTGCCAATTTCTGTCAAGCCATCAGCTGTCACCCCATAAACTTTGACAAACACCTCAGGAGGATACAATTTCACTCTTCTTTGGGAACAGTTGTGATGAAAGATGTAGAGTTTCTATATTTTATTGGCATCTTTGGAAGGTCAATTACTACAGAGACAAGTAGATGTGTTTCATTTCTATAAAGCTTTTCTATTTTAAAATACAATCAAGTTAGAGTCCATTTGAAATGGTAACCTTACCCCAGCTTTACTCAGAAAGTAAATAGTTGTAGACCGCTGTGATGTATAAATGGGAAATTGTTAATACTGCTATGGTTTACATAGGTGACTGAATATTACAGGTCATTAGCTTGTTTTCATTTCAGAATGATCAGGTATTAATTTGAGTTTATAAATCCCAGAGACTGAAAGGGCAGTTCCATGGAGACATGACTAGGCCCAGAAACTTATTTTAGTTTCTCTCCTTAAAGGTGTTTATGGCAGCTCAGATAAAGCACAGTTCTCATTGGAAAAGTTTAATTTGTGCAGTGAAATAAAGTTGGATAGAGGAATCTGGCAATCTGAATGAATATGATGAATGATCATGCTAAACAAGTTGTTTATCAATTTGTGCTTTTGAAGAAATGGCATGAGAAACATGAACAGTCTTGAGCACACCAAACATGAGGAGGCAATAACACAGCAGAGAGTCGGTCCAGACTTTAGTGTATGGGCAGCTCGAATGGTGGTACGGTGGCTCAAATTGCAGTACAGTGGTTCACAGCGCCAGACACCCAGGTTTGATTCCCACTGTGTGACTGTCTGTGTGGAGTTTGTACATTCTCCCAGTGTCTGCGTGTCTTTCCTCTGGGTGCTCCGGTTTCCTCCCACAGTCCAAAGATGTGCAGGTTAGGTGAATTGACCATGCTAAATGGCCCATAGTGTTAGATGCATTAGTCAGGGGTAATTAGAGGGCAGGGGATTGCGTCTGGGTGTGCTACTCTTCAGAGAGTCGATGTGGACTTGTTAGGTCAAAGGGCTTGTTTCCACACTGTATGGAATCTAGTCTATCAATATATTTTATATATATATTATTTGATATTATATTCCATACAGTGTGGAAACAGGCCCTTCGGCCCAACAAGTCCACACCAACCCTCAGAAGAGCAACTCACACAGACCCATTCCCCTAACTAATGCATCTAGTCTCATATTATTGATCATCCTTTGATAACTTTAACCAATTTATGTGTCAAAGTATTCATGTTGGTAAGGTGAACAAATGGACACAAAACTTGGTTTGCAGTTCAACATGATTTTATTAACAAAATATTAGTTATTAAAAACACCATGTGAGGATCCCAGAATATTCACTCCACGTCCAGCTCTTTCCATCTGAGAAAAGATATTACCTGCAATGATCCACATCTTTGAGTGGGGCTTTTGCAATTTCTTTCCTCTCTGATGTAGGACTGGCTCTCTTTCATGAAGGTGGGTCTTGCAGGTCAGCGTGGATCTTCTCCTGGGCCTTATTGGCTTGCTGCATGGCTTCCTGCCACAAGTCTTACTGCGAGCTTTCACTACCAAAATGCTCAATTTTAGGCCCAAAGTGTAACTATAAGGAAACATATAAAGGGGGAAGGCATTGAAGGCATTCCAATGCCACAGTTGTCATCGAATAAGCAGAGTTAGCTAAACATTTTGACTAGAGGTTGGGCACTGAGACACTTGGTGGTGGCTGGCAGGGAGGACGCTGCAGGTATAATGGAAGTATTAAGAGAGACTCCAAGAAACCCTGACAAGCTGACGGAACACCAGAGGAGACTTGCTCATGAGAATAAGCAACTTCAAGATAGATCATAGTGCGGAAGCAGGCCATTTGATCCATTGAGTCCACATTGACCCTCGAAAGAGAATGACACATAGGGATGAGTAAGAATGAGCGGCGGCATCTGCAATAGCAAATCCAGGTTGTTGGGCATAAGAAACACATAAGTAACAAACAAGAGCCAGGAGGGCAGCATGGATAATACCCTCAGTGTTAGGTTAAAAATCACACAACACCAGGTTATAGTCCAACAGGTTTAATTGGAAGCACACTAGCTTGAGCATCGCTCCTTCATCAGGTGGTAGTGGTGTATCACCAAAGATGGAAGCTACAATGATACATTAGAACATTCATCTTTGGAGACAGAAGGTTTCTGACATGTGAGTCTTTAATGAAGATCGCTTAGACCTCACAGAGTTTGTGGTCATGCTGTGCATGTTAAAGTTGAAATGGCTTTGAATATTGCCCCTGGATCTTTTCAAAAACCTTGCAATGAAAATAATGATTTTGAAATTTGTATTTTTGAAGTAGACCCTAGTGAAAGGAGAAACTGAGAAAGAAAACAGCTTCAAAGGAAACTAAGACTGAAACTAAAGTTGGAAAGCAAAATGTTTGGGGACTGGTTGAAAACGTGTAAAAGGACGCAGAGCATCAGATCGTAAATGATGGCTCTGGTGGTGCAGTACAGGAAAGCTGAAGAGTACAGAGTCTACGTCCACAAGTTAAGTACAGATAAATACCTGTTTACAGTTACTGCCATTGTGTCTGTTACTTGAAGAAAATATTGGTGGATCTATACCATTAAGACTGTACCAGCAGAGTTCAGAAAATTTTATAAATATGTCAATTTATTTGACAAAAGCCCATGGAACTCTTTTGGTTGTGCTGGTGTTACCTGAAGATCAGACTAAATCCAGGAGAAAGAGGTGTTGACGTTCTTTGTGAGGAAGACAGACTCTTATAGACTTTGGGACTGAGATTGATGAATATATGTTGATTAAAATGCTGAGTCAATTTACAAAGTCTTTGTTCCATGATTTAATCTTAATCCATAATTTCTACTATGCAGAAATAACTGCTTACTTATGAAGTCCAGTTCTCCCAGTGCTACCCATTTAGCTGGTTTCAGAATCCACCAAGGTAATTTGCTGTAATGAAGGGTACATCCAAATGATGTGACTGTGCAAGCCATAGTCCTTCATAGTCTGCAGATAATGCTTACTATGACATTTTTCATCCTTAGGCACCCCTGCTACAACTGAGACACAATGAATATAGTCATGAGACTTTGCCTCTGTCAGCACCTGCAGAGTTGAATGTTATCAACTGAGGAAGAATGCATCCCATTCATGTAACCTCAAGATTTTGAGATCAGTTCACTCTGTTTCGGACCATCTGTCCATTACTCACTCCTTTGTGTGATGTACTCTTGGCATTTGCAGAATGCCTCCTTCACCTAGGAAGAATAGAAATAAAATGAAAGATATATCTTTCTCTTCCAAATCAGGAGAGAGTTAAGCTAAGGGTGCTTACCCTCACCGTGTCCACTGGAACAATCACATGAGAAGTTACGGTCTTCAATGTTGCCTCCACCACAGTAACATTAGTTATAAGCTTTGCTTGTGGCTTCTATGTTTAGAAGAACCACATACCCTCAGGCTGCTTATCTCAGATTTATACCGCTGATTACAGATTCAGAGGTATCCTATCTGGCTGTCATGATGCATTCACTTTGCTTGACATGAGAACGTCCTTGAAGCACTTGCTGTACTGAACCTATGCCTTTCCCACTATTCTGCAGTTACTTATGTATATTGTGTCTTTATTGAACTGCTGTAAAGTGAATGCCTGCAGCAAGTGCCTCATCATAGAAGACACCAATAATATAGCAGGGTAAGAGGTGCATTACTACAGCGTTGCTCTTCTATCACAAACAAACGCCTTTTGAAACAAAATTAATCATTTGTGTAATTTACAAAGTGGGTAGTGAGTCACTCAAGTTACATACTAAGTACATAATTGTTCTAACGCATTGGCAGTATATTATTCTCATCAGTCCCCGCACATGCATTTCATACACAATCATGTGTCTCTTAATGGTACACATACCTATATCTGTCATCTATTTACCTCAATGATGTTTCTTTTCCAGGAAGTGTTATTCCCCTGTCACTTTATGTTGCCAGGTTACCTGTTGCTGCCCAGTTTTCATTGTTGGGGTGCTGTGGACTCTGAGGCTGATGGTTGATCTGTGGTCTGTGCAGATGGTGAGTGCTCAACTTCTTGATTGGTCACCTGCTGTGAAGGAACAGCTTCTTCCCCAGTTGTATGTATTTGGCTATGATTGCAATGGTTTATCTGGTTGTTTACTTGCACTGTGTATGATGGAGATAACACTGGCTCTTCACAGCTCCCATGTTGCCGGTTGGCCTGACTACTATGGAAAGTGTCTTGGCTTTTTAACCCTATCAAGGTCTCAAATGCTCAACTCTATCACACTTTTTTCATTATGCATGAAAGCAGAGCTAGGAATGTTAGGTGGAGTTTTAATGTGCTATAATGTTCTGACATATTACTTTGCCTTAAATAATCATAAAGGGCTGAATCATACATTTTGTTTCGACTAAGTCTATATTGCTTTAAGTTTTTTGGAGAATTTTCCAGCATGCAGCCTAGCTCGCCATATCTAAACCACTCTGGCCTCATTAATTACATGCCACATTTCTGTGGTGTCTCTCACATCCAGTTTATGTCTCATCTTACCACATACTGTTCCTGCAACTGCTAAGGAGAAAGTGAGGTCTGCAGATGCTGGAGATCAGAGCTGAAAATGTGTTGCTGGAACAGCGCAGCAGGTCAGGCAGCATCCAGGGATCAGGAGAATCGACGTTTTGGGCATAAGCCCTTCTTCAGGAATTTCCTGAAGAAGGGCTTATGCCCGAAACGTCAATTCTCCTGATCCCTGGATGCTGCCTGACCTGCTGCGCTGTTCCAGGAACATATTTTCAGCTCTGCAACTGCTAAGGCAGACAGAGACAAATTGTTGTCTCACTTTGCAGATAAGGATGTTGAGGTCCTGCTGGATGGATGGTGCCTATGTGGAACCTCCTCCTCCCCAGGATCAGCAGTGGATACCAGGTCACCAGATTGTGCCAGCCATTGTCTGAGGTTTCCACTTGGGTTAAAGTAATGTCCAGCACTGTAGGAAGAAGGTCAATGTCCTTCACCATTCTGCTAGGGTGACCACCATCAATATTTCTTCAATACCTCACACATACTGTATCTCTGCTACTGCACCCAACCCTCACCATGCTTCTAAAGCTCTTGCTTTTCCCTCACCCAATCTCATCCACCCAATCCTAACACCATTAATCTTGCATTGCTTCTGCACTGCCTACTCACTGAATAAAGATAAAGTATTGATTAATTACAAATAAAAATGCTCAAGGACAGTAAGAACTACTTAATTCACAAAACATTAATATTCAGAAACAAGAAAATGTTGAAGGTTAAGAGTCAAGCTCACATCTTTGATTGTTGCTTAATGATTAGGGATATATCTTGCAATCACAAATGTCAGAAACATGGAAAATATGATTGGAGTAGACCATTCAGTGATTTGAGTCTGCTTTACTATTCAATATGATCATTCAACTCAGAATGGTATTTCTGCTTTCTCCCAAACCTTTGATGTTTTTAGCCCTTAGAATGATATCTGGCTCTTTCATAAAAACATTCTATATTTTGGCATCAAATAACTTCTGTGGCAAAGGATTCCACAGAGTCACTCTCTGGATGAAGAAATTTCTCTTCATCTCAGTCCTACCTGAATCCTTTAGCTATGATCCCTGGTTCTGGACTCACTGATCACCAGGAACACCCTTCCGATGTTGAGTCCAGTTAGAACTATATAATTTTCTATGAGATCCCCTCTTATTCTACTGAACTCCAGTGAACATAGGCCCAGCTGATACAGTCTGTCTTCATACATTCATCTTGCCATCCCTGGAGTCAGTCTGGTAAAGCTTCATAAATATTAGACAGAGACATTTTTACATCCAGACACGAGGAGTCTTGGACTGGACTCCAGGAAATGTCACATCCCATTTTACATACCTGGACACAGTGGAATTTTATAACAAAGCCCAGAGAAATTCTCATGGATCATGGCAGCTGGTTGCATGTTGCATATTATGATAATGAAAGAGGTTAGCAATTTTTGAGAAGATTTGTAGCTCAGGTCAATGATAAGTATGTAAGTTAGCTCGCTGAGCTTGAAAGTGGTCTTGCACCATCTGAAATCAGAAGACAGTGATATTAAAAAGCACTGCATAATATTTCCTTCTCACTTATTAAGAATACAAAGGATTGAGCAGATATTTGGTGATACAATCAGCATTCAGAAAAAGGACTGAAAGCCAATATTTTCAAGAAATAAAGATCAGGCCTATTTTTACACCTACCCCACCATTTCTGCCAGTCGTCTTCATTACATGCTCAACATCTCTGTCTTAAAGATTTCTGCCAAGTACTTTCGTAAAACAGAAGTCAACATTTCTCATTGCAGCTAAAAAACAATGAAAGCACAAACAGAAATGAAGTTAAAAGCTCAATCTAGACCAAGAGATTTCGTTTCAATTAAATAGGTCTGCTTACCACCCACTTGTCAGGAAGCTCACTAGATTGAGGCTACCAATATTGGGCTACAATGGCTGTGAGTAAGACAGGTTCTGAGGATTGGGTTTGAGGGGGGTAGGGATGTTGTGCATGGGCTGTAGGGAACATCGAAGGGGATTTTCAGGGTAATACAGGCTTGCGGGCATACTTCTGAATCTTTGATATGGTTAACATTTTAATGTGTTTGAGAATCTGGTCATTTTTTGATGTGAGTCTTTCTCATGTGGCTGCTTGGCCAGCCACTGGGTACCTGAGAGTGCAAAAGAGAGTATAAGCATAGTGCAGCATAACTGAAGTGTTATTGGCATTCATTCTGACAATCGTAGCGACTGATTCAAAAACTAGCAATACTTAAATCATAGAGGCTTGGATAAAACTGGGATTTCATCAAGTAAGAGTGTCCTTTATCCAAGCCAGAGGTAAAGAATAGTTTCTGTGTCCCCTCATCAGGTGTTGTGGTCACAGATGGTTCTGCTTTGGATATGCAATTGTAAATTCAAAGGGCAACTTCATACAATATAGCACTGATAACAATATGCACCCATATGCTGGCACATTCACTGACTTGCCAGACAGACTCTGTCTTGATTTAAGGAACAAAGAGGAGCCCAATTACAATTTAGCAGAGGGCACAGTGCAAATTCTGCATTCTCTGCAACCTCTGTTCCATCTCCTTCTTCTGTTGCAGAGTCTATATGTCTGTTGGAACCTCCGTGTGTACATATTGCTCTGTTTTCCCTGTATGGTTGCTACAAATCTCATTGCCAAATTCCGGAACTCACCAGAACTGTTCTACAAGTGCTCCATAGTCCATGCAGAATCTTTGCAATAGCGGAAATCATACTAACTTTTCTGCCCTGCAAGTTATACGCTCGGCTCATGAAACAATGCCGGTGATGTACTCTTTGCAGCTAAACCCTGTTATTTGGGTGTAGCAAGTCAATTGAGTGAATGACCTTGCACAGTTCAACTTTCAAATAGAGTATCAAATCAGCTGAAAGGACTAAGTAATGTCACAAAATACAAGGCTTCTCATGTTAATTTGGCTCCTGTATGAGTACCAGTCCTAGTACTCATCCATCCTGGAAGTCTTCAGAGGCATTGAGTGTGATATTTCAAAGACTTTTGGTTTCCATTGTGCTTTCTCCAGTGATATCATACATCACAATTTTGGGCCCATGATCACCTAAAGGTGGAGATTCTGCATTCGCTGAAATTTACCAAGTGGCGTAAAACTGGTATGTTGGGTGTAATTATTGCCCAAATGATATCAATGGGCATTTCTGTTGTTGCTGTCCCTATGTATATTGTGGAGCAGATTTTCCCAATATTGTGTTTACATAGAAGAATAAAACATAAGAAAATTCAGATGGAGAAGATGACATGCTCATAATTGAGCTCACCCAAACCATATTGTGTCTATTTTTTTTGTTTATTCATTTAAATTAGTAGAAAATAAGGTGGAAGAGTGCGAAGCACTGCACTACTTATGTGTAAACCACATGTTTTACACTTCTCCTTGGTGTAGTGTTCAGTGATTTCTTAATAACAGATTATTACGTCCTCATAAATGTTCAACATGAGGATTTCATACAATCTCAGTGGATGAGTTTCATTGGGAACTTTAAAAATTTTGATCTTGGTCTCTAATTATCAGTGTATGCCAAATTGACCCACAAATTAATATTTTTATTAGTCATAGCATACCGTACCATAACACATGTCATAATACTCCCATGTAACATAAACAAAGTTAAAAGTAAAGCATTATCTGACCTTTATGTTGCTTTACCACTTGATTAATTAACTTACCCAAATACTTAAATTATGAATATTATTTTCATTGATAGCACTGAGGTTCAATGTTCTGTGTAGCATTATTATAAACATTATAACAATGTCTGAGGTTTTTGAGAAAGTGACCAAGGTGATTGATGAAGGAAGGATGGTAGATGCTGTCTACATAGACCTTTTGACGAGGTCTGTCATGGCAGGCTGATACAAAAGGTAAAGTAACAGGAGATCTGTGGTGAGCCAGTAAAATGAATATAGAAGACAGAGAGTAGCAATGTAAGGGTGTATTTCTGACAGGAGATCAGTAGTGTTCCACAAGGATCAGTACTGGGACCCATCTTGTTGGTAATATATATACAAATGATTTGGAGGAGAATGTAAATGGTCTGATCAGTAAGTTAGTAGTTGACACAACAGTTGGGAGGGACTGTAGATAGTGAGGAGAATTGCCAGAGGATACAGATATCAGTAGGCTGGACATTTGGGCAGAGAAATGGCAGACGGAATTCAATCCAGAGAAAAGTGAGGTGATGTATTTTGAAAGGTCTAATGTGGGAGGGAAGCATACATTAAATTGTAAAACTCTCAGAAGCATTAACATACAGAGTAACCTTGGCATTTAGGTTTACAGTTCCCTCAAAGTGACAACACAAGTGGGAAAGGTGGTGAAGAAGGCATATGGCATGTTTGCCTTCATCTGTCAGGGCATAGGACATAAAAATTAGTCAGTCATGTTGGATCTGATACCACCCACTCATCCTGGACCGCCACCAAACCTTACTGAAACTGACACAACAGCACCCACCCCAACCTCTGCCCAACCCTCCTGGATTCAATGGGCTTGGAGCAACCCAACCCTCCTGGATTCAATGGGCCTGGAGCAACCCAACCCTCCTGGATTCAATGGGCCTGGAGCAACCCAACCTTCTTGGATTCAATGGGCCTGGAGCAACCCAATCCTCCTGGACATGTCAATTCTTCATCCCTTCTCAGCTTGACAATCACCTCCTTAACCCTGCAGAACTTCACTGGATCCAACACCGCCCATCCTGTCTCCCCTAACCTGAGCCCTGAGCCTACCATAAGCATTTTGCATTTACTTGGCATTCTCTCTTCTTAATAACTGACCCTATGCCCTGACTTGCCTGACTTACTGTCATTTCCATGGTCACTATCAAAGTGCCTTTAGGAGATTCAATTAATTCAATATTGGGAAGTGTCTTGCTCTGCAATGCTATTGCTGTACTGAGTGGGTGTTGCCCTGGTTTTCTCCAATGGATGCATTTCAGTCCTGGAAACCTGCCTAGAAAACTTACTGACAGGTAAGTTGGTAATTTTAAAAAGGATTACCATTGGTCACCTTGTTCCAAAACTAATTAGAATATCTGAGACCATGTCCACAATAACAGATCTCTGTAATGTATAGCTCCACTCCTAACTACTCAGAATTTCCACAATTTACACAGTATAAGTCAGGTATCTGATAGAACAAATTCCACTTGCCTGGATGGGTGTAACTCTAACAACACACTAGAGGTTTGATACCATCTAGGATAAAGAAGCCCACATCATTGGCCTTCCATCCACCAGCCTAAATGTTTACCAAAAATGCACAGTGGCCACAACGAGTATTAGCTATAAGATGCACAGCAGCAACTCACCAATTATTTTTTGAAAGCTCCTCCAAACTTACAATCTTTAACACCTAAAAGAACAAGAGTAGCAGGCAGATGGGAATGCCACCACCTGAAATTTCCTCTCCCCACATCCCATCCTGACTTTGATAAATATTGTTATTCGTTCATCATTTCTGGATAAAGTCCTGTACCTCTCAACTTGACTGCATTTTGGGATGACATCACAAGACTGCAATGGTTCAAGAAAGCAGTTCACCAACATCTATTCAAGAGCTAATTAGGGACAGGCATTAGTGGGTGGCATGGTGACTCACTGTGCCAGGGACCCAGGTTTGATTCTGGCCTTGGGCAACTGCCTATGTGGAGTTTATACATTCTCCCCATGTCTGCATGGGCTTCCTCTGGGTGCTCCGGTTTCCCCCACAATCCAAAGATGTGCAGGTTAGGTGCATTGGTCAGGGGTATATATAGGGTAGGGGAATGGGTCTGGGTGGGTTACTCTTTGGAGGGTCGGTGTGGACTTGTTGGGCTGAAGAATCTGTTTCCATACATTAGGGAATCTAAACTAATTGCCAGTGATGCCAAATTCATATAACTAAATTAGGTAAAAAAAATCATGAGACCTATTTAAGCAGATTCCATTTGCAACATAACTGGAAAGTGTAGTATTAATCAAATGCAGATTGTGTTTCTTAATACACTTTATGATAACAGTCAGAAACCAGTTGGTTACAAAACTACATGTCACCAAGTCTGGCAGCAATACACATTGGCCTAGCTTTTGATGGCAACTGCCACATGCAGTTGTTCTTGTTGTATGGTAAATTGTTGCAATTTGAAGTGATAATGGATCTGGCACATGAGCAAACAAAACAAGCAACTGTGTATCTCATTATTAAATCAGATTGAAGGATTTGGAAAAGTACAGTGCAAAGACTGAAAAGGAAGTATAATTAAAGCGGGCGAATTCAATGTCTAGCAAATTAATTAAAGATAAAGGAAGAAGCGTTAGATCAAGACAGCAAGAAAAGAAAGAGTTATGAAGAATGTATCCATCTCCAGCTTCTCGGAAACCGCGGCCAGGGCAGGGAACTTAAGCTGGTGCTGGATGAACTTCGGATCATTCGGCAGGCGGAGGGGGTAATAGTGAGAAGATACAGGGAGGTAGTCTCACCTCAAGTGCAGGAAAAAGGTACATGGGTTACAGTAAGGGGACAGAAAGGGACCAGGCAGACAATGCAAGGATCCCCTGTGGCTGTTCCCGTCAATAATAAGTGTACTGTTTTGGATACTGTTGGGATGGATGATCTACCAGGGGAAAGCTACAGTGGTCAGGTCTCTGGCACTGAGCCTGGCTATGTGGCTCAGAAGGGAAGGGGGGTGAATAGAAAAGGGCTACTGGTAGGAGAATCAATAGTTAGAAGAACAGACAGGAGCTTCTGTGGTCACAAACGGGACCCCTAGAAGGTATGTTGCCTCCCAGGTGCCAGGGTCCAGGATGTCTCTGATTGAATCTACAAGATTCTGAAGGGGGAGGGTGAGCTGCCAGAAGTTATGGTGCATATTAGCACCAATGACATGGCTAGGAAAAGGGATTAGGATCTAAAAAGTGATTTCAAGATGTTAGGTTGAAAGCTAAAAAGCAGGACGAGCAGAAGAGTAATCATAGGATTATTTCCAGTGCCATGTGCTAATGAGGTGAGGAACAGGGAGTAAGTACAGTTATACACGTGGCCAAAGGACTGGTGCAAGCGGGAGGGCTTCAGATATGTAGTTCATTGTGGCACCTTCTGTGGAAGGTGGGACCTGTATATGAAGGATGGGTTGCACTTAAACTGGAGGGGCACTAATGTCCTGGGCAGGAGATTTGCTCAAGCAAATCTCCTTCATGCAGGTGGTTTGGATGGCGCTGACTTTGTCAGGTGTGTCCAGGAAGGATTCCTGACTCAATATGTAGATAGGCTGACTAGGGGGGAGGCCATATTGGATTTGGTGCTAAGCAACAAGCCAGGCCAGGAGTCAGATCTCTCAGTGGGAGACCATTTCGGTGACAGTGACCACAACTGCCTCACATGGAGAGGGATAGGAACAGACAGTAAGGGAAGGTATGTAATTAGTGGAGGGGAAATTGTACTGCTATTAGACAGGAGCTGTAGAGTATAAATTGGGAACAATTGTTCTATGGGAAATGCACAACAGAAATATGGAAGCTGTTTAAAGAGCACTTCTTGCGAGTGTTAGATAACTTTGTCCCACTGAAACAGGCAAGGAATGGTAAGGTGAAGGAGCCTTGGATGACAAGTGAAGAGGAGCATCTCATCAAGAGGAAGAAGGAAGCTTACTGAAGGTTGAGGGAGAAAGGATCTGGCACAACTTTAGGAGATTACAGGGTGGCTAGGAAAAATCTCACAAATGGACTGAGGAGAGCTAGGAGGGGCACAAAAGAACCTTGGCGGGAAGGATTATGAAAAGTCCAAAGGCGTTTTATACTTACGTGAGGAATAAGAGAATGATCAGAGAGATAGTAGGGCCCATCAGGGATAGTGGAGGGAACTTGTGCCTGGCGAGGTTGGGGAGGCTTTAGTATTGACGAGAGAGAGGGATATTGTTGATAGTGAGAACACCGCAGACCAGGTGAATAGGCTTGAACAGGTTGATATTAAGAAAGTGGAAGTGCTGGAAATTCTGGGAAGCATTAAAATATTTAATTCCCAGGGTCGGACAAGATTTGTTTAGATTCCCTACAGTGTAGAAACAAGCCCTTCGGCCCAACAAGTCCACACCAACCCTCTGAAGATTAACCCACCCAGCCCCATTTCCCTCTGACTAACGCACCTAACCTATGGCCAATTCACCTGACCTCCACATCTTTGGACTGTGAGAGAAAACCAGAGCACCCAGAGGAAACCCACGCAGACATGGGGAGAATGTACAAACTCCACACAGACAGTCGCCCGAGGCTGGAATCAAACCTGAGACCCTGGTGCTGTGAGGCAGCAGTGCTAACCACTGGGCCACCATGCAGCCAATTATATCCAAGGTTACTACGGGAAGCAAGGAATGAGATTACTGCACCTCTGACAATGATCTTTGCATCCTCACTGTCTATGGGAGTTATACCAGATGATTGGAGGGAGGTGAATGTTGTTCCTCTGTTCAAGAAAGGAAATGGGAAATCCCTGGGAATTACAGACCAGTCAGTCTTCTATCTGTGGTAAGCAAAGGCTGGAAAGGATTCTAAGAGATGGGATTCATGACTATTTGGAAAAACATAGCAGGATCTTGGGGCCCATGTACATAGATCCCTCAAGGTTGCCACCCAAGTTAATAGGATTGTTAAGAAGGCGTGGAGTGTTTTGGCTTTCATTAACGGAGGCTTGAGCAACTAGGTTGCACTGCAGTCTATAAAGCCCTGGTTAGACAAAACTTGGCATATTATGTCCAGTTCTGGTTGCTTCATTGTTGGAACAGTGTAGATGCTTTAGAGAGGGTGCAGAAGAGATTTACCAGGATGCTGCCTGGATTGGAGAGCTTATCTTATGAAGAGAGATTGAGTGAGTTAGGGCTTTTCACACTAGAGAGAAGAAGAAAGAGAGGTGACTTGATAGAGATGTACAAGATAATGAGAGGCATAGATAGAGGAGATAGCTAGAGACTTTTCCCCAGGGCAGAAATGGCTGTCACAAGGAGTCATAATTTTAAGGTGATTGGAGGACGATATAGAGAAGAGGTCAGAGATAGGTTCTTATGCAGAGAGTGGTGGGTGCGTGGAATGCATTGCCAGCGCTGGTAGTAGAGTCAGAGATATTAGGGACATTTAAGCGACTGCTGGACAAGTACATGGACAGCAGTAAATTGAGGGGTGCATAGGTTAGGTTGATTTAGATTAAGATAAATGCTCGGCACAATATCATGGGCCAAAGAGCCTGTACTGTGCTGTATTGTTCTATGTTCTATAAGTATTTGTAAAAAGATGGTTGGCTTTAAGAGCTCAAACAGTAGTTAATACCTAAAGGAATGAAATTCCACATTTCTCATAGTTCATTCTCAGTGCCTGAATGGTTGATTGTGAGTAACTACCATTTATCTCCTTTAGAAAGGGATACTTAGACTTCAAATGACCAAACTTAATTTTGTGATGCATTAAATTTATTACTAGTAGCAGAAGATTACATTTAAAGTAAATCTGAAGTTTTTAATTTGTGATCATATTAAACAGTGTGTCCATTGACACCCAAGTGTTGCATTCAAAAGTGCCAATCAATGTACCACACATTATACAAAATTGCTACAAATAAAGTATAATCACACTTGAATTGCAGGCAATATGACTGCTCCACACTCGCCTTCAATTCTATAACTGCCCTGCAAGTTGATTTATGGATCTCTGTGGATACTTATCATCCACCTTCCATGGTTCTTTGACTTTCCTTCAAAATAAGAGATTCTGACACAACTTTGAAAGAGCAATACCACTTAATTCACCTTAAACCAAGAGTTGTTCCGACTTAATGTGACAAATACATTTTTATACCATTCTTGCATTTGAATCTATGACCAGAATTTTCCACCTCGTGCAGAATTGCCAACTGATTTTGTTACAAGTTTGTCAGCCAAGAGCTCTCTTAACTCTACATCTGAACCAGGATGGTTCTTTCATTGAAACAAGTTGAAGAATCATCACTGATCTTCATGACTACAAAGTAAAAACAACAGAGAATATAAATTACATTTCAAATATTGTTCAAGAAGTAAAATCAAGGCTAAGTAATATATATGGGATAAAAGAGACAAAGAAAAAAACTTAAAAAACAAGAAAAATCTATAAAATGACTTACTTCTGGGAAAATAACATTCCAAACTTTTAAGGTTATTTTTTCATGACCAGAGAGTGTGTTCCTGTATATAATTTTTTTTAATGTCATTAAAAATGCAGTTATTCCAATTTGAACTGACTAATGTTTTTATCCCGACTTCATATAAAATTATTATTAACCTAAATTATAGTGGTCTTAGTGCAGATTCATTAGCAAACACTCCAAACACACAGCCTATGATGGTACAGCAGTTGTTAGGTTCAATGTTTATTGCCCATGTGTGAATGGTCCAGCTGCTCTCCATCTTTTTTGTATTACCTGCAAATTCTGACTGCCTCACTACTGTTTACATAGCAAAAGGAAGGTCACTATGGTTTTCATCGATACAAGACAACTTTTATTTTGGTTTCTCTTTCCATGACTGCAGCACGCTAAAACAGGTGTGATGTCACCAAGGTACCACGTAAGTGCAGGACTTATTTATTCTTATTTGCCAATTCCTTTGCATTTCAGGTTAAAGCACCCTTCTCCCTGCTTCCTTGCTTGTTGCAACTGCATTTAGTGTCAGCACACATAGGTCTCTCTGAAGACCAATATTTCTAATTTTCTTACCATTTAAAAAAAGTATTTTGCTTGTCTCTTTTTCCGACAAAATTATACTCCCTTTGTTCTGTTCCAGTTTACTTGTCTGCATCCCATGCAGCCTCCTTGCTTACTTTCCTATCTAAAGTTAAATTATCAGCAAATTTGGATATCCCACTCAGTCCTTTCAACAAACAAAGATTGCAAATCTAATGCTCTAGCACTGATCAATTAGTTTCTCCTGCAATATCTTTTTTTTTTGTTTCTGATTTCCAGCAATTTTATTAATTGTTTAGTAACTGGCTAGTTACAGCCTGTCTAAATAAACATAATTTGTATATTCTGACTTTCTCGTTTGCATTAATCATGTCCTCAAAGAGAAGGCAATGTAAACTAAATCAATTGGAGCAGCATGGTGGCTCAGTGGTTAGCACTGCTCCCTCACAACATCAGGGACCCAGGTTCGATTCCTGTCTCGTGTCCCCGTGCCTGCGTGGATTTTCTCCGGGTGCTCCAGTTTTCTCCCACAGTCCAAAGATGTGCAAGTTAGGTGAATTGACCATACTAAATTGCCCAAGGTGCATTAGTCAGGAGTAAATATAGGGTAGGGGAATGGGTCTGGGTAGGTTACTCTTCAGAGGGTCGGTGTGGACTTGTTGAGCTGAAGGGCCTGTTTCCACACTGTAGGGAATCTAATCTAATCTAAATTATCACCACACCAATCTACTTTCAGCAAAGTGCTAGACATGGTCACCAACAGTACTATCAAGCAATATTTTCTCAGCACGCTGATACTCAGTTTGGGTTCTGCCACTATGGCTACTCAGCTCTTGACCTCACTACAGCCTTGGTCGAAAAATGGACAAAATAGTTGAACTCAAGAGATGAAGTAATAGTTCTCCCTGACATCTAGGTAGCATTTGACCAAGATGGCATCAGGAAAGCAGAAGTTAATGGGAATAAGGGAAATATTCCTTCCTGAACTGGCTAACACAAAGGAAGATAGTTGTGGTTGGTGGACGTCAGTCAACTTCATTCCTGATGAACGCCTTATGTCCGAAATGAGGATTCTCCTGCTCCTCGAATGCTGTCTGACCTGCTGTGCTTTTCTAGCACCACACTCTCAACTCTGATCTCCAGCATCTGCAGTCCTCACTTTGTCCTAGTCAGTCAACTCAGTCACAGGATATTCCTGCAAGAGTGTCTCAGGATAGTGTCCTTAGTCTGATTGTTTTTAAATGCTTCATCAATGACCTTCTCGCCATCATAAGGTCAGAAGTAAATTGGGAACTTTATGAAATTTAACAAAATATTTAAGTTTTGCGAAGACTCCAGAAATAGTTGGGCTTGATTTCCAGTGTGTTACTCAAGTATGGTGTGACACTGTTGTATAGCCTTGGTATTTCTCTTGTTACTCTTCAGTTTAACCATATATGAATCATTTCTATTTTTGTTAGTTTGAACCCCTATCTACTACCCTAGTTAGTCAGTCTGCCAAGTATTGGTCTCAGTCTGGTTTAAGTCCCTTAAGTTTAAGAGCACTGCACCCTGTTTCTCCAATGGTGGTACCACTGTCTGATGAAACAAGCTCCCTGTGCTTTCCCATACCACTCTTTCAGACATACATTAAGCATTCTAATTGTTTGACTTTATGTCAATTTTCACATAACTCAGGTAACAATTCAGAAATTTTTACTTGTGTGGCTCTAAATTTATTCTAATTTAAAGAGTATCTATCACCAATAGAGAAGCCATTACAGGTTTTAAACTCTTCTCCTAATCTCTGTCTGGCAGCTACATTGATTTGCTAACCATTAATTGCTGTGGTTTTCTCATTTTGTACACTGCCTCCCTACAGCTTTGTGTTCTGGGCTGCTCATCATCAGCACAACAGGGGAAGATACTGTGTCAACTGACCGTAGACGAGACCTAGCGAATGGCAAAGAGAAGGGCCACGTGGTGTGCAGCACACACATTTGTAATGTTCATGGGTAGCAGTATCAGAGTACTGAATATTTGAGTTGGCAAAAGAGGATGCTCTCATTCCCTGCCAATATTCACAGTGACCATGGAACTAATTGGTCCATTCCATAAGATGTCAATAATATCCCGCCAAGAAAAAGCCCTACGAAAATCTTTTTCTCACAGTTCTTCAGACAATAATGGGCAGACAGTCTGGAGTCATCACATTTACCAACAGTGAATCTCTAAATTGATTTCTTTGCTTTGTTGTCAGCTGCACGTTTTCACTTCGTGTGTTCTCCTAATGGATTGTATAATATGTTTTACCTCAGCTTTCTTTATTATTCAACAAAATCTACGATCGTGTTATGCTCCATTCAATACAGTTAGCCTAACATCTTAAACTAACTTAGAAAATGTTGGAAATAAGACATGTTTCTTCAATAAAGATAATAATTCATAGAATCCCGTGGAAACCAGCCATTTGGCCCAACTAGTCCACATCGACCCTCTGAAGAGTATCCCGCCCAGCCATCTCCATTTACTAAATAATGGAGAAAACAGCCAAAATAAGAGATTTTTGGAGCAAAAATAGCATAATGATCACATTCAACATTATTGGGCATAAGTTTGAGGATGAATGGGAGGAGTAGGTGATATGTATCATGCATATTACATGTACCTGCCCTGAAATCACAGCTAATGGGGCATTCGATTTCCACCCATTGTATATGCAACATGTTAACAGCTTACTGGAACTGAATTTTCCTCTCTCTTCAGGAGTAGCTTAGAATTTAGGTGGGAAGTATAAAATTGATGTAATCCCGCTGGTGCCTTTCCTATTGATTGCCAGCCATTTGATTGAATAACAGTTCTAAGAAATACAACTTCTTTGACTGACACTTACTGTCACAATGGCTCCACTAACCATTAAATGACTACAGAATAAGTTGGCTTGTCCCTGATAGTTATGCCAGAGGTTGACACCAGTGTCAAGCATAAAATTCCACCCTTGTCCTTTGTTATCTCAAGTAAAAAATTCCATTGGATACAGGTTTGCAGTGATTATGATGAGGTTAGCCAGCTGGACATCAGGGATTGGGACTGTTAATCTGGTCAAATCAGGCAGCCCTGACGGATAACACAAGGAGTATCAGAGATTCGAATACTTCGGGTGCTGACCCTGATGAGGCGGTGCCAGAATCAAGGACTTTCCACGTGTAAATAAAGGTGATGGGGTACTGGCCTTTGTGGAGGTGTTTCAGTTTCTCTTTTGTAGAATGCTTAATGCTCATAAGGATGCATTACAAAGCTTAACAATATTGACAGCTAATAAATGCATGTACAATTCTAGTCACTGAATTTTGCACATTGCTAAGTGAGGATCATCAAATATGCCATTAAAATCTGCAGACAGAACAGTGCTTAATTTATATTCCAGTTTAATAACTTAAGTCAAGCTGACTAGAATGCAAAGAGGGTATTAAGTAAATGCCTATTCAATTATTAGTAGCCAAAGATTGCTTATTTCAGAATTAGTGCAGCCAAAGGAAATGAAATGAAATAAAAGAAAATCTAACACATGATCTGAATAACACTGTTGCAATTTACTACTGTAAGGCATGCTGGTAATGATAAATCATTAAAAAGGTGAAAAATCACACTTAAATGTCACACAAATTGAACGCACATTTTCATTTTTTTTTGTGTGTGTGCTGGTTCACCTAGCACGTAATTACATTATTGTGAATAGGCATTATTAACACAGAGTCAGAGATGTGCAGCATGGAAACAGACCCTCCGTCCAACCCGTTCATGCCGACCAGATATCCCAACTCAATCTAGTCCCATCTGCCAGCACCTGGCCCATATCCCTCCAAACCCTTCCTATTCATATGCCCATCCAAATGCCTCTTAAATGTTGCAATTGTACCAGCCTCCAGCACTTCCTCAGGCAGCTCATTCCAAACACATACCACCCTCTGTGTGAAAAAGTTGCCCCTTAGGTCTCTTTTATATCTTTCCCCTCTCACCCTAAACTGATGCCCTCTAGTTCTGGACTCCCCAACCCAGGGAAAAGACTTTGTCTATTTACCCTAACCATGCCCCTCATAATTTTGTAAACCTCTATAAGGTCACCCCTCAGCCTCAGACGCTC
>NC_057722.1:32017585-32060320 GCF_004010195.1 Chiloscyllium plagiosum | reverse complement strand
CCTCAGGATTCCCTCCAACAACTTGCCCACCACCGAGGTCAGGCTCACTGGTCTATAGTTCCCGGCTTGCCCTTACCACCCTTCTTAAACAGTGGCACCACATTTGCCAACCTCCAATCTTCTGGCATCTCACCTGTGACTATCTATGATACAAATATCTCAGCAAGAGGCCCAGCAATCACTTCTCTAGCTTCCCACAGAGTTCTCGGGTACATCTGATCAGGTCCTGGGGATTTATCCACTTTTATGCGTTCAAGACCTCCAGCACTTCCTCCTCTGTAATCTGGACATTTTGCAAGATGTCACCATCTATTTCCCTACAGTCTTCCATATCCTTTTCCACAGTAAACACTGATGCAAAACACTTGTTTAGTATCTCCCCCATTATCTGCGGCTTCACACAATGGCTGCCTTGCTGATCTTTGAGGCGCCCTATTTTCTCCCTAATTACACTTTCGTCCTTAATGTATTTGTAAAAACCCTTTGGATTCTCCTTAATTCTATTTGCCAAAGCTATTTCATGTCCCCTATTTGCCCTCCTGATTTCATGATTGGGTTAATTTAAGAAAACTTATAAAGGCCAGTTTATGTTGTGTAGTATGTATCATCATCTGTCTGATGAGTATTATTGACATCCTGTAATTTTGTAAACATCACTTGTAAACTTGTAAACAGCAAACATTTGTTTCTATTCATTTATAAAATTTTTTGCAAGTTTTATTCTGAACCATCAGATACCTATTCCCCCAATCCATCCAATTGGCATTTCCCTTCATTTAGGAATCTAAAATTAGGGAGCAGTTAACAAAAGGGAGCTTCTACTTTAAGACTTAAAAGAGCAACATGTACTCCTCTGCCTCTCAGTAGTCTTCGGAATTCTATTCTCTAGAAAATAATGGAGATTGGGTCATTGAATATATTTAAGGCTGAGTTCGATTTTTGAATCATCTGGGAGCTAAGTATAATGGGAATCAAAAAGAGAAATTGGTGGAACAGCTCATCAGGTGTGGCAGTATCTGTGAAGAAAAATCAGAGTTAACATTTTAAGACTGATAACTTGTCGCCATAACTGAGTTCCAGAAATTTCTGGTTTTGTTTCTGAGTTACAGCATCCACAGCTCTTTTGGTTTTTACAAAGTATCATGGGGTCAAGCAAGAGAATGAATAATTGACTCTTTCTGCTTTTTCTGATAACAAACTGATGAAACAACTTTCCACATCAGATGCTGCCATATTCTCACTTCCATTGACTTCAATGATAAGTAAGAAACAGATAGCCAATCCCATGCCACGTCTTTACCCAAAGTTTGGATTGGTAAAAATTGAAAATTTTGGGATGATTTTTTCCAATTTGAGTTGTATTTTGCCAAGTAAATTCACGGTGTCCCGTCTGCAATGGATTACAGCAGATTTTTTTTAACATAATCTTCAGGGTTTGACCTCATTAGTTTTGCATCTGGGCTCTACAATGCATTTCTCACGGAGTTATATCACAGGAGCGATCTACATGCTTGCTCTTGCTGGGACCTTACACTATTCACGGAGCCTGCATCATATCTAATGCCAGTTAAACATGATTTCAGACACTGCTCGTCAAAACAAAGTCCTTCACACTGTGTTGCACAATCATTACCATTGGAGACGTGATACTGAAAATATAGTTTAGCTCCCACTTCATTGACCTGAAGGTGCTGATGGATGGAATGATGGAGACATAGGCAGTGTTTTATCCTGTTGATTGCGAAAGAGGTCACGCCATCAGGCACAGCCAGCCTGGACTGAGATAGTGTTCTGGGTGAGTAAAAGAAACACCTAGCAGTGCAGGAGAAAATTAATCATCTCATGCTCCACAAGACTAAGTGTTACCATCTCTTTTCTGCTAATTCCCAATCACAGGGCCACCACCTTCTCTTAGCCTATCACTGCCTACATATCTCACTGTTGCAACATTTATGTTCACTCAACAACTCTCACTCACTTCATCTATTGACCCTTTTTGCCTGCTATATTCGTACTCACTCACTAGGGATACTTTATCACCATTCTTGTTCCTGCTTCACCAGTGTTATGGACTACGCCAATCCACTCAAAACATTCTTAAGCAGGCAGCCCAGACCATAACTTTGCAATTTGTTTTGATAAGTGTACAGTGAAAATTACCCAGATTAAGTTAGCAAGGTTGACTACCATGTTTAAAATAGACAAAAAATTAATTCACAAAATTACATGATGAAACATGAAAAACAGAATAAAGAACCCCTACAGAACTCAGCCTATCCAAACTAGACTTAAGTATGCTGTTCCGAATATACACAACAGTCCCAATAAGCAAACCCCCTTTATAACACAGTACAAAACTGAGTCAGATGCTTACAGCTTGAAGTTAGAAGGGCAGAAGAGAGATTTTCCACACAGCTCACTGTTGAACTCACAACCATTTCTGGACTGAATTTAACTACTCAGCTAGAGAGCTGACCACTCCCATTTCATTCTAAAGGACACTTCTAAAACATGACCACTTTGGACTGAAGTCTTATCCATTTACATGTAAACAAAAGCCTCCCAAAATCCTTTTAAGCTCTGTAGCAAACCAGTCTGATCAGAACCTGGCCTGGTTTATTACCCCTGAAAAAAATCAAGGACAGAGTATCCTTGAGCCAAGGAACAGCTTTTAGGGAAGAAAGGACTAGCTTTGTGACACCAGTAATTGCTGTCCTGTAATTTCTGTCATATTTAAACCCTCCCTTTGTTTCATTACAGGAACATTAGCCTACATCTAGGCTGCGTTAGGGATGCAGAGATCTTAATGGGCAGCTAAATCAGTAAGCTTCATTGTGCAGTGCTCTGCTGCTCTTGCTCTATTACCAATGCTGAATAATTTAGAGTATATGGTGATGGCCTAGTGACCTTGTCACCAGTCGAGTAACCCAGAGACCCAAATTATGTTCTGGGGATCCAGGTTTGAAGTCATGATGGCAGTCGGAGGAATTTGAATTCAATTAAAATGTGGAATTCAAAGTTTAGTGATTACCATTGTCCTTCGACATCCACAACACTAACCGCTTAGTTTCCTTGGGAAAGGAAGTCTTTACCCAGTCTGGATGTGGTTGACTCTTAACTACCCTCAGAAATGATTGAGGAAGCCACTGTTGTATAAATCAACAAACAGAATATTGGCCGCAGTAGTTCGTAACAGGCAGTTCACTACCACCTTCTCAAGGGCAACTGGGGATGGCAATAAATGCTGACCGAAATAGCGGCACAAACATCTCATGAATGATTAAAAAATACTATACCTGCACAAGCTTACAAGACTAATACCATCTCCTCTCTTGTGCAGGTAATATGTTGTAAACAACAAATCTCTACACCAAACTGGCGAGCAGTGTTTCCAATGCCTGCACACAGACTTCCACTCCATCACCGTAAGTGCTTAGCAATAGTCCCTCTAACTCTTCATTTATGAGAACAAGTTCTGAAACTGAATGTCAACATGCCAATTGGCATGCATGAAGCCTCAGGGGAATTGAAGCTATAAGCTTAGAGAAAACACTTGTGCTCAGTATGGATGGTACATTGAGAGGGTGAAATTTTCCTCACATCACATACCCCTTCATTTCAGGGTATCAGCAGGCACCCACAGGATGGTGCTGTCACTCAGAGGAGCCGCTGAATATTTGTGTCAGGTTGTTCCAGAGGTGTCCAGACCTTCTATCTCTCCTACGTTGTAATGCCAAAGCCTAGAAAATCTAGAATGGGAGGGTGAGTCTGTATCTAGGCAGGAGACTCTCTGCAGGCCTGAAGACACTGGGCCCAAATGCCATGGGGATGACTTAATTGAGGATGCAGTGTCACTGTAATGAAGGCAGAGTTAGTTAAAGGCCCAGATAAGCAAACAGAGGGTAGCAGCTGCAAGGTACCCATCCTGACTTTCATGTCAGGAAAAAGCATTATCTAGCTTTAAGGAAGGAAGAGAGGTTTGAACGTGATAAAGAAATGAGGGAGGTTCAGGGAATATTAAGATGCAAATACATAGAAATAAGTTCGTTGCTGCTCAATAAAGAAATTCGTAAAATTGCAAAACGTAAGGGGAAAATTGTTCATTTATTTCTCAAAGTCAAGTTTTTGATTTGGTCATTCTTGACTGATTTTCCCATCTTTCTCACCATTGTTCACCTGTTCCAAGCAGAGAACAATTCCACCCCACCTCTTTATTTTACTGCTGTATTAAACTGCACAAGTATTTACATTTAATCTTATTGCTCATATACGCATCTGCATTTTGACTCTACCATTGCAGGATTTCTCTGAAAATTAAATTTATTTAATAATGAAACAACATTGTGTTTTCCTGCCAATTTGAGGACAATTTAGGTAACATCACATTAGGAATGTTTGTTAACATTGAAATTTAAAAAAATATATATTTCTTATAAGAAATCAAATAATTTTGCAACTGAGTTGTGACAAAATCAATCAACAATTCCTTTTAGAAATTATGTTACTTTGATTACAACTTAAATGCACAATTCTATATTTTCTATTTACAAATAACTGAATTGAGATCATTTTAAATAATATCTGCCAGAACACTTTGCAAACATCAAAAAAAGACAGAATTTCATGTCTAGACTGTGTTAAAGCTCAGGATTAAAAGGATAAATGTTGAATCTTCGGAAATTGAATTGGAACTGGCATGTGACAATAGATAGATTGTTCCAAACTCTGGGAGTCCACTTTTCAAAATCTAAAGTTATGTATTCACAGTTATCCTTGGTTATTCTGTCCTAATGAGATTTTCATTAAAGTATTTTCAGAGCCTTCATATGGATTTGAAATGAACCCAAGTGTGTGCTGGATTCCAATGCTAATTAGAGACTAATGACATGAACTGCGCATCACTGTACCAGGCACACAATCCCCATGCCAACAGGAACATTCACATGACTGTGCTTGTGGAGTATCCCACAGCTTTATGACATTCACAGAAAAAAAACAGGAAAGGAAAAAAAATAGCCTTATGATCTGTATTTGGTTACTGGGGAGATGAAAAGACCTTTGAATATGCTTTTCTACTTTTAAAAGAAGTTGTAAAACATATTTCCCATTGTGTGTTGTACTGTTCCCTGTGGTATTATTGAAACTGGACTATGCCTCACTGAGAAGTCCATAGATTCTTTTTTTAAAAAGCTGCATTTCAGCATATCAATGCTCTACGGATTCTGCCACAACATTCCAACATCAAAATTCTGGGAGAAGTGATTTTTGCAGAGGCAAAGATGGAGATATTAAATATTTATAGTTTAATTGTTCAGTGATTATTAGATGGCAAATTATCCAGTCAAATGGAAAACAGCAATCTGTGTATTCTGATAGCCCTGTAATTTTGTAGTAAATGAACAACATGATAATAATGGAGCTGTGAAGCTGGACTTAAATGATACATACAAATGTATGAATTAGAAGCAAAAGTAAGCAATTCGGCAGTTCAAGCCTTATCCACCACTCCGTAAGATCACTACTGCTTTGTCTGGATTTTGAATTCCACATTCCCATGTACTCCTAGAAAACAAAGGTTAGGGTTAGTCTACTCAACTTTATGTATGTTTTAAGAATGGATATTTTTCAATTACTATCAAATAATCTGACAGTGGATATTTATTTTAACAGGTGTGGAGTTTCATTCCTTCAAACTCAATTATTATTGGGAGATTTTTAAAGCTTGTTTTTAACTTTCTTTTTTTTGTCTGTTTCTTTATAACTGTTAGTTTTGCTCCTATTTTTACATTCTCATATCCTGTATCAGATCTGACCTTCACTTAACTATTCTAATTAACATTTCCTAGTTCAGATTCTGTATGCTTTCATAAGAATTCTTCAATGTGATCATGCAGGAAGATACATAGTTGCTTCTCCAAGTTTCACAGAAATCCCTAAACCTCTGTAGAAGCAGCACTGCACTAAAATGAACTTTTTAAAATCATAATAAATCTCTGTGCAAAATCATCCCATAAACAATCTGTGGGCAACTGTAATTAAAACCAATAGTTGTTGTTCATTCACCACTGACTGTAAAATCCAGGCCAATATTAGGAGATTTTAACAATCACAAAGTTAAAAATCACACAACACCAGGTTATAGTCCAACAGGTTTAATTGGAAGCACACTAGCTTTCAGAGCGATGCTCCTTCATCAGGTGACTACTATCGACACCACTAACCGCTTGACTACTATTTATAAATCGCAACATTGATTGGAATTAAGATAATTTACATGGTCAAAATGTGTTGAGGGCAGGGAGGTGGGGTATACTTTGGAATGCATTGAAGACTAATTTCTAGTCCAACAGAGAAAAGAGCAATGCTTGATTTTATTCTGTGAAAGAAAGACTGATCAGAGAATCATTGGGAAATATCCACCATGACACAGTTAAATTCAATGAATGGATTAACAAAGGGTAATGAAAAGTCAAAGATATGAGTAGTGAGCTGAGAAACTGCAATCTTCAGAATACAAAGGGAAATTTGGCCAAAACCAAACTGAACAGTAAAATTAACAAACATTTCAATTCAAAATACAAGGATCTACAGATTAGGAGAGAGAATGACTAAAACTGAAATTTAAAAGGAAGGCAATGGATAAAATTAGAGCAAACAGCACTTAAAGTAATCATGAGAAACATAAAAACTATAATAACATTGTGAAATAAGAGGTAAGAAGGACCAAGACAACATATTTGCCATGGATGGTGTTGTCAGTGCTGCACTCATTGAATGTGTTCAATCTTACATTTGACATATCCTCAGTCGGTGGTGGAGATGCTTTGTGAAGTCAGGAGTGAGTTACTCATTATACAATTTCAAAACATCGACCTGTCTTTTAGCCACATTATTTATGTGATTGGTCCAGTTGAGATTCTGGCCATTGATTACCCTGAGGATATTGGTAGAGGAGAACTCATCAGTGCAAATATTGTTGAATGTTAAGGGGAGATAGTCAGATCCTCTCTTCTTGGAGATGATCTTTGCTGACACTAGTGTGGCACTCACATTATTTGACGAATAACAGCCTAAGCATGAATATGAAGGGCTTTTGCCCGCAATGTCGATTTTCCAGCTCCTCCGATGCTGCTTGACCTGCTGTGCTTTTCCAGCACCACTCTGATCTAAACTCTGGTTTCCGGCATCTGCAGTCCACACTCTTGCCGAAGCTTGAATATTATCCAAGCCTTGTTGCATACGGACAAGAACTGCTTCATTATTTGAACCATTACTAATAGTACAAAACACTAACAAATGATCAAAACTACTGACACGAAAACAGAAATTGCTGGCGAAGCTCAGCAGGTCTGGCAGTGGAGAGAAATCAGAGTTAATGTTTTTGGTCCAGTGACCCTTCCTCAGAACACTTCTGACACTTTGACGAAAGGATGTTATTGATGAAGTAGTATCATTTGGGGCATTTTCCTGAGCTGCTCCAGCAGCAATACCCTGTGACTAAGAGAATTGGCCTTTGACAACTATAACTATCTTCCTTTGTGCCCAGTATGAACTCCAATCAATGGAGAGTTTTCATCCTAATTCTCATTGACTTAGATTTTGCTAGAATAGAATAGAATATCCTTTATTCAATGGCATATTTGTTTAAAGGCCAGTTTTATATCAATGGCAGTCACTCTCATCCCAACTTTTATTACGATTGTGAGGAAAAATAGAATGTTTTGATAGGCTGAGATGACAATGTTTTGCAGAAGATGATTGTATAAAATGGGTGTGAGGTATCAATAAGATAAAGATGAGTTCTTGTGGTGGATATCTGATGAGGATATGAACTGCTGACTTGAGAAAGAGAAATTGGTGGAGCTGTGAGGATTTTGTGCGGGAGAATGCTGAGCAAATGAGACTGTGGGAGTTGACCCTTTAATGTCACACACCTTTCCTATCCTGATGGGATAGTTGACCACCATTTGGTATTCTATCCATGCAAACTGCCACAGCCCTCCTGCTGACATCCTGGGCCATTTCCAGCCATGTGTCCTTGGGATCTTACTCCTAACTACTGAGAACAGTATTTCTCTCGAGGCTGTTAAAGCTCTCACATGTTCATAAACATATGAACAAGGAGCAGGAGTAAACTCCTTAAGACTGCTCAGCCATGTAATAAGATCATGTCTGATCTAATTGTAGCCTCAGATAGATACCTGCCCACCCCTCATAATATTTCATCCCCTTGCTTGCTAAAATCTATCTACTTCTGCCTTGAGAATATTCAAGGATTCTGTTTCCAATCCATTTTTAGGAAAAGACTTCCAAGGATTCAATCCTCTTTGATAAATTAATTCTCTCATCTCAGTCTTGAACAGGTGGCCCCTTATTTTTAAACATTGACCTCCTATTTCTTGATTTTCCCACATTCACCCTGTCAAGGTCATTCAGGATGTAATATGTTTCAAGCAAGTCACCCTTAGTCTTTTAAACCTCAGTGGATACAGGCCAAGCCTGTCCAACCTTACTTCAAAAGACAGTATGTCCATTCCATTGTCTGGTAATTCTTCTAAAGATTTCTTACAATACATTTATATCCTTCCTCAATTAAGGGACCAAAACTGTATACAGTACTGCAGATGTGGTCTCACAAGCGCCCTGTATAACATAAGCATAACCTCTACATTTGTACTCAATTCCCCTCACAATAAATGACAACATTCTATCAGGATATGAACAGTGTTCTCCATTTTGTTTCCTCTCCCCACTTTACCCAACCCCCAGTCTCCTGTTATCTGGGTTTGATTTCAGCAGAACTGCCCTATTTTTCTTGCATTAACAACAACAACTATAACACCATCTATAATTCTGCTCTATTAGCATTGGCCTATTACCATTACTACTTTGCCTTTTGTTCTGGGGTACCTTTGCTATCTGTTCCACTTGGTCTTCCTCTCTCCTGTTTTCCACAACATAAAAAGACAGTGGAAGCGAGGATTTTCATATCAGCCATGGTCTAATTGACTTGCAAAGCAGATTTGATTGAATTGCCTGCTCCTGTTCCGACATCTTACGATATTATTACTTTTCCAGCCTCTTTCAATTCCAAAGAAGAGTCATATTGGATGTTTTTCCTCTCTCTGCAAATGTTGCCAGGCATGCTGAGTTTCTCCAGCATTTTCTGCATTGATAACATTCTAATTAATCATTGAATCAGAGAAGTATAGAATCATACAGTACAGAAGAGATCTTCAGCCTATTGACTCTATACTAGCAAAGATATACAAGTCCCACTTTCCTGCACTAGGCCGATAACCTTGAATGTTATAACACTTGAACATTTCAACTAAATATTTTTTAAATGTTATGAGATTTCTCACCTCTACAACCCTTCCAGGCAGACCAGACCCCCCTCACCGTACAGATGAAAAATCTTTCCTCCAATCCTCTCTAAACTTCCTGCCTTTCACTTTATAATTAGGCCCCTTCTTATTTACTTTTCTACAAAGGAGAACAGGTACTTCTTACTCACCCTGTCTGTGCCCCTCATAATCTTGTACATGTCTATCAGGTTCACCTTCAACCTTCTCTGCTCCAAAGAAATCAACCTGAGCTTATCTAGTCTCTCTTCAAAGCTGAAATGCTCCATCCCGGACACATCCTGGTAAATCTCTGCACCCTACAACTTAACTTTCCTCATTGCTTGCTGCATCAGCACAACTAACATTTTTGTAATTCATGCACTAGGATGCCTCAATGCTCTTGTTTCCTCTCACTGTTTAGATAATACATTTCTTTATTTTCAGTTTTATATGCTAAAATGGAAAATGCCACTGATCTCACATTATACTGAAAAGAGATGTTTGTAATTATAATCTGAAATGGAAGGTAGGCTGCTGTAACTGGAATAGCACACAAATTTATTATATCTTGAAAATTAAATCTTGTCCATTGTTGAGCAGAGCAATAAAATTAGCTAGAGGGGAATTTGTGATTAAATAGCACCAAAGATATTTTCTGTTAAGGAATATTTTCTTGGTAAAAGCCCCTGACTGGTTGAGTTGCAAAGCATGATTAAAAAAAGTTGAAAGTGCCAAGAGTAGCAAAGAATGAAAAACATCCAGAACCTGCAGACAGAATGCAACTAACTCTGTCTTTCTATATCTCTTTATGGTAAAATAACAGAAAAAAAAAGACTTAAAAGATATTTAGGTCATAGAGATTGATAGGTTTTTGATTGTGAAAATGGGAGAAAATGGGATTGAAAAATAATCAGCCATGATTGAATGGCAGACCAGACTCGATGGGCTGACTGGCCTAATTTCTGATCCTATGTCTTGTGGTCTTATGGAAATGATCCATACCAGGAAATATCTATGTTCACCCGATCAACTATCTAGCCACACAGATATATTAGCCCAAGCCCACAGTTTGCTTGATTGTGCAATAACATTTTATCCTGTACAATATTAAATATTTCATGAATATCCAAACATACTTCTACCTATTGTATAGGTTGACACCTTACCTAGCTCAGTGGCAAAATCAAGTTCCACTCCATTTTTCTCTTTGCCTTTTCTATTTTACATTATTGTCTCAATGTTTATAAAAAGGATTTGCTCTGTTAAGTCAACAATCAGTATATCAGACAATCTGCAAATTTCATCATCTACGGCTTTTTGATTTTACCAAATGTGGCTTGAAATAACCAGCCCAGAGTTTTATGGAGTTAGGAAAAATCTGGAGGTCTTTTAAAATAGCTTTTCAGACCCAGATGTAGACTTCAGTCCACATCTTCAGCAGATTTAGCAGTGGAAGGGAATGGGGTGTAAATCCTGAAACAGGCAGGAACTTGGGAAACTTAAAAAATCGGTTCTGCAGATATCTGATTAGGTCCCTAACTCAACACTTCCAGACAATGCTTACTTACCCTGTATCCTACAACAATGCTTAATCATCCAACATGTCCTGGCAATGTCACTTCCCCCATACCATCCGTCAATGTCAGTCCCCAAACCCCCTCACAATGTTCCTCAATCTGCACTTCCAACATTGCCACTTAGCTCACATCCCAGACTTTGCTCATTCCGCACATCACCAGAAATGGCACTTACCCCACACTCGCTCTGATAATGCACTAAATTCCCAATGTACCTTAGCTTATTCAATTGCAATTGTTTTGGATTCATTTATGTCACTGTAGAACCTCCATTATATTAAGAACACACTTCCCTAGAGGATTTTCTACTTCCAGATTACAAATTAAACTTCTTTGATTCCAATAAAATGAGGTCTAAAATAATTCCTTCTCTTTAGCACCATGACGTTTCCAGAAAACTGTCTGAAATGCATTTCATGACAACTTTTTGACAATTTGATTTATCTAGCCCACCTAAAGACATACTCAGCTTTTTCACAAAGAGGATAACAGCTCAATAGTGAGAACTTTTCAAAATTGAATGATGGATTGTGAATAACTTTCAAATGAAAAAGAAACTTTTCAAATGTGATATTGATACTGAATTCTGCGTTTTTGTGATGTTTTTTAAAGACTTACCTTTGCCACAAGTATTGATGGAAAATCTTAAACACACATTGCTTTTTAAATGCAGATATGTAAAAATTGTTGGACTGAACAATGATAGCATTCCCCTGGTCTCCACATTTCAGCCTTTGTATTCAATAGAATATGACTATGCCATTTTCATCAGCTTTAGCATGATGCAGAGAAAAAACGAATTTTCTCCTGCTCACCCCTTACATTCTTTTGGGATAATTTTCTCAGTGTCATCATAATCTACACCTCAGCCATCCATAACATCCATATTAGGCAATGATCATCTCCAGCAACAAAGAATCTAACCATTTAGATGGTCAGAAAAAGGCAAATGGGTTACAGTCAGGGGACAGAATGGGAACAAGCAGACACTGCAGGGATCCCCTGCGGCCATTCCCCTCAATTACAAGTATGCCATTTTGGATACTGTTGTGCGGGGGGGGGGGGTGCAACAACTTACCAGGGTTAAGCCATGGGGTACAGGTCTCCAGCACAGAGTCTGTCCCTGTTGCTCAGAAGGAAGGGGGAGAGAGGAGCAGAGCATTAGTGATTGGGGACTCCATACTCCATAGTTGGGGGACAGATAGAAGGTTCTGTGGGAACGAGAGAGACTCATGTTTGGTGTGTTGCATCCCAGGTGCCAGGGTTCATGATGTCTCGGATCGTATTTTTGGGATCCTTAAGGGGGAGGGGGAACAGCTCTAACTCATGGTCCACATAGGCACTAACGACATAGGTAGGAAAAGGGATGGAGATTTAAGGCAGAAATTCAGGGAGTTAAGGTGGAAACTTAGAACTAGAACAAACAGAGCTATTATCTCTGGTTTGTTACCTGTGCCATGTGCTAGTGAGGTGAGGAATAAGGAGAGAGAGGAGCTGAGCACGTGGCTACAGGAAAGGTGCAGGAGGGACGGTTTTGGATATCTGGATAGTTGGAGCTTTTTCTGGGGTAGGTGGGACCTCTACAAATGGAATGGTCCACACCTGAACCAGAAGGTGCCAATATCCTGGGGATGGGTGGGGGTTGGGGATTTGCTCATATACTTTGGGAGGGTTTAAACTAATTCAGCAGGGCCTGGGAACCCAAACTGTAGCTCCAGTGTCCAGGAGGTTGACAGCAGTGAGGTCAGGAATAAGGTTTCAAGGTCACAAGAGTGCACCGGCAAGCAGGAAGGTAGTTTGAAGTGTACCTCCTTCAACGCTAGGAACATCTAGAATAAGGTGGATGGCACGGTGGCTCAGTGGTTAGCACTGCTGCCTCACAGCACCAGATCCCAGGTTTGATTCCAGCCTCGGGCGACTGTCTGCGTGGAGTTTGCACATTCTCCCCGTGTCTGCGTGGGTTTCCTCAGGGTACTCTGGCTTCCTCCCACAGTCCAAAGATATGCGGGTCAGGTGAATTGGCCATGCTAAAATGCCCATAGTGTTAGGTGTATTAGTCAGAGGGAAATGGGTCTGGGTGGGTTACTCTTTGGAGGGTCGGTGTGGACTGGTTGGGCCGAAGGGCCTGTTTCCACACCGTAGGGTATCTAATCTAAACTTGCAACATGGGTTGGTTCCTGGGACTTTGTTGTGGCCATTTTGGAGACATGGATAGAGCAGGGACAGGAATAGTTGTGGCAGGTTCCAGAATTTAGATGTTTCAATAAGAACAGAGAAGTTGGTAAGAGGGAGAGGTGGGGCACTGTTGGTCAAGGACAGTCTTATGGTGGCAGAAAGGACAATAGAGGACTGGTTTGGTGAGATAGTATGGGCTGAGGTTAGAAACAGGAAAGGAGAAGTCACCCTGTTGGGAGTTTTCTACAAGCCTCCAAATAGTTCCAGAGATGTAGAGGAAAGGATAGCAAAGATGATCCTTGGTAGGAGCGAGAGTAACAGGGTAGTTGTTATGGGGGACTTTGAGTACTTAAGATGGGTCAGTTTTTGTCCAACGTGTGCAGGAGGGTTTCCTGACACAGTATGCAGACAGGCCAACAAGGGGCGAGATGACATTAGATTTGGTACTAGGTGATGAACCAGGCCAGGTGTTAGATTTGGAGATAGGTGAGCACTTTTGTGATAGTGACCACAATTCGGTTATGTTTACTTTAGCAATGGAAAAGGATAGGTATATACCGCAGGGCAAGAGTTATAGCTGGTGGAAAGGCAATTATGATGTGATGAGACAAGATTTAGGATGCATAGTATGGGGAAGGAAACTGCAGAGATGGATATAATTGAAATATGGAGCTTATTCAAGGAACAGCTACTGCATGTCCTTGATAAGTATGTACCTGTCAGGCAGGGAGGAAGTGGTTGAGCGAGGGAGTAGTGGTTTACTAAAGAAGTTGAATCTCTTGTCAAGAGGAAGAAGAAGATTTATGTTAGGCTGAGAGGTGAAGGCTCAGTTAGGGGTTTGAGAGTTACAAGTTAGCTAGGAAAGACCTAAAGAGAGAGCTAAGAAGAGCCAGGAGGGGACATGAGAAGATTAGATTAGATTAGATTAGTTTCCCTACAGTAGGGAAACAGGCCCTTTGGCCCTACAGTGTTGTGTGTGTGTTGCTGGAAAAGCACAGCAGATCAGGAATGATGAAGGGCTCTGGCCTGAAATATCGATTCTCCTGCTCCTCGGATGCTGCCTGACCTGCTGTGCTTTTCCAGCAACACACTCTCGACTCTGATCTCCAGCAACTGCAGACCTCACTTTCTCCTTTGGCCTAACAAGTCCACACTGACCCTCCGAAGAGTAACCCACCCAGACCCATTCCCCTACCTTATATTTATTCCTAACAATGTACCTAACCTATACAGCCTTAGACACTATGGACAATTTAGCATGGCCAATTCACCTGACCTGCACATCTTTGGACTTTGGGAGGAAACCAGAGCACCTGGACGAAACCCACGCAAACGCAGGGAGAATGTGCAAACTCCACACAGACAGTCCCCCAAGGCAGGAATCGAACTCAGGTCCCTGGCGCTGTGAGGCAGCAGTGTTAACCACTAAGCCATCGTGCCGCCCCTGGCAGTCGTCGGCAGATAGGATCAAGGAAAACCCTAAAGGTTTCTATAGGTATGTCAGGAATAAAAGAATGACTAGAGTACGATTAGGGCCAATCAAGGACAGTAGTGGAAAGTTGTGCGTTGAGTCCAAGGAGATAGGAAAAGCACTAAATGAATATTTTTCATAAGTATTCACATTGGAAAAGACAATGTTTTTGAGGAGAATACTGAGATACAGACTACTAGATGGATTTAAGGTTCACAAGGAGGAGGTTAGCAATTCTGGAAAGTGTGAAAATAGATAAGACACCTGGGTCAAATCAGATTTATCCTCGGATTCTCTGTGAAGCCAGGGAGGAGATTGCCGAGCCTTTGGCTTTGATCTTTATGTCGTCATTACCCCCAGGAATAGTGCCGGAAAAGTAACAAATGTTGTCCCCTTGTTCAAGAAGAGGAGTAGAGACAACCCTGGTAATTATAGACCAGTGAGCCTTATTTCAGCTGTGGGTAAAGTGTTGGAAAAGGTTATAAGAGATAATTAGGATTGATTAGGAATACTCAACATGGTTTTGTGAAGGGTAGGTCATGCCTCACAAACCTTATTGAGTTCTTTGAGAAGGTGACCAAACAGGTGGCTGGGGGGTAAAGAGGTTGATGTGGTGTATATGGATTTCAGTAAGGTGTTTGATCAGGTTCCCCATAATAGGCTATTGCACAAAATACGGAGGCATGGGATTGAGGGTGATTTTTTTGGTTTGGATCGGACATTGGCTAGCTGAGAGAAGACAGAGGGTGGCAGTTGGTGGGAAATGTTCATCCTGGAGTTCAGTTACTAGTGGTGTACCGCAAGGATCTGTTTTGGGTCCAGAGCAGTTTGTCATTTTTATAAATGACCTGAATGAAGGCGTAGAAGGATGGGTTAGTAAATTTGCAGATGACACTAAGGTCAGTGGAGTTATGGATTGTGCTGAAGGTTGCAAGTTACAGATCTAAGCTGCAGAGCTGGGCTGAGAGGTGACAAATAGAGTTTAACGTGGAAAAGTGTGAAGTGATTCACTTTGGAAGGAGCAACAGGAATACAAGTACTGGGCTAATAGTGAGATTCTTGATGGTATAGATGAGCAAAGAGATCTCGCATAGGTCCCTGAAATTGCCACCCAGATTGATAGAGTTGTTTAGAAGGCATACGGTGTGTTAATCTTTATTGGTAGAGGGATTGAGTTTTGGAGCCACAAAGTCATGCAGCAGCTGTACAAAACTCTGGTGCAGCCATACTTGGAGTATTGCGTACAGTTCTGGCCATCGCATTGTAGGAAGGATGTGGAAGCCTTGGAAAGGTTCGGAGGAGATTTACTAGGATGTTGCCTGGTATGGAGGGAAGGTCTTATGTGGAAGTGCTGAAGGACTTGAGGCTGTTTTCGTTACAGAGAGAAAGGTTGAGAGGTGACTTAATTGAGACACGTAAGATAATCAGAGGGTTAGATAGGGTGGACAGTGAGAGCCTTTTTCCTTGGATGGTGATGGTTAGCACAAAGCGATGTAACTTTAAATTGAAAGGGGATAGATATAGGAAAGATGTCAGAGGTAGTTTCTTTTCGCAGAGAGTAGTAGGGGCGTGGAACATCCTGCCTGCAACAGTAGTAGACTTGTCAATTTTAAGGGCATTTAAATGGTCATTTGATAAATATATGGATGAAAATAGAATAGTGTAGATTAGATGGGCTTCAGATTGGTCTGAGGTCAGCACAACATTGAGGGTTGGAGGGCCTGTACTGAACTGTAATGTTCCATTTTCTATGTTCTATTTCCTCTAAATATGCAATGGCGTTACCATTACTGAATTGCCCACCAATAATATCCTGAAGGTCATCATTGACTAGACACTGAACTGGGTTTGCTATATAAATAGTGTAATCAACTTCTATCTTCTAGATGTCTAGGCATTATCTACAAAGCCCAAGTCAGGAGTATGATGGAACATTCTCCACTTGCAACTATAACAGCATTTGGGAAGTTTGATACCATTTCATTGGCAACTTACTTGATTAGTACCTCATTCACCACTTTCAATTTTCACTCTTTCATCAATGATGCACTGTTACACCAGTATGTATTATCTACAAGATGTACTGCAATAACTCACAAAAGGTCACCTGACAGTATCTACCAAAGCCATGACCTCTGTCACCTGAAAGAACAAGGGCAGCAGATGCTTGGGAACATTGTGAGCTGCCAGTTTGCTGACTAGCAATCATATCATTGTTTCTTCAGGTTCATGTCAAAATTCTGGAACTCCCTAACAGCATGCAAGTCCAATACCCAAAGGTCTGTAGCTGTTCAAGAAGACATCCCACCATCACCTTCTCCAGGTAAATTCACAAGATTAAATGTGGACTGCTCGACCACAATGTGAAACACCTCTACTTAGTCCACAAGCATGACCCTGAGATTCTCACTCTCCAGCTGGCTCCCATGCTGCCCTTCTCCCCATGGCTTGTTATATTACATTCCAGTCAAGCTCAATGGAAGTTTGAGGAACAACACTTTATATTTTTGCATTCAAAAGTCTTCTGGACTGAACACAGAATCCAACAACTTGAGATCATAATCTTTGCCTCCATCTGATTGCACATGCTTTTATTTATTTCCCTTTCTGCTGGGGGAGGGTCTGCATCTTGCATCTTAAATCACTTCATGTTGCATTCAGATGGTTATTGTGTGGCAGTTCGTGTCTCATTTAGATACAATTGTTGTTTCTTCATTATGTCCATTACCACACTCCTCAGCTGTTGTATTATGAAATATTTTGTTAGGTAATATCCTTGGCCTCCACCTTATTACCATCTCTTTCCTGCCAACTCTTCCCTTCCACTAGCTTCATAATTTTGAAGTATTTATTTCTGTTCAGTTCTGATGCAAGGCCATTACCTGGAACGTTTACTGTGTTTTGTACTCCACATGCTGCTGACTTGTTGAGTTTTACCCATTTTTGTTCTATTTTTCATAAATTGCTGATTATTTATGAATGCCAATATTGATCAGATTTGATAAATCTCAGACTCTACTGTTATTCAGTGCTTCATTCATCTATCATTCTAACAATAATCTGTGTACTATTATTTTATTTGGAAAGCAATATGCATTGCGAAAAGAGTTGAATGTGCTATTTCATTAATTAACAAACCAATTACTGTCATGAAATGAAAAAATGACTTTACTATTTTTAGATGTATCATTCATCACATGTTATTTTTACACAAGAACACTCATATTCAGGCTGACTGTAACAGGTATGAGTACAGAACAAATTGATTATTGAATTAGTCTTCATGGACAGTTCAGTTAAACAATAATTCACAAATGGCTTTGTATTGACTAAATGATAACGTAAAGTCTACTATTGGATTACATTAACTTACGCTTTTTCGAACAGCAAGGCGACATTTTTGAGAACCCTTAGCATAACAGCTGGCAACACCATGAGATTAGTCAAATTTATTTTAAAATAACAGATGAAAATGCTAATTAAGCATTAACATTTAAATATTTTAGTATTTATTTAAATTTGATAGGGGCACTGTTGAAAATTTTATTTAAATATTTATAAACATTTCAAACAACCATCTGCATGAAAGAACATTAAAGGTTAGATAAGTCATTTAATTTAATCCAATTTATCATCCTTGATTGTAATCCAGTTCACCTGATTCAAATAAGGCAGCTAGGTAGTTAAAATGGTGGTGAAGGGCCCTCTTGCGGTGTAGAGGTAGAGTTCTTACTACTGGATTGGGAGGCCCAAGATCAAGTCTTGCCTGCTCCAGAAGTGTGTTAGGAAAATAGATTAAAATAGTGGCAGGGAGACTTTACACTATGTTCCTGATAAATGTGTGCCCACCATAATTTTAACCAGGGATATTTCAGGTAAATAAGGGTCACATGTTTGCTTAACCTAATAACAGGTTGTCAACAGTTGAGAAAGAGACCCTCAAAAGAACATCTCACACAGACTCACCCCATCCACACAACTCCACTGGGGTTTGTACCATAGCTAACCCACATAATCTGCAAATTACATGACAATCTTTTGGCATAGCCAAAACACTAACCTGCTCATCGTTAGACTGTGGGAGGAAAATGGAGAATATTAGAACTGATAAGAATGATGAGAAGAAGGAGGAGGAGAAGGAGGAAAAATAGCAAAGACCAGTAGACAAAAAAAGAGTAATGAGATGTACAGGGCTGGAGTTGTGGATGAATCAGAACTGCTTGAAGAGGCAAATGGGATAAATGATCCTTGAGGAGTCTGCAGAGAAGGAACTCTCAGATAGTGTTCCAACTACCTCAATACACAAGACAGGTCTGTCATCCTAACAATGATGCCAAATAACAGAGGAACAGAGGGGATATGATGAGTGGAAGGCTGTTTCACAGGTAACTTTGTATGACGAAGGAGCTGTCAAGTACATTTGCTGTTGTTTCAGGCAGATCTGTATTCACTCACCGAGGGAGGAAACACTATACCAGTGGTGCTGAAATTCATCGCCAATTGCTTTTTTCATTGCTAACTTGGAAAATGTATGGCATGTTCAAACCATAACCCAAAAGTGCACTGTGCATTCACCAAAGTTCTTTACAAGAAAGATGTTTGTCCAGTTAACTGTAGATGCAAACATCCAACTGCCAAGGCATTGGAGAGTCGGGCATTCCCTCTATGTCTGTGCATGTTTGCACTAGGTGTGCACATTTTTCCTCCTGCAGAAGGTGAGGAGGAATAAGGACATTAGCATGGACACATGAGCACAATGATTGATTGATACATTGACAGATATATCTGAAGATGTAAACCCTGAGATTTGTGATTGTATGTATAATGCCAGTTGCATAATGTGGCATAGCAAATTAGGAATTAAAGAGTTCTGATAATAGGTGGGTTTATCATGTGCTAAAAGCTAGAGATGATAATAAAAGCATTTCAACGAATCTTTACATAATGTCTGTGCCTAATATTTCTGAGATGTGTTCATCTGATGCCAGCTTTTCAAGTTGGGTCCTTATCCCGTGCATTTTTTGCTGAGAAGTTGTGGCACCCACATACCGGAGCCTGGGAAGGAGCAGACCTCCTGCTGCCTGCCACAAAATTTGGCATTTTACCCAAGCACGAACCGGACCTAAGAAAAATGTAACCACCCAGGCCACTCCTGTGAAGATGTCAACCCCACAGTTGCGCATACTTCCTCATTTAGTGTCAAATTAGAAATTCTATTCAAGGTTGGGAAATTGAGGAAAAAGTATGCATGGTTGCAGTGTTTGAGCAGGGATTGTGACTGGTTTGATTATACTATAGAAAACCAGCATGAACTTGATGGTCTGAATGGCATCCTTCTGTGATTAAGGTTGACTTTGAACCTACTAACCTTGCTCCCATTGCCTCTCCATCCCCTAAAGAATGCTACTTGTGTTTCAAACATTGCTCCTGCTGTTCTTCCGACTGCTCAGAAAGTGAGGTCTCCCTTTAGCTGATAGAAATTTGATTTTAAATATCATGTTAGAATTATATTTCCCTGCCTAATAGTGTCAGCAAATCTGTGATCCAAATCTAGCCTGAGGGCCCAAGGTGAAATATTGCAGTGGGTTACCATCAAATTCATTTTTGATGGTCTTTATTTCCAGGCTATCACTCAAGTACAAATGGGATGGAAACCCAACCGGAGCCCCTCTTACTCTCAAACTGCTCCTCGGATGCTGCCTGAACTGCTGTGCTCTTCTAGCACCACTAATCCAGAACCTTCAAAACATAGTCAGCTATTTTGATATTTTAGAGAAATGCATATGTAAGCATGAGCCTGGCTGAAAGGCTGAAAGTCAACTGTGTCTTCTGGGCTTTGCAGAACTGCAAGGACAATTAATTAGCTGCCACACATTGCTAGTAGCAGCAAAAAACATATATGGCCCTAACTTTTATGCACAGGGACATTCTAGGTATTCACAGGGCTATCATAAGTGTCAGCCACTTTCTTTTGTCTTATTTCATTTCCTTATTTCAAAATGCCTGCTTTATAGTTTGTTTTCTGAAATCCTGTGCATTTACTTAATCCATTCTTCTGACGCTTTTTCAGATGGAAGTTAAGGGTAACTATCCTTAAGAGCAGTGGACAAATGCTTAAAATGAAAAACCCGGATTCTCAATGTTACAGGATTCCAGTTTTCCTCTTAGGGTTAAATAACCAGTTCAGAATGTTGCTTATGAGCGGCGACTGTATTTCCATCTCATTATTATTTCTATGCAGCTTCCAATTCTTCCGGAGAAACTAGATGGCACCAATTCCCAATATAAAAATTAGAGCTGATTTCTGGCAACAGATACTTGCTGCTTGCTTCTGCAGGCCTTCATTCAACTCTGCCTTCACCATGACGTCTCTTGCCTGTTCCACAGACACTGTTCTCCATCCTTTGTCCAAGCAATTCTGCCATGACCAGATTATCATGTACTTTGGGGCCAACACACATACACCATTTCAGCCCTTCAGAGCTTCACTTTGGAGGTAGGGACATGTTTCTCCCGGGTCATTTTGCATACAAACACACACGCAAATCTCACACATCTACACAGACTGCATTTTATGGCTCTTGGCTTAATTCCTTAGCTTAATTTCTGTGGTGACTTGAATATTGCCAGATTCTGTGGTTTGCATCACCTTTCAGAGCAAATAGAGAAGAGACAGATAATAAAAGTTTAGACACTGACTACTCAAGGGGATGAACATGTTGCTACATGGCAATGCACTCTATCATTGTCACACCAAGAGCCTGAGGTACCAAATCATGCAGCAAAAAAAATCTTTATGTTTTCACCATGTCTGAAATGCAGTTTTTAGTCAGGTCAAGGGAAAACACGATTCAGTTAGAGAGCACTGCTCTCTATCAAGGGGTTCATCTGATTCTACCCAGACCATTGTCCATAGTCAGTCCTGCAGGTCAGATGCAATCACTTCATTCAAGGTGACTCCCTTCAATGAGAGAAAAGGAGGGATTTGAGTATGATGTCAGTGGATAGAAGAGCAGGTAAGGGGAATGCATAAGCAATAGAGGTGGTGAGATGAGCAAGCAGGGAGCACAGATGGCAGGAAGAGTTAATGATTTGGAAGGATAAGGTGGGTTACAGCTATTGAAGGAACATAATGTATGCAATAATAAGAGTCACAGTCCATGACTCTTGATGAGAGGCATGTGCAGTGGCACAGTTAGGGTGAGTAGCAGCCCTGTGACTGTGAACTAGCAGAGAGAATATAATGGCGCTTACCCTAATGAATCGCAAAGAAGCATTAACTTTCTCCCTGCACTGCTGTGCATTGTGTTTCACCGGAGACAATGCACTGAGCTGGGCAGTCATTTCTGTCCAGGCTGATTGGGTCTCATGGCCTCCTTTTGCCAGTCAGCAAGAAAAAGCATGACTCCCCTTTCCAAGTCATCCACCAAAACCTCCAAGTTCCTGTCAGAAAAAACACAGGCTAATTTGCCTTTTGGGGTCATTTCTTCAGGGAAAACTTTGAAACACCACTTTATTGACATGACCCATGGGAAGTGTGCAAATACTCAAGCCTCAATTAAACTAAGGTTATCACAGAAGTTAAAGTTTTAATCAAATTACTCAAAGTCCACAATTTTCTTATGTGATAAGCAAAGTTAATGGGAAAAAACCTGACCATGTTTCTGTAGTGAATAAGAAATTATGTATTAAAAGTAAATAAGCTCTAACCACAGCCAAACAAAACATGAATTATCAAGCTATAACATTACCACCTTCTTAAATGTTTACACAAACTACATACAAATACCAAAAAACAAAAATTATAAAGGAAGAAGTTTGGGACACAGAGTTAATTAACATCAGTCCACAGGTTCCATTGAGGTATCCTTTTGCTTCTGACATGTACCACTGATCTCTGATCTTCTTACCAAGTCCTTTTCGTTCTTAACTGCAGACACTGGGCAGTTGGAACAGTAATTGTTCAGTTTCTGAGTCACTGGTTAGAGGCAGCAGCTCATAAGTGAATGATGAATAGCGAGCTATGTTCTGATTCTTTTTTACTTCCCTGTAAGGAGGGAGAAATGCTGTTGCTTTAGAATCTGGAAGCGTTCTGCCACTGTACTGCTCACACATTGGTTCCTGGGCAGATGGATAGCCTATCAGAGAGTTTTCATGCTCAGTAAACCTGACCCACACAACTGATCCTGATTGAAAAACCAATTAACAAGCTGTCTCTGAACAAAAATGCCCTGAACATATACCCATGGTGCCACTGAGACCTGCAATTCTCCTCCACTGTTCGAACAAAGCAACAGTGCAAATACAATTCACAATGAGTTTCAGTAATTCATTTTAAAGCTACAACATCTCCTCCAACAGACTTTTTGTTCAAAGCAGTATCATGTTTCCATTTTGGTCCACAATCCAAATTAATGGAAATTACAAAGATATCTTCTTTACTGTATAAAAGACAGCTCCTGGTTTGCAATACCTGAAGCGCTGTTGAACTGCTATTTAAATATGCATGAATATCACAAAGTCCTGGCAGCGATGTGCACTTTCACTTGTCCTAATGCATGAGTCCAGGAGGTGGATGCTGAAGAGGCTGTTTGTATAAAAAAATATAACAAAGAGCTGATGTTTGCATGTGAAATGTTGATCTGGCCATGGTGGATTGGGTGTTCCAAATCATACCTGACAAAGCGTGTTCTCAAAATAAAATAAAATCCGGCCCACTGGGATAGAAAGTCTTACTTTGAAAGTAGTCAACATTCCTCCTGCCATTCCAGTTTAACAAATGTCCACAACGTTAGTTAAAATTCCTAGAATTATCACTGTTCCCTTTCCTAAAATAGCTTTGTACAATAGTAGCCTACAAATTATGCTGTGTTTACATTGTTATGCAGATATTTAACAGGTGGCATGGTGTTTCTTTATGTCATATAAGACTTGCTTATCTTTTTACTTTAAGGGTATAAGCACTTCCATTTCAATGAATGCTTCACTCTTTGTAAACTAACAGGTAATTCATACTTTCAAGGTCATTGTGTCTTTGACAGTCTACTGAATTTAAGGGCAAATGCAACAAAATAAATATACAGGATAAAAATAATGGTTTTCAATTACTTTGCAGGATTCATTAAGTCAGAAATTAGCATTTTATATTTTGGCTTGAGCTTGAAATATACATCTATAGTCTGTGCATGGTTTACATTATGCTGTTGAGGTAATATCTGATACGTGCGATCTCTGGTGATAAACACATGGTGTAAAAATCATTTACGTAATCTGACAATGCCTTTCAGATTAATGATTTCTGCTGGCTGGCAGCCAATTGTGGATATTAGCTCTCAATCTATTGGTAGCTATTTCAATTTATTGAAACAGATCTTTTCTATCCTCCACGAATTTTCTGTGACTCAAACAGGAATTCAATAAATAACTTTTTTACAATAATTACTAAATAGCTATAAAATAATAATTTCGTTTTTCTTTAATGTTTTAACTGAACATCCATCTGTTGCGGCTTTTGTAATTTAAAAAATGCTTAGATTTTCTTTTGCTATCCTGCCATAACTTTGGCAACTATCAGTAGAAACTGGAAAAATACATGTTCTTTTCGTTCCAACTTTAGTCTTCCTGAACTAAAGTTACAGGGAGATTGAAAGAACTCCCTACAGAAAATCACCACTATTATTTCATTTTGTTAAAGATATATATGACAGAACAAGTTATTTTTCTCCACTAAGCATTTTCCATCAGCTCATCAACTATCATAACATTTGTCTAGCAGCTAGTGTTTGTTGCAAATCCTATAACACTGGTTTCCCTGAAGATTCAACAAGGCAACTGAGATATCTATTGTAGTACTGAGCTTTGCAAGGAACCAAGGTTTTCAGTTTAATCTCGGTTGGGTGCTACTAATCTCATAAATGGAAGCTAAAGATGTCTTACAAATGACCTTACTCTGTAAAAGAATATAAAGGAGAGGGCATAGTTGCAGTCTCAATTGGTGTGTGGTGACCTCCATCGGAAATCATGCATGTGCTTATAGACAGGACGGAAAGTTCATTACAATAGCTCATATTGTGGGTTGGACAATATTCTAGGGTACTGTCAGGAAATTATGAAACCTCATTTGTTTTCAAATAACAATTTAAATAAATGATTTAAGCCACTAAAGTCAATATATAAATATTTACATGTATAAGGCTAGGTAATGTTGCCATAGGATTGATTTATCATTAGAAAGAGACAACTGGTGGAGGTTTTAACCTAAACATCATCACGCCTCAGGACAAGGGGGCTGATTAAGAGGGAGAGTACTTCATGGTAACCTTGATATTAGTCTCTTTCTGCACCGCAAACAAGCTGTCCAATTAACTTTCACACTTTTGGGTCATCAAACTTGTTCTGATTCTAACAGAATAGAGCTGGGAATTTAAACCGCAGTATCACATGTCAAAGCACAAAATATACTTGATAAAACCAAATATATTTTTCATTAACACACCCAGGTACTGTATGAAAAACAGTGGCAGTTCTTTATTCATTACAAAGCTTTTCCCAATTAGTGCACAAATGTCGTCAAGTTCTGGCAACAATCCCATAGCAATTTTATCAGTAGGATCAGCATATTAATGACAAATAAAAATTAAGGCCTAAGAAATGGGCTTTCTGTTTAAACAAAGTAAGCTCTATATGTCAAATGTTACCATGATAAATGCATCTGGTCTGAGTAGGCAATAATAGCATTCAGCATGAAGAATTGTGGCTAAATGCAGTAAAATCTTGATTATCATAGTGAATTTTTTAAAAATGGATTTGTGGTTAAATGACATCTCTGAATCATTTGGTAAGACCGTGCTATGCACTGCGAATGTTGCACTGCTATAGACAGTAATTTTCACAACACAAATTACAAATGTTAGTGTTATACTGGATTCCAAGAAGTCAGATTTTTTTGGCTACTCTAGAGGATATAATGATGCTGCTTCTGAATTCCCGTCACACCATTCAAACATTGAAATTGTTCTTTAATGCATCTAATGAAGCTGTAGATGGCACAGTGCTTCCATCATCCTTTGAAGGCTGCTAAAAAAAACTGCACCAGATAATCACACTGTATGTTTTTAATGTTATTTGCTAGACTACATTCAATAGGAGTGTAGCAATTTCAGTTGCAACAACATCCAGTATGTTTTAAATACACATCTCACTGTTGTACAATGATGGCAGCTATTTACAGCTAATCAAATGGTAAAGCCAGTTTAAAAACAATTTGATTGTTTTGTCATGTGTCAAACCTATTCTGAAATTAGTAGTTTCAGTACATCAACAATTAACAAAATATGTGTTTTATTTATATTTGTCCTATGTATAAACTTAAGCATAAAGAGACAAGAAATGTAATTGCATGTGAAAAAATTGAAAGAAGGTCTACAAAATCTAGGATGGGCCAGTAGTCTTATAAGGAAAGGCTGAGCAGTGTAGGTTTGCATTTGCCGAAGTTTAGAAGACAGGAGGTGACTTGATTGTAACATATACGTTTCTGAGGGGGCTTGATGGGGTGAATGTGGAAAGGATGTTCTTGAGGCAGATTCTAGAACTAGAGGTCACTGTTTAAGAACAAGGGATCACCCATTAGGAAGATATTTCCTCACAGAGGATTGAGAGTCGAAAAGAACAAAGAACATGGCACTATAGGAACAGGCCTTCGGCCCACCAAACTTGTGTTGACACATAACACCTTTCCTTGGAACTCCTTTCCTTGAAAGGTAATGAAAACAAAGTCCTTGAATCATTTTAAAGATAGATTCTTAATAAGCAAAGGGTTGAAAAGTTATTGTGAGTAGGCAGAAATGTGAATTAATCATATCCACCATGAATTTATTGAATGGTGGAACATGCTCAAAGAGTAGAGAGTGGCCTACTCTGGCTCTGAATTCGTATGTTTGTTTTGACACCAATTGTATATCAAACTCGTACGTTATTTTCAAATCAGGCACTATTCAGCACAACGTTTGATGTTTATTACAATTACTTTGGTTTTGGCTAGAATGCACATTGAAGAGAAATATAACAGGGTTCTTTTTAGAAGCTGACTCTTTCTCTGTCCATCTAAAGAGTATTGTTTTGATCTATTGTTATAACTGAATAAGACTGATTCCGAATAAAACAAGATTTAATAGATGATTGAACAATGTTTTGTTTTTGTTTTAGTTTTAGTGAGGTGGTCTCTCGCTGAAATGTAAGCATGCAATGTTACAGATTTTGTTTTAACAATAAAAAAATTAACTAAAAGAACTGAAGATAGAAATAAAATGTATGGTTTATTCTAAGACAAATGCAAGTTTTCTCAAACACAGTAAAAGTATAGCCCATCTAATCTCAGAACACCAAAACACTTCTTTACAAATTCGAAGAAAAAAGACAACATCCCTTGTGCTGTATCCATGCTCACCCTTATATAGTAATTGGACCAGAGGGAAAAAAAATACTTATACTTCAATATGCTTAAGGTAACTAAAAATTTTAAATTCTGGACCATCAACTCTGATGGCTTCTTCCTGTAGTTATCATATAGATGAACTTAAACATAGTCAGGTTCAAGTAAGCTCTTTAGGATATTATCTCAACGTTTATGGCTAACTAGTAGGTGACATAGATTTGGGATCAGGGTGGGCATATTTCAGAACAGCAACCCATAACCAATAGAGTGCCATAGGGATTAGTGCCAGGACCACAATTATTTCCAATACATAGTAATAACATGAAAGAGAGACACGAACGTATTATCACTAAATTTGTTGGTGACATAAAAATAGGTGCATAAAAGCAAGTGGTTAGGATGACACAGAGTCTGAGATGAAAATGGATATCAAAAACTTGATAGATGGAATATAATTGGCGAGAAGAATTGATCAGCTGAACATTATTTAAATCCGAACAGTGGAAAACTATAACACCAAGGTATGTGGAGTCAAGACATTATCAGGGTACCAAGCAGCAGAGAGTATTAGAACACAAGGAGATTTGGGTGACATATTCTTTTGATGGCTAGGCAGACCTGGGTAATATGAACAAACACATTATTCAAATAATATATACAGAAATGAGTTCCTAAAGGTCATATTATAATGCTGACAGATTTAAACAAAAAAAACAAAGAAAATTCAGGATTGGAAATGAACATAAGGAGGTTGCGTTGTAAGACTGAAAATTAAAAAAAAAGATAAGCACAAAAGCACCTTTAAGATGTTAATAAAGAGGTCAGCTCAAGATAAAATAAAGAGATTATATAAGCATTAGGTTTCTGCTGAAGGTCTGGAACATGGAGACAAATGTAGGCCAGCCGTTTGTTTTATGTTAATTCTCCTTGCCTAACTTGAATTAATGGAATTGATTTTAAATATAGGTGATACATTAATTACAGTAAGCAATACTTGGTAGTTCAAGATAGAAACCTACACTACTAATGGAGAGTGTGGAGCCCTCCAGCAATTCTGTAGCCTCTTAAATTAGTCTGTACCCATTAAGATTAAAAATGCGCATATGATATTTCTATCAACCTTACTGACATTGCACATAGTTCAAATTATTTGCTCTGCCTTGATATGAACGGTTCTGGTTGTACTGAATTTAACTGGTCACTCAATATCTCTTGTTTGTTTAATCTGGATTTAAATGAGTCGACTTCATTAGTAATATAAACTGCACAACAGGATGAAGAATAATCTATAATAAAGCCTCCTTTGGCTAAAGGTTCTTACAATTGATGCACTAAAAAATTATTTGAAATAGCAAAGATTTTAGGGATAATGCTTAATCCTCTGTTTATATCAATGGAAAGCAACAAAACAAATCTCAGAACAATTTTATTCAAGCCTTTATATACTTGGAATTTAATTATCATAAACCTTCTTGTAATGGGTATAATATCACATCCATGACTGTAACATGTATACCATTTAAAGCTACATCATGTATAGTTATTAGAGTCTACAAAGGCCTGCTTTACCTGATTTCCAAGAGCTCAATTAATTTAATATTGCTAAAACACAATCTCTTATTGTGGCTGCAACGTTTGAACTTTGTCTATTTTCCCTTTTAAATCTCAAGATACTTCTATGAAAATAAGATAGTTGGAAATAACAATCTGGACCGGATGTGGAGCAAAACACTGGACACTCTGGTTCACTCTAGTTCTAGCAGTTGTTGGTGCAGATGAGCTGGAGCTGAAATGTTTGTCTAAATGGAGATTTGGTTGGTAGAAGTAGCTGATTGAACTGGTGACCAGTAATCAATGACAAAGGTCTCCTACCCACCAACAACTATTTAATTGGTTCTCCGATAGCTGATCAGCTTAGAGCTATGAACAAGATGCAGTGAAGCTTTCAGACCTCCACCAGCTAGAGAGCTATCGTAGAAAAGAGAATTCCAGGATTTTAACCTTTTGACACTAAACAAACTGAAGACAGTTCATTTCTTAGTTAGGATAGTGCTTGGCTTAGAAGGGAACTTGCAGGGGGTGCTGTTCCTATGTATCTGCTGCCTTTGTATTTTTAGATAGTAGTGGTCAGGGGTTTGGAAGGTACAGTCTAAAGAGCCTTCGTGAAGTTTGGCAATGCTTCTTTTAAATTGTACAGATTGCTGCAACTGAGCATCACTCATGAAGAGACTGAGTATCTGTGGATATAGTGCCAATTATGTGGGTTGTTTGTCCTGGATGGTGTTAAGCTTATTGAGTGTTGTTGAATCTGCACACATCCAGGCAAGAGGGGAGTATTCCATCACACTCCTGACTCATGCTTTTTGGATGGTAGACAGTCTTATGAAAATTCATCATAAAACTATTAACGAAATCAGCAATATATGCATTTACCTGAAAGACTGACTGAACAGACTTACTTGTACATCTGTTCTGTCTTTTGCAGCTGAAATTTCTTGTTCTCACACTAATATCCAATTTTCATCCTATCTTAGAACTAGGTAAATTAGGAGGGCAACAAAATAGAAAAAATGCTTTTAAAAATTATGGTACTCTACTTCTTTTACTGTGTTGAATTGTGAAGGAAGTTTCCAAATTATTAATGAAAATAATTGCTTGTGCATGCCTCACATACCAACAATGAATACAAAATCCCAATCAGTTCATGCCATTGACTAAGAACTTGTCAAATACACATCTAGCTGTTATGGTATACATCACCATTAGGCAGGCTGAGGGAAACATTCAGAAACATTATAAAACTTCTTGCTGAAAATTTTATTCATTGCTGGCTTTCTCATGCTCTTGTGTTTAATCAGTCTATTCCTTGGTTTGAATCCCTGTCTTCTATTTGTTCCAAAGACTTCTTATACTTTGTTATTTGCTACGGGCCATTGCTGAGTGCAAATTGAATGTTTTCAATATTACAACAGTATGACAGTGATGACACTCCGAAATACTTCATTGACTGTAAGGTATTGTTGAACATTCTGAGCATGTAAAAGATGCTGTATAATTGTAAATCTTCATTATTCCCTGTTATACATATATCTTTTCAATGTTTGGATGCAGAAAGTGGTGAGGATATTAACAAAATAGAAAGACTAATATAATTGCATCCTCAACAGACTAGCTGCAGTATTGGTAGAAGTGACCACCACATTCACTGGTGTGAATTCGCATCCACACAAAGAAAAAACTATGTTGTGTAGGACTATGTGCTAAATGGGATGGAGTTGAAACAGATCAAATAAGTTAAAACTGAGCATCCAAGAGGTGTTGTGGGTGATCAGTAACAGCAGAATAGCTTTCAATGACCAACTTTAATCTTACAGTCTAGTATAATCCAGTACCATTACCATTACCATTACTCAAGGGGACCTTTATTCATTTAATGAAGAGTGTAAGGAGGGCCCACCAGAACCAGCACTAGGCATACTTAAAGATTGATTTGGTGAATCTACAACACAGCACTACCTCATGCCAAGCAGTGGAAGCCATAAGCAATAGATAGAATTAAACAATTCACAACCAACAGATTAGACCTAAGCTCTGCAGTCCTGCACCTTCAGCCATGAATTAAGCAACTAACAAGAGGAAGAGGCTACACAAATAGTCCCAGCATCAATATTGGCAGAGCCTAGCAGGTCAGTGCAGAAAAATAAGGCTGAAATCATTTGCAACCTTCCTCACCTCGAAGTGGATGGTGAATGAACTCTCATGAATTGTTCTAAAATTACAGTTGTCAATCTTCTGATAATTCAGATCATTCCATAACATATCAAGAAGCAGCTGAAGATCATGGTCTTTGAAAATATTCTTGCAACAGTACTAATAACTTATTCACCAGAATTATCCATGTCCCTAAACTGTTCTACTGTAGCCACAATCCTGACATGTACTCTGCATTGTGAAAATGTTCCCAGGTCCATCTGTCATAAAAATTGCTAAAGTGCAACCCAGCCAATAATTATGCCATCAACCTACTCCTGATCACTAGTAAATTGATGGAAGGAATTATTGACAGTACTGTCAAGTGGCACTTGCTCAGCTATAATCTATTGACACTCAGGTTAGGTTCTGCTAGGGCTACTCAGCTCCTGAATTGATTACAGCCTTGGTCCAAACATGGACAAAAGAGTTAAACTACAGAAGCGAGTTAAGAGACTGTCTCAGACATCAAAGCAGCATTTGATTGTGTGTGTGTGTGTGTCAGCAAATGGGTCTAGTAAAACTGGAGTAAATGTGAATCAGGGAGAAAATCCTCTGCTGCTTAAGGTCAAGCCATAAAGAGGATGGTTGTGATTGCTGTAGGTCAATCATTTCAGTCCCAGGACATTGCTATAGGTGCACCTCAGAAAAGTATACAAGACTCAATCATCTTCAACTGCTTAACCAATGATTTTCCTTCCATCTTAAGGTCAGAAGTGGGGATGATCACACATTGGTCAGAATCATTTGCAATTCCTCAGATACTGAAGCATTCTGTGCAACAAGACCTGGATAACATTCAGGCTTGTGCTTAGATTTTTTTTTTAGATTAGATTATTTTACAGTGTGGAAACAGGCCCTTCGGCCCAACAAGTCCACACTGACCGGCCGAAGCGCAAACCACCCATACCCCTACATTTACCCCTTATCTAACACTACGGGCAATTTAGCATGGCCAATTCACCTGACCTGCACATCTTTGGATGGTGGGAGGAAACTGGAGCACCCGGAGGAAACCCACGCAGACAAGGGGAGAATGTGCAAACTCCACACAGTCAGTCGCTTGAGGCGGGAATTGAACCCGGGTCTCTGGCGCTGTGAGGCAGCAGTGCTAACCACTGTGCCACCGTGCTGCCCGTGCTGTTAATTGTGAAGTGAATTCTGAGCCATACAGTGCCAAGCAGTGACCATTTCCAATAATATAGAACCTAACCATTACCCCTTGACTTTCAATGGTACTACCATTCCTGAATCCATCACTCTCAACTTCGGGGGTTAACACTGACTAGAAATTGAAATAGACCTGACAGATGATCACTGTGGCTACAAGAGTAGGTCAGAGGAAAGGTATTTTAACTCCTCTCCTAACTTCCCAAAGGCTGTCTACTATCTAGAATGTGTAAATTAGGAATTTGATGGAATATGCCTGGATGATTGTAGCTCTGACAACACTCAAGAAGATTAACACAAACAAGTACAAACAGAATATGTGATTGCCACATCAACTACAACCTTCACCATTCACTCCCTCCATCAGCAATGCACTGTGACAGCAGTATACATGCTGTCTATAAGATGCACTGCAGCAAATCTCTATGGTTTCTTTGACACTAACATCCAATCCAGTAACTCCTACTACCTAAAGTTCAAGGGCAACAGGTGCTTGAGAATGCCACCACCTGCAATTTCCACTCCAAACCTCAAACCATCCTGACTTGGAATTATAGTACAGCATTCCTGTTACACCAAAATCCTAGGACTCCAAGCCTCCCAGTATTTTGTACCTAACCACCCCTCACCCATCACCCCCATGGACTGCCGTAGCTCAGTAAGACAGCTCACTACATCCTTCTCAATTTCAAAAATGAAATAAATGCCAATAATGCCCGCATTCCAAAATTAAATTAGAAAAATGAACAATTTGGAATACAACCTAACTTGCCCCACTGGTGCCCATCACATCGGATTCTGTTTACTTCTTATCAAGTGCCATTCCTGGAAAAACTTGACACTCACAGGATATCCCAGAATTCACCAGCATCCCTTGCCTCTTTAAATGTCTATTGTGCACCCAGACAATCACAGTGAATCTGCATCTGCACTATACAGTTCCTGGCATTTGTTACAGACAGGTTAGATAGGGGGAAATCATCCATGATGGCTAGGATCTGGAGGTGGGACCTGGGTGGTGCACAAGTGGGAATTCCTCCTCCTCCTGGACCAGAATTGGAGCTTATAATACTAAACTGTGCCTGCCTGAGTCAGTGCAGTCTCAGTCCTTTGCAGGAATGCAGAGCTCAGTAGGAAGAAGGTCAATGACCTTCTCCATTCAGCCAGAATGTTTAAAACCAACTTCTCTCCAATACATCACAGTTACTTTATTTATTCTACTGTACCCATCTTCCATCAAAGCTCATGCTCTACCACGTTCTAATGACTGTAAAGTCTTCCCTCACTCATTGCGACTCATCCCAACCCCTAACACCACAAACCATGCATGCTTAAATGTTGTATTCTCTCTTGTTTGGTTTACTTTCCCACCTGCACCAAAAATAACAACTATGTCACCCACTTTCATTTCCATTAATATCTGCCTCTTGGGCAGCTTGACATTTGGATCCTCACTATTGATGAGGAGAGGATCCTGATACTGACTGCCCCAAGTAGATGGTCCACCATTTTCAAGCTTCTGGAGTATTATTTGAAGTTGTCTTTGACCAACTGTGCCAGGACACCCTGAATGAAGATCATTCCCTTTAACTTGACCAAGATCTTCTGAAAAACATGACAAGCTTCCTTCTTTTAAGTCTGCACAAAATGGCAAAGAAAGACTGAAGTAATATGAGCCTTTACCTCTGGCACAAGGGACAAAGAGCAAAAGGGCAATGAAAAGCAATGCAAGGCACATATATTGTGAGCATCAAGGTAGAATAGATGTCATGAGCACTATGACAGTGAGCAAAGGATATAGAGATGCAGTTTGGCTCTATCCACGAGCTGAAACCATGTCTCTGACTGCAGTAGCCTTGCTGCAGCATTACAACATCAATTGCCAGTGTAGCCTGAGGTGCAGCATTGATGTGCAGAAGCATCCTGTATGTGGGCACTTAGAGGTTGGCACATATTGGATGCAAATGTCTGTGGACATGTCATGGAGCATGCCCTGACATATTGGTGCCTAGTGTTCAACCTGGAAGCTATTCAGAGCAATTGATGAGCTGAATTCAGCAGGTGGAGAAAGTGAGGACTGCAGATGCTGGAGATTAGAGCTGAAAATGTGTTGTTTCGGCTTATGCCCGAAACGTCGATTCTCCTGTTCCTTGGATGCTGCCTGACCTGCTGCGCTTTTCCAGCAACACATTTTCAGCTCTGAATTCAGCAGGTACCCACTTTGACTTCCATGTCGAGTTTTCTTGACAGATAGCTGGTTTGGAAAGTTTGGTAAGATAGAAAGATGAATATTAATGACATGAGTTGGCAATTAACAAAGCATTTAATAAGCAATACTCCCCCTTATTTGGCCACTCACCGCTGCCTTGTGAGAAACTGGCCATGCCACTGTTGAAAAGCAGAAATGATGGCACGAGATGTTCCTGAAGTTGAGATGGGCATTGCTGGATTTCTCACTTAATTTTTCCAAAATCTCTCCATAGCCCATGTCACCCAGACTCTAATAAGATTCAGCCTGACATGTAACATCAAATCACATGAAAGAAAGGTGATGACATGTACATGTTGCACTGCTGAGAAAATTCTGATTGTACTAAAGTTCAAGGATCAGTGCTGAGATTGCCTGAAGAAGAGAATACAAAAAAATAATCATTGATATGATTTTAAAACCAGCTAGCAACCAGAAAAGTCACGAAACCATACCACAGCTGTGAAGGAAACATGTCTGAGCAGATAACCTCCCAGAGAAACACAAAGTCTAAAATGTCATTTTCAACCAACATTAGGAGAAATAAACCTCTAAAAACATAATGACAATAGTAAAAGTACCATAGCTGATTAGGGGAGATTTGAGTATACACAAAAGAAGGCTGATTATAAAACACCCCTAGCAGATTTTATCCCTTCGGAGGAGTGATAAAGACATTTTATTCCCACATGAAAAAAAAACAGGCTGAGGAGCATATATAAGATTTCTGACAGTGAGTTAATAAATTTCTGAACTAACCCGCAGTGACAAAGTTAACAACAAAAGGTTAAGATAATTCTTCAGGTACAGGTTTAAAGAATAATGATTGGACAAGACAAAAGTATCAGGAATACAAATTGTTCTTGCAATTACAAGTTTCAGAGCCATAGCAGTGGAGTTAGTGAAATCATTATTCCAACTGTTTTAAAGAAAAATACAATGCTGTATTTGGCAAATAAGATGATTTAGCAAGTTTATTCATTAGAAAAATAAGTTGAATACCAAAAAAGAGCTTGAATGTAATCACACAGAGTTGAACTTGGCACAAAAAATGCCTTTGATACAGAGAAAATAAAAGTGCTAATAATACCAAGGCAGATGTCTTTGACACAGTCAAAACATAATTGATTTCTATTAAATGAAGCCACTTTGAGAAACTTCTAATCACAGATCCTTTGAAAATTGTTCAACTGTCTTGGGAAAGGAATATCTTTGTTTATCTCCATGAACCCAACATATTGGTAAAGCAAAATTGAACATAACATAAAAACAGCATTTAAATAACAGAAATTTGAACAACTTTCAATTTTAGAACAACAATTTTGTTTACAAAAGCAAAGATTCAACATCAAGTTTAAACAATTAAGAATACAACAAGGCAAGAAAAAACTGATGGTAGTAAAAGGGGATCAAACACCTAACAACATACTTCCAAATCAAGAAAATAATCAACATTATAAAACACCTATCAACAATCAAAAGATCAAGAAGATTGTCCTGCAACAATTTTACACATGGAAAAAGAAGCTTTCAAATTCATTTGATAGATCAGTGAATTGGCAGACATAAAAAGTAGAAGTCCTAAGATTTTTAACAGCTGTCGAGCTTCAAGCACTCTTCTCTACTGCAGGAGAAGTATGTCAGATCATGTGATACAGACACAACAGATCAATGAGAAACAAATAATAACTAACCAACTTCTAACAGCTCAATATCTCACTTTAAGAACAAGCATAGCAGTGGTGTGATCATGCTGCAATAGCAGATAACAATTTCTAGGAACATTTCTAGATTGCTTCATTAACAAGCCACATATACTGTCTGAATTATGCAACAGCGGAAATTTACAGCAAGCTTATTTGAAAGAGAATTATCATTGGTCTCTTAGATAAATCAGTTGCTGAAGTTCTTCAATCAAAAGAGGATGTAACCCTCTTAAAGAGAATGGGCAGTCCACATAGCAGTGGATAAAGTCAAGAAAATTATTCAATAAGTATTATACAATAAAAGTTATATTTAATGCTAAACACTCTACACAGCATGTTGACAGTATAATTAACATAAATCATCTGACCACAGAAGACAAATCCCACATCTGAACAATAGGCCACATGTAACAATAAAGCAATCTAATTATACAGAATCTTGTCATAGATATGGTTCCAAAACCCAATGTAAAAGAAAAAAATAACTGACCAGCCTTAATTCCAACAATGTAGTCAACGTAGCAAAGAGATCACTTCTTGATGATGTGCTTTAATCTGAAGAAAATAAGTTAAATTTTTCCCAACTCAAAATGTACATTCATACCTTGGAACCTGGAAGAACATATTAATACTGCAAAGGAACAAGCTTCATGTGATAAACAGAATGCATAGATGGACTGTTTTATTTCTCCTTGGGGAACTGATAATGGTATCTGATGTGAACAATGAAGCAGAAGGCATATGATCATCTCACAATTTGCATGTAGTACTGCAATTATATCATCATACATTTCCTCAGCAAGGTTGATTAAATCTCCGATAGCATGGAAGACACCAGAGAACTTAACTCAAATATTTTTATACCTGGTCATTGGCTTTCTTTACCCAGATGATTCAAGTGAAAGTCTTTGTGCAGGATGGGAGAAGTACAAAGTGTATCATAAATGTTGTAAAGTTATCTAAGTAACTCATTTGTGAATGTACATAAATATTACACAATGTTTATGAAGAAAAGGTTGGGATGATGTGTTAAGTAAAGTCTTCAGGACCCGTTAGCAATCTTATGATGATGTCAGAGAGCTACACATCACTGAGCATAAATCATGTTGGTGGAGTTAGAATTGTATGAATTTTAGAAACTCTGATAATAAGCAACACCCAAGTACAACATTGGCATGGACATTCAAAAAGATAGATACGTAATTAACTAAATCAGTGTTTGTTTTATCTATGATTACCATGTAAAACAATAATTAATATGGAAATTTAATGAATAGTGTTACTTTGACGATGTCAAAGCCTGAAGTCAGTTCTTGACATGTCTTTTCCACAACCAGTCTGCAAAGAATCAAAATTATACTATGTCATAAAAGCACACAATAAAAAAAACTTAAAATAGATTACGAGCTAATAATTTCTAAGAGGCATTTCTAAATATTAAAACATTTCTTTGTTTGATTAGAAATGACTATAAAGTAGAGAAACCCGTAAATCTTTCGATGCTACTCTGAAGATCACCTGTTTATTGCAAACAAACAACTGTGTTAATGATGAACAATTTAGAGACTTGAGCATAAATAAGCTTAACTAAAGTTAAATAAGCTGTCAAAAACAAAAAAACAGAAATTGCTGGAAAATTTCAGCAATTCTGAGGAAGGGTCAGTGAACCCAAAATGTTAACTCTGATTTTTCTCTACAGATGCGACCAGACCTGCTGAGCTTTTTCAGCAATTTATATTTTTGCTCCTCATTTCCAGAATCTGCCGTTCTTTTTTTTGTTAAATAAAATGTGTTTGATAGGAAAAAAAGAGAATGGATTTAAATAACTTTCCTTGCCATTTGCCATAGCAAGAAATTAGTATGTTATGTATTGTATCAAAGAAGTTGCAACTACAGATTTTGAGCTCTCCAAAAACATGGCAATTAATTTCACAAACTGAATCTCTCCATTGAATTAACTGTTCAACTTTGTTGTATGTATGTGTTTCAGTAGAACAACACAAAAGATTTAGTAAGTAATTGATGAAATTGTACATGTTTGATGGGATGTTTCACTGGTCTTCAATGGAATGTTTCCTTTTTTCTCAGTTTATATCCCATTTCTTATGCCAGTCATTACTTACTGAGGCTTTCGGGTTGCTGTACCATTGAAACACATTCATCAACAAAGTTGAACAGTTGATTCCCATGAGCCTGCCTGATTAATGATATGTTCTGTTGAAGATGTTAAAATCCTAAACCTCAAATAAATAGCAAAACATGGCCATGCAGTTTTACACTTTGGCCTGTGCTGATGAAGCAAGAAATTCTAAAGATTTCAGCCAGAACATTCCTGGCCAGTTCCAGCAAACCCCAATTGAGACACCCTGATCTGCGAGTGTTTTTAGCTATCCTTTGCTGCTTCAGAGCTAGTAGAAACACCGTGTTAAGTAGTGTTAGAGAAGTTTTCATAAGTTTTTGGATACGCAAGAGATTGGTGCCGGACTCTGAGAAGGAAATCAGAGGAGTTGGAAAGCATGTCAGTCAAAAGTCTGCTTCCAGTTTAGGGGCTATAGGTGCAGTCTTTCTTGGGTTGCAGCAGGACTTGGTGTTCAATTACTGACAGTAAAGAGATGTTGTGTACAGAGGGATGAAAAGTACTCTCAACAGAATGCCACATCCACAAAGAGTATCCTGTGAACACTTCTGTAAGCTTTCCATCAGTCTGGAGCAAAGCAGTTACATTTTTCTAAACCTCCAGCTAGTCTGCAGTATATGATACCACTTATCAATGATATCGCTATTCGATTTCTAAACCTCAGCATCTTTTCTGATGACAGTTGACAATTCATCATTCACTGTGCATCACAGTAACAGGGTGCAAGGCATCATCATGGCATTGTGGGTCCAAAATCAAAACAGGGGCATGTACCACAAGTGCAGGGGCTACCATTCTAGGACCATGAAGTTAATGTGCAACTATTCCCAGAAGACTCCCTCCATGAATGCCCATTACCCTGACGATAGACAAGATTCATCAACTTTGTGCCACCATAAGGAACCTCAGGCTGATCACTTGGTGACAAGGGACACCTTCTCTGAGTTGGTCTCATGATTCTCTTCTGGCAAACGATTATCATACACTTGCAATGAAGCCAATGTTATGATCAGGAACACTGCAATGAACTAAAAACATGCTGAAGATACACTGTTGCTTTCTGACAAGAAAAAAAAACAAATTTATCCAGCTGTCTTGGGATCCAGAACCTGAGGCATCCCTTATGCAACAATGGAACGCAGACTTAAATGTTGCAACTACCTCCAACTCAAGGCAGCCCTTAGAAATTCATAACCACAATCACTCTCATGATGTTGCAATGTGATCCATAAGACCCAGCTCTGAGTCCACAGTTCTGGTTGTAGCAAATTTAATGAGGATGTACTTACAGTAGTGTAGATTTTTAACACTTATTCCTGCTTCCTATTACTTCCTACATGAACTCGTTGGATATAGACTCCAAGTGACAGCTTTTATTCTTATTCTCCTTCTTCCTTTGTTTGTCACCTGTTCAATCTACCACCATGTTGAATCGCAAGAGGAATGTCAACCCATATTTGGAAATAGCTGGGTTATGAGGAAACCTTGGAGTCAGGACCAATGCCTTCAGTGTGTATATTACTACCTGTAGTTTCAATAACTTAGAATTATTACAGAATCATCAAATAGGCAAACAAGCAGAAGAAATCAATCAGCAACTAATCTGAAAGTAGTTGATAACCCAGTTGATAACTGGGGCATTGAGGGCTCCTTCGCACTTCTAAGTGTGTATTCTACTTGATTATGGGATAGGATTCAATAAAGGGTTGAGACACAAATTGGCACAATTCACAGAAAATAACTGTTGCAAACTGATGTCATGATCCACCTAGTCCTACACTACTTCTCCCAAAGGGTTGTGAATCTGTGGAATTTGCTACCCTAAAATGTGGTGGATGCTGGGACAGTGAGTGAATTTAAGGAGGAATTAAACAGATTTTTAATTAGTAATGGGTTGAAGGGTTATAGGGAGAAGGCATGAAAATGGGCCATGATTGAATGGTGGAGCAGACTTGATGGGCTGAATGACGTAATTCTGCCCCTATATCATAAGAACTTATAGTCTGCATGTTTCTAGTGGATGCTCATTCCTACTGCACTCACTAATATGATGTTCAGCATGACTCACACCAGGAGTGTACATCAGCACCACAAATTCCTTTTGGTTGTCTAACTTGTAATACCAAGAAAAAAAGGCACTACTTATCTGAATGACATGCTGACAATTTGGACATTCTGTGACTCATCTCTACTTTGCTACATCATATCTCTGAACAACTCCCTGTAAATAATGTACTTTTTATTTCTGTTTTGGGATGTGGCAACTTAGATACATATCAGATGTTGGTCACAGCATAGCCAGAATACTGTTATGTTTGCTCAATATATTTTACTTACGTTTTTCTAACAAATTATCTCATTAATTTTCCACTGGAGGATCAGTAAGCGCAATTTCTGCCATTCATCAGCAATATGCAAATGGTCGTAATTTCTGGGCCATACAATTTTCGAATATGTACAGGTTTTGATATTATGAGCATGCAGTTCTCACTGAATCACTGCTATATTTTCAACATTCATACCTGATTTTGTACTGCTGGAGATTATCCAAATGAAAGTGTGTTTGGAGTAATTAAGTCCATTGGTGTAATTAGTCAAAAATAAGGGCTATGTCTCCAAAACCTGACCGTATAATAATATCAAAGATTCACTGATACAGAAAATTAAACCTTTATTCAAAACCTGTGGGAACTTTGCAATTGCATAAATTATTAGCGAGTCACACGATATGGTGCACCGCAAATTTAGGAAATTGGGCAAATCAGGAAATCTTCATGTGTTCTCTATCCTTAAGCTTTTCAACACTATAATAATCTCCTGCTGTCTATAAAGTCATGTTGCATGAAAATTCACGGTTGCTTTTACCTTCACAGTTTGTGAGTGATAAAGTACCTATCAAAGAGGTTGATTGAAGGTCAGCATGTAACTGATGGCATTTTCAATAAGCACTTTTCGAGTTGAAAATGGCATCAGCACTGCTATTCTATCAATGCAAAATAGTTTGTCCTTGATCTGTAAATTCTGAGAGAGAGAGATAATTCCTCAATCACATTCTGATGTTGCACAGTTCCAGCAGTTAAACAAAAACTTGATTCCTATGAATATTGTTTCATGACACGAGTGAAAGAATAAATGCATACATATCTGCCTGGAGTTTCCACTTTAGGTACAATTGTTTGATCCCGGTTTAAATTACACTCAAAACTGTGCGAGATTCGGGAAATGTTTTGTCTTTCAATTTTCCCTCCACCTCATTTTCAATTTGCCAAATGAATCCATCATGATGAATGCAATACAGTAATGTTTTAGAATCCAATTTTATTTTGTAACCAGTTTTCTGTAAGTAAGAGTATTGTATTTAAAAATTTGTATCGGTGTTAATTAATTTGTTTCAACAAATGATTTGGCATTATTCTAGATGCTTCTGAACTATCATTTACATTTTCTCTAAGAGTTATTTTATGCAAAACTGAAATACTTGGACAGAAATATCCTATTATAATATGAAGCAAGAATGGAATTTAGCTTGAAATTTGGCACTTGCCAGATATTACAAAAAATTGCAGAGAATGTGGAGGCATTTAATGATTAAAAATTCTATTTGCTTATTATATGTACCCAACATCTCTCCCCAGCCCCGTTTTCTTTGTTATATTGAATTTTCTTTCCATTTGCGTGAACTCACTCTATGTTTAACCACTGAGAATGTAAAATCATGATGTACAGCAAAGGAAAAATCATTCCAAATAACTGGCAATGAGGTATTTACTTTACTCAGCAGGATCATTCTGACATTCATTTATTAATCTTTAGTAAATGGAAAAGGCTGACTCTATTTCCAAAGAGACATTGCAACTTAATGAGCTGTTTCTCTCCACAAACTATAGCACTTAAAAAATACAGTTATCCTGTGTTCATAATTCTTTAGAACAAATGAAGTAATGAACAACAGTGATTTTTATTTTGAAAGAACTATTTTTGTGGTGATTAACAGAACACTTTCAAATCAATGAATTCAGTTCAAAACTAGTTCAGATGGTGAGATGAAAATCTCCACATTATTAATTCATAATTTTCTGAGTAAAACTGAATTTGTTCAAACTCTCAGTTTCTGGTTGGTGCATATCCAAGTACAGATGTGCTCATAATTTGAAACTTAGGAATTCCAAAAGGACATTCAATCTGGCATGTACAAAACATTGGACTGGATTTTGTGGTGAGAGTTTAAAAAAAATGTTGTCCATTATTCCTTGCACTTACCTTTTTCAGCAGACTCTCTACTGGAATTTGCATTGTATCTTTTTTAATTAGACTATGTATAATTTAAGGTCTGCTTGTCAGTTTTAAAACAAAAGCTGAAAGCATATTTATCTTTGAGCACAAAACATGTACTTTAATTGATTTGCTCAATTAACGACACCTATAGAACACTCTCAATTTGCAAGAATGGTTTGAGGAATGAGAAATTTCAGTTATGAGGATAGATTGAAGAAGTTGAAATCGTTTTCCTTGGAGAGAATAAGGCTAAGAGGAAATTTGATAGAAGTTTACAAATCATGAGTCAGATTGCCAAGAGTAGATTAGGAGAAAGCATTCTTGCTGGTAAAGGAAAAAAGAATAAGAGATAATTGATTTAAAGTGATGCACAACAATCAAGTTTGATGTAAGAATTTTTTTTTTGCACAACGGATAGTTAGGGTATGGAATGTACTGCCTGAAAA
>NC_057722.1:31977504-32017085 GCF_004010195.1 Chiloscyllium plagiosum | reverse complement strand
CCACGGGATGACTATTTGGATAGAAATGGTGTGAAGGAATATTGGGAAAAGGCAGAGATTGGCACTGAGTAATGGAACCAATGCAGGCATGATGGGCAAAATGGCCTCCTCTGCTCCATAACAAGTCTCACACATCTGGAGGAATGCGTGGCACTATGAGATGATGGTCTCTGTTTTTTTTCTCCACTTCACATCGTATATGACACTATCTTCTCTGATACCTCACTCTTACTCTACCCGTGCTACTGTACTGACTTCCCAATATTGCCTGCAATATCTTCCTTCACTCAAATGTCATCTGTCCCAATCCCTAACCCCAATAATCCAATGCCCTTGATGCTGTCTAATTGCTCTGTTGGGACACCACCATACCTGTATCAACAGTAATATTTGTGCCACCTACATTCATCTCCATAAATACACACCTCTCTCACATTTCAGGAGGAAGGAAGTACACGATTGGGAAGAGGGGGAAGAGAGGTGATAAACAGCCTGACATTCACTCCTTACCATTTATAATGTAAGTATCCTGACTGACTGCCCCAAATGTATGTTGGAACCTTTTCGACCACATGGACTGATATTGAAGGTTGCCTTTGACTTACAGTTGTTAGAACTCTTGATGATTTCTTTTTTTTTACGAATTTTGGTTTGGAGCTGTAAATTGAGAACTGTGAGCTGAAAATGACCTTTAGGCTCTGGACAACAGCTGCATAAAAAAAGAACTAGCAAGTTGTAGTTTGTTTATGAAACCAGGTCCAGAAGTCAATTGCAAGTTGTTTCTTGATCAAAAGGTTCTGAAGATGCTTCCATATTATGGGCAAGCAATATATTAAAATGGATAATAGACATTGGCCATTGATGAGGTTAATGGCTAGGAATTGATTCCAGAAAGTCTGGAAGAGAGATTATGCTGTAACTGGGACCTCACAGGGAGATGGTCATTCTGCCAGGGAGAAGGTGGGGTTTTGAACTGGGCTTTGGATTGTGTTATTTGGGAAAAAGGAGTTTGGCTTTTAATTCGACAGCATAAAGATATGAAAGTTCCCTGTCTAATCTCCAATTTTCAACTCTTGGAAGTTCAGAGATTAGAAACTAAATTCTAAGATTTACTGACTTTCTCTGAATTAGCTAAGAAGGTTGGCCTGATTGACATCTTCAGAAAATCAACCAAGAAACAATCATATTTGACTATAGAAGAATGTATCATTGAAAATCATTTAAGTAATCTGGCCAGTTTTATTACTTTCTTTTATTTATCCCTTAACTGTGTTTGTCTATCTGGCTTTTGTGTGAATGGGCTGAAAACAAAGGTTATTTGGTTTACCCATGGAGACCAATAGACTTTGTTGTTTAATTTTGCTGTGCTGAAGTTAACATATTGTTAATAAATTGTGTGATGATACTATGGCTTTAAGAGGTATTTGGTCTAGGTTATTTTTAGGAAGAAAAGTTGGGACAGTAATACTGAGCGATCAGCTCCAAAGCTAACAAAATAAACAGCTTGTGAGCCTTTTTTTTTAAGGTCAGTGCAAAAGAAGTAGCCTGAGTGGGTGGATCAACCTCACACAGAATCAGAATTTTCAGTTTTAGTTTTCAGCAATGACTGGGGTCTTAAAACTGCATGTGGAAGATCTCATTTCTCTCTGTTACAGCTAAAAGCTGGGGTTCTCTTCCTGCTGCTAGAATTACATGTGAGACAATCCATTTTACTGAATTTGCCTTTGCCAAGGGTGTGTTTATGGGATGTTACTACATTCAAACAGCTGCTGTTAGGAGTTATATAATCTATCCTACTGTTAGGTTTTCCAATAGAGATTAGTCATTATAACCCTTTCTTTTATTTGCATTTTACCCATAGCGTTTGAATAAAGTGTGTTTTGCCTCAAATCTGGTAGTGACCAATCAAATTGCATCTGGAACACCTGGCACTTGCCTTTAAAATAAGACAACATGAAGGTCGAGGGTATCTTAATATATTTTGAGTGAGTTTGGTCTTGTCCATAATAATTGATAAGCCTTTGTTTAAGCTACAAACCAGTAACAAAAATTGATTATCCAGAGTCTGAGATTAGTTATTCAAAAAAGTCTAGTGCCGGAAGCTGCTGTCTGATTTGAACTTTAACAATGGTCAACACTGTTAGCCCTATTGTTATTTCTACAACAAAAGCTGGCCAAGTTTTCTATTGTAGTCAAATGTTCTTTTATGAGTTTTGATCAACACAGAAGATGACTTATGTATAATTCATTCACTATTTATCAGGCTGGGACTCCTAATGTTTGAAATGTACGAACAAAAGTCAGAGATGTTCCTACATTAGCTGCAGTCCATTATCATCTGAAAGAGCACAAAATAAAAATCTAAAATATGAATGGAAAAATAACATTCAATGATGCCAAGGTGAGTTTATGCTTGACATGTCTGGGTGGTGCTGAAATCAAGGTAAATAAAAATTGGTGTGTCTTGTCATTGTGTTCCCCCAGTTTGTTATCCAAGTGGTGAATGGAAAGTTGATCCTGTTTTATTTTTCTGATGCCATTGCACAAAAATAGTCATGATTGTGCACATTGGGACTAATACTAAGCTGTGGATAGAGTATAAAAATAGTACATCTCTGTGGACAAAAACTTTGATTGAAAAAATGAAAAGTAATTCCATACATGTTTGTAGTTAAGCAAAGAAAGCACGTGAAGGATTGAAATGACTCACACGCAGGTTGTTAATGATTAATTTTCTATTGGTGATCTATATTTGAGAAAGATTTTAGGAAGACAAGCTGAATAAAGATCAGGTACTCTGCATGATTTGTGGAGTCACTTGCTTATAAAACTATCTCTTTCTTTGCCAAGATGTCAACTGTTATGTGTTAATCTTAATGTGTTAATCGCGTTAACACATTCAATTATTCAACAATGTTTTTACCTTCCAATATCTGAGATAAACATATTGTACTTATGTTACTTACTGTGGAAAGTTTCTCTTTATTTCACTTTCTGTTGCCTACTTTGATGGTGTAATGCTGTGGATGCCAGCAAATATTATTTCTAAGCTTCTCTAGGATGATGACTACAACAAAGCAACACTCAAATGCTTTCTTTGCATTTAAATGTTGCATGTAGGAAACGGTTTTTAGGACAGCCCTATGGTACAATCTGTTTGTTTATAAATTAACTTCATCCAAGGTTGTGAGTTTCCTTTTGTCATTGTGCAGACAGCAAGTTCTGACTCTCAGCTGGATCGTCAATGGGAGGTGTAGAAATTGGAAGTTTAAAAATGTCCCTGCAGAATAACTGCAAATGCTGATACTCATACATTACCTGGCAACAAATTGCTCAGTTGCATTACTAAGTGTAAGGAAGTAGCCTCCTGTATGTTCTGTCAGCTGGCAAAAAGTCTAGAAGTGGATAAAATAGCTACAAAAGAACAAGGGATGGATTGCAGTTTTCTGTTTGAAATGCTATTGATAAACAAATTGAGATGATATTTTATGGCCTTGAATGGATCCCTTGATTGTTTAAGACTCATATGATATGACATCCAACTACAATACAAGAATCCTTATGTCTTGTACTGTATTCATTGGCACCATTTGGAGGAGAACACACTCCAAAAGTCATTGATTTCTGAAAGCAATGGAGTCACGTCAGCTTGAAAATACACTTGAGCAGGTGAGTGCATGAATATTTAAAATGCATTTTAGCAATTTTCTTTGCTGTTTCTTTAATAAATATTTTAATTCATTTTATTTAACTGGATTTAAACTTCTATTAGAAATTTCTTTGTGAGTAAATGTTAACAAACACTAATTAAATTTTCTTAAGCCACTTTACTCCTAAAACTTTCTAAAGATTTAGTGTGTAAGTTCAGCTTATTAGAATAAATATTCAACCTGGTACAACAACCATTAACATTTGGGGCAATGGAAATCTTTCTATTCAGGGATGATATCTACTCAATGTCATGAGTTTCTGTCATGGATCTTCATCTGACGAAATGAGCCAACTCTTGTTAATAGTGGCCTTGAAAAAGAGGTAGCTGTCAAGATCTAGGAAATGCTATCCCAAAGTCTCCCTATCACTATATTAACCTTTCATATATTTGATTCCAGGTTGAAACCTGAACCTTGTTCTGGCAACATTCCAGGATGGGTTGAGACTTTTGTATGCAGAATTAAAGAAATCAAGCTTAGCTTTTAATCTGATGTAAAGTGGGCAATAATAGTGCAGCAAAGTCAAAATATTTCTGGACATTTGAAATAAAAACAGAAAATCCTGGAGAAACGCAGCAGGACTAGCAGTATCTGTGGAGAAATAAACACAGTTAACATTTCACTCTTCTTCAGAACCCAACACCCGAGAAGAATCAATAGGGAAACCAAAGGAACTGTGGATACTGGAAATCAGAAACAAGAACAGAAATTGCTGAGAAAGTTCAATGGACTTGGAATGTTAGCTCTGCTTTTCTCTTCACAGGTGCTGCCAGGCCTACTGAGTGTCTCCAGCAGTTTCTGTTTTTATAATGACACTGCAGTCATCCACATATTGCAGGTTTTGTTTGCCCAAGAAGGTCAGGTTAATTTTGACATGGAGGTGAGTAGAGCTTTCTAATGTGGTGGTATTTTCTATTCGCACTATATGGAATTTGAGAGTTGAATAACCACTATCAGGTAGATTGTATAGCATGGGAGAGATCTAGGAAGGCTGATACATGAATTGCTAAAAATAGCAGACCATGCACATAACCATGCACTCAAAATAACAAGCCTAAAAGCAAAGAGGTAGTATTGAGTACAATGGAACTCAATTTAATACATTTAGAGAAGTATTTGCAGTTCTAGTCTCCATGCTATAAAATTGAGATGACACACTGGTAAAAATGCAGAAACGATTTTCAAGGATTTTACCAGAGAGACTATTTTCTGAACTAGAAAATTAAAAGAAGATTCATGGCAGACACCACGGGCTGTGATGTCTTTTTTGTGCTGTAAACATTCCATCATTCTATATGTGGAGGTGTTGGTGTAGGACTGGGTGGACAAGATTAGAAATCACATGACACCAGGTTATAGTCCAACAGGTTTATTTGAAATCACAAGCTTTTGGAGCACTACTTCTTCCTTGGGTGAAAACTTCTAAATTATAAAGCAGTCATTACAGCAAACTGGCTGATTTTTTGTGTCAGTAGCTCACTTACTCACAGTAGGCTAACTGCCAGGCAAAGTCATTACATTGTGTGTAGACAGGAGATGGAGTCTTTGATGGTGAACTCTCTTAAAGGCAAAGTACACACTGAAATAACACCACAGAGCTGGTATCCTGTCACTAATCATCCTTTGTTTACACATTGGCATGAGGGACAAGCTAAGGGGTAGAATTGACTGGGAGTGGAGCCCAGCAGGAAAGACAATGGAACAGCAATGGCAGAAGTTTCTGGGAGTAATTCAGGAGACACAGCAAAGATTCAGCCCAAGGATAAAAGACACATGGTAGAGGGAGGATGAGGCAACCTTGGCTAACTAGGGAACACATGGAAAATATAAAAGCAAAAGAACAAGCATAATATGTAGTGAAGGACAGTGGAAAACCAGAGGTTTGGGAAGCTTACAAAGACCAACAGAGGACAACAAAAAGAGAAATGAGGGAAAAGATTAAATAAGAAGTTAAGCTAGCCAGTAATATAAAGGAAGACTGTAAGAGTTTGTTTAGATATATAACGAGCAAAAGAGAGGCAGAAGTGGACATTGGGCTGCTGGAAAATGATACTGGAGATATAGTAATGGGGAAGAAGGAAATAGCTAAGGAACTGATTAATTACTTCCCGCCAGTCTTCGTGGTGGAAGACACAAGTAATATCTCAAAAATTCAAGAGAGTGAGGGGCCAAGGCTGAGTATGATGGCCATCACCAAGGAGAAGGTGCTAGAAAAACTGAACATCCTGAAGGGGATAAACTACCTGAACCAGATGGACTACACTCCAGAATTCTAAAGGAGATACCTGAAGAGATCGTGGAGGCGTTAGTGGGGATCTTTCAGGAATCGCTAGCATCAGGGAGGTTTCCAGAGAACTGGAAAATTACTAATGTGATGCCCCTGTTAAAAAAAAGGGAGTAAGGCAAAAAATGGAAAATTACAGACTGATTAGTCTAACCTGATTTGTGGGTAAGATCCTGGAATCCATTCTGAACGATGAGATTTCTGAATACTTGGAAGAATATGGTAAAATAGGGCAGCATCAGTGTGGTTTCATTAAGGAGAGGTCATGCCCGACAAATCTGCTCGAATTCTTTGACAAAGTAACAAGCAGGTTAGATCAAGGAGAGACAACAGATGTTAGCTACCTGGATTTCAAGAAGGCCTTTGACAAGTTGGTAGACAGGAGAATGCTGTGGAGGATATGGTGTTAGAGGCAAAGTGCTAGCATAGTTAGACAATTGGCTGTCTGGCAGAAGGCAGAAGGTGGGAATAAAAGGGTCCTTTTTAGGATCGCAGCCAGTGACAAGTGGCGTTCTGTAAAGCTCAGTGCTGGTACAACCTTTCATTTTATACATTAACAATCCAGATGAAGGAATCAAGGGCATTCTGGCTAAGTTTGCAGATGATACAAAGGTAGGTAGAGGGACAGGTAGCATTGAGGAGGCAGGAAGGCTGCAGAAGGATTTGGACAGTTACAGAAAGTGGGCAAAGAAGTGGCAGATGGAGTACTACATGGAAAGTCTGAGGTCATGCACTTTGTAGGACGAAAAGAGGCATGGACTATTTTCTAAATTCAGAAGTCTGAAGTGTAAAGAGACTTGGGAGCTCTAGTCCAGAATTCTCTCAAGATAAACTTGCAGATTGAGTCAGTAGTTAAGAAGGCAAATGCATTGATGGCATTTATTGAGAGGACTGAAATATAAAAGCAGGGATGTACTTCTGAGGCTATATAAGGCTCTGGTCAGACCACATTTGGAGTATTGTGTGGAGCTTTGGGCTCCATATCTCAGGAAGGATGTACTGGCCCTGGAGTGTGTTCAGAGGAGGTTCATGAGAATGCTCCCAGGAATGAAAAGCTTAACATATGAAGAACATTTGATGACTCTGGGTCTATACTCGATAGAATTTATAAGGATAAGGGGTATCTAATAGAAACTTACAGAATACTGAATGGGCTGGACAGAGTCGGGAAGATGTTTCCATTAGTAAGAGAGACTACAACCCGGATAACAGCCTTTGAGTGGTGAATCTATGGAATTCACTGCCACAGCATTCCTGACACTGATCCAGCTCCCTCAGAGTCAGCTCTCAGATTGTGAGGATGTCCAACACTCCTATTTTTTTTCTTCTTTTAGAACTTATATTCGTTTTTTTTTCTTTACTGATCCAGGTCATTTAATACATTTAAGACAGAGATAGGCAGGCTCTTGATTGTCAAGGGGATCAAGGGTTACAGGGAGAAAGTTGGAGAATTGGGTTGAGAAAACATATCAGCCATGCCTGAATGGTGAAACAGACACAATGGGCTAAATGGCCTCATTTCTGCTCCTATGACTAATGGTCTTATGGAAAGTCCTTGATAATGATCCAGCTCCCTCAGAGCCAGCTGTCAGAGTGAACAAGATGTCTGCTACTTCTATTTTTTTTCTTTTTCTCATATTTCTATACTTTTTTTCTTTTTTACCTCTTCTTCGTTTTGTTCTTTTTGTCTTTAGAGGGGCAGGCAATCAGCTGTTCTCCTCTTTATTTATTTTTTCTATATCTCCTGATTGTACTTTTTTTCTTTTTTTCATTTTCCCCCACACTATTGCCTAACAGCGTTAGTGCTTATATTTTCCCCAGCACCCATGTTGTGTGTGTGCAGGTGTGAGGCAGTGAAAGGCAACAGGTGTACAAATCTTTATTCAATTTCACCCACCAGGAAGAATTTCTTTTTTTCTCTCTTTTTTTAGGCAGTTTAAAAACCAGTCCTCAATGAAAAGGAATACCAATTAACAAACTGGCTAAATAATTCAGCCAGTTCAGGAATCAGTTTCTGTTCCCCATCCCAAAAAAGCAGAAACTAACAGCAGCAGGAACACAGTGAGTGTGGCCAAGCCAGCACAGAGTCGGTCCCCTCTCTGATGCAAATGGAGCATTCCTGACACTGATCCAGCTCCCTCAGAGTCAGCTCTCAGATTGTGAGGATGTCCAACACTCCTATTTTTTTTCTTCTTTTAGAACTTATATTCGTTTTTTTTTCTTTACTGATCCAGGTCCCTCAGAACCAGCCCTTTGAGAGAACAGAACCCCTGACACTCCTGTTATTTTTTATTTTTAAATTTTTTTTTAACTGATCCAGCTTCGTCAGAGCCAGCTCTCAGATTGTGATGATGTTCAACACTCCTGTTTTTTTTCTTCTATTTTAAAACTTATATTCTTTTTTTTTATATATTTTTTCTTCTTTTTTTTTTCTTTTTTAACCCCCACTCTACCACCTAAGTGCGGTAGTGCTTATTTTTTCCCCAGCACCCCTGGTGTGTGTGTGTGCAGGTGTGAGACACAGTGAGAGACACAAGGTGCATGAATCTTTATTCAATTTCCACCACCAGGAAGAACCTTCTGTTTATTATTTTTTTGTGCACCAATCGTTATTCAATTTCCACCACCAGGAAGATAGGAAAACACCCGGGTGGCCAGTGACAAACACTGCCCTTCACAGCAAGGGACAGTGCTGTGTGATCAAAACAGTGAAGGGGAGGGTAGGGACTAAATCAGAATAGAATTGAAGGGAGAAATGATGCACTCCACTCCCTGCGGCGCCCACCTCTCCCTGAACAACTCCAGGGTGTTGGTGGACACCGCGTGCTCCTTCTCCAAGGACACTCGGGCTCTAACATAACCGCGGAAAAACTTATATTCTTATCTGTCATTCAGCGCTCCCTGATTGGACCAGATTAACACACCCTCAATTAGGGAACTCATTTTCTATGAGGTCCACCTGGTTGACTTCATTACAATCACTATGCACATACACACTTTTTGTGAATCTATTTGCTGGTATTTCCAGATTTCATGGTGGAGATTTTGCATGGAAGTGCAATTGATTTCTGTAGTCATCTGTGATATTGTCAGTTAATCATATTAGTGTAGTCAAGTTTTTCTATCAGGTACTGTAGTTGATGTTCCACAATTTTCTAATCTTGACCCACTATGGTCGATGTTCTGTGTCAGATTAGCCACTGATAAATTTTGCTTTCCAAGACTTTTTAGATGGTTCAAATATTCGTGACATTTACTATTTTATTATTTCAGAATTTCTAGCTTTTTATGAAGTTTGTAGTTTTATGCATTAGTTTCCTGTAATTCTACTGAAGTGCACCTAGTATATTTCCTACATCATAAACTGATCTAATAAATTACTATCCAGCTTCTTCACTTCTTTCCTTTTTCTATTTTCTTGGAAGCTTGGCCTCTAATGCCTTTTTAAGTTTGTCCATGCAAGCATAAATTTTGACTTTTATTTCCAAATAGCTGTTGCACAGGGATTTGTTACTTCTTGCTAAGTATACTTTGCACCTCCACCTGTTTTAAGAACAGCCAGTGTTTCTATAGCTGCTCCTATTAAGATGGCCTGTTTTACATGCAAATTGACCCAGACCTCCCTGTAAACTTGTAACTGGACATTGGACTGATAATACAGACCTTGTAGTTCATCGTGCTTCATGTTTTCTCAGCTTTACATCATCTTTGTGATCAGAGCATCTGCTGAAAATATCATTGTCCCAGATATTGCTTTCTCAATCTGGACTTATCTTAAACTTGTTGTTCAAGCATTTCCTCTTGAATTTTGATTTCTCTCTCAACAGCAGAAATCTACCAATTTAGCTGTACTAATTCAGAGGAACGTGAAATACTCCATCCTTCTTTCATATCCAGTTCTACAAGTGTTTTTTTTAAACAGTCCATCATAATTTCTTTTGAGTTCACCTCCATTTAGATGTCTTCTGTTTTGGACATTCCTGAACAGGAGGCTCCTGTTATGGACCAGTCCAATTCAGCAGAGAAGAAAATATTCATAGACATCACACTCCCTTTTGAAGCAATCTAGTTGCCATGTTCTGTGAGTTAAATGCTCAGGACCACAGTCAGCCACTTTTACAGTTCTTGTGAAACGCTACATGTATCAGGTAAGTGTGGGGTTTTGGTGGCAATTACTTGAGTGGTTAAGGTGCAAGGTGTGTAAGAGAGGGCAGTATGCCAGGTGGGTAAGGAGGGAATGTGTCAGGTGGGTATGTTGGATGGGGTGTCAGGTGGGTGAGATTGGTGTATCCACCAGATGAATAAAATGTCAGCTGTGAGGGTGGCAGTAAATAGTTGGGCAAGATGAGTGGGGTGCCAAGTATGTGAATGAGAATTTAGGGTAGGTTATTTTAGGGGGCGTTGGAATTACATGGAAAAAGAGAAAAAGAGTATCATGTCCAGTGGGGTTGGGTAGAATACAGTTGGGTTGCGTTTATTTTTATTTATTCATTTTGTGGGATATGGGTGTCACTGTCTGTCCAGCATTTATTGCCTGTCCCTAATTGCCATTGAGAAAGTGGTGGTGAACTGCCTTCTTGAACTGCTGCAGTCCAGCTGCTGTGGATTGACCCACAATGCCATTAGGGAGAGAATTCCAGGATTTTGAAGCAGTGACAGTGAAGGAATGGTGATATATTTCCAAGTCAGAATGGTGAGCAGCTTGGAAGGGAACTTGAAAATGATGGTGTTCCCATGTATCTGCTGCCCTTGTCTTTCTAGATAGAGTGATCGTGGGTTTGGAAGGTACAGTCTGAGGATCTTTGGTGAAGTTGCTTGGTTAAATGGTAGTTCTTGGCGGTTGATGGGTAGGGAGGTGGGGAGGTGTATAATGAGGTAAAGGTTGTTGTTGGAATCATTAGTGAGTTGTGGTGAGAAACAGTTTTTTTTAAACCCTCTAAATGTTTCCTTGGTAATTATTAAGCTTAACAATAAGCCTGAACTCTCTAAAGTTTCAATTTTCTGGCCAACTCACATGCAATTAGCAGCATCTGGAATTCCACATGGTCCCAACCCACAGTTCCTCTGCTCCAATGATTCCCTGGCCATCAGAGTATCAGTCTGAGTCACTGTCTGGTAATTGCTGAGATTTGCTAAAGACAGCTGACTAACAGAATCATCACTGATGACAACTAAAGGAAATGATGAAATAAACATCACAGTTACCTGCTTCAAGATTTTCAAACTGTCATTAAATCTAAAACAATTACTTTGTTAAATCTGGCTATCAGTTGGCCTGTTCATCAATTACTGAGGGATTGCTTAAAAAATCAACTTCAATTTTGATTTTTTTCGCAAATCTAAGCAGGACATCTGCATTATTCATGTTATTGATTCCCTATAGTAGCAGAAGGTATTATAACTATTTGTCCATGAATTATAGGATTGGGTAATTTGTTTGGTAAGTGGCGATTTGTTACTGTATACAAATTTAAAAGCAATGCTTTGAATTTTTTTTGCCTTTGACTCATCTGACTTGATACCTTAGGATACAATGAGGACCACCTGTGTTTACAACTTTCTGAAAGTGCAACAAGAACTCTTGCACTAATGGCACAGTGTCCATGAATAGAACTATACCTTTGAAGACAGATCAAGGTGGCCACCTTTAATGGCAGCGCTGTATGACCTGAGTTGGAAACACACAAAATAGAGTTCAAAAGCAACATTTGTGTTGTGAATGTATATTCAGTGCTTCACTTTCACCAAGCAGTAGCTTTGACCACAAATGCTGCCATTAAAAAACATTCTGTGATCCACTGAGGACTTTGACATCTTTACATGCTCAGGGTCTGAAACCTCTCTACCAAAATGAATGATAAAGTATAATTCTGAAAATGGTAGGGAATAGCTAATTGATTTTTGATTGCTGCTAGCTTTCTTAAAACTTCCTAATACTATGATGTTAAGATCAAATCACAGCTCAGAAAGGTAACAATAACTTCCTCCTGAATTTTAATCTTCAACTTGAGATTTGCATTTTCCATACCTTACACCAAATATTAGGTCAGCAGTCAAAAGTATTCATTGATAATTGCATAGTGTAAAGTTCTATTTGTTTATTCCCATATAATGAAGCAAATCCTACTAGCCGACAGCAGAAGTTGCATGAAATCCACACTTCAATTGATAACATTTTCTGCCATTTAAATGTTGGCCAAACCCATTTTTAGATTAGATTAGATTAGATTACTTACAGTGTGGAAACAGGCCCTTCAGCCCAACAAGTCCACACCGCCCCGCCGAAGCGCAACCCACCCATACTCCTACGTTTACCCCTTACCTAACACTACGGGCAATTTAGCATGGCCAATTCACCTGGCCCTGCACATCTTTGTGACTGTGGGAGGAAACCGGAGCACCCGGAGGAAACCCACGCAGACACGGGGAGAACGTACAAACTCCACACAGTCAGTCGCCGGAGGCGGGAATTGAACCCGGGTCTCTGGCGCTGTGAGGCAGCAGTGCTAACCACTGTGCCACCGTGCCGCCCACTACCACCGTGCCGCCCACGGCACGGTGGTAGTGGGCGTAAATATTTTCTAATCAAAGAAAATATGTCTGCTTATTCTGAACTTCAACCACATATCATAATGAAGTCTCTCAACAGCTTGGGAATCTTCAACAAAACTAGACGGTTCATACATCAATCATCACAGTATTGGAGTTATGAGCGCATACCAGAGGTGAATTGTTTCTGGATAATTCTTGTCCCAAAAATGCTACTTTCAATTGGCTTTCAGTAATCAGGTGTGATTGTCCCATATTTGAAGCTCCCTCATGTGTCAGTATTGGAAGGGAATTTTAAGATATGGCCTCACTATCAATTTCCAGAGAAACTGTGCACCCACTCCTGGCTACCTAGTAGTTCTGAGCACAGCTTTAAAGATGCTGCTGTTCAATGTGTTCACACATTGAATGCTCCCAAGGTGGCACTGAAGGATGTGTGAAACTGTTCAAGAGCATGTACAGACCACTGAGAGCTGCCACATGTGGAAACATCAATGTCTTTAGAAGATTGTTCTGGCATCACACAGGATTCATAGAAGCTTCCTCTCAGGACTTTCTCAGTGTGCGTAGCCCCTTCACCACCCTTTGCCTGTGATGCCAAAGCTTGCAGAAGTCCAAGCCAACATGAGTGAGCACCACTCACTGGACCTGAGGCATTAACTCTGCATAACTATTTTTGAGAAAACAAAGGGTAGATTTTAACTTCCATTACTGTATAGAAAGTCTGGCCAAATGCTGCCAATTAATTTCAAAATTAAGATGAACTTGAAAGATTTAAAAAGGGTGGTTGGTCACGACTACTATTCTACCCCTGGATGGTTTCAGTTACTGAGGCTTATGGTTCAATGTTGTCTCTTGTACATTAAAATGTAACTATTCATGCCTCATCTGGTAGGTTGTGGTCTGTAATAGTTTCCTCTTATACATGAGTGACTGCTGACTGACCCTGGTGTGTTTGTGGAAACTTTTCATAATAGGTTCCTTATGAGTATGTCTCTCCCAAGTACAGACTATTACATTCCTTCTTCAAAGTCTCTTGCACATTACTTCTGATGTCACTGTTATATCATGATATACATTACCATCTCATTATCATACACATTCTCATTATATTGCAGCTGTTAATGTTTATTCCAATGTTACAGATCTGTGATTGTCATGGAGACTTGCCCAAATGAGGTCAAGTAAACCATAATGATGAGATGGAAAGTTTCTTTCTCTCCTTGAAAGAATCATTGAAGACAAGCAGGTTTTCTTTTAATTTCAGTCTATGTAAGGTGAGAAACGATGTTTGAATAAAGACAATGTCTAAATTCAGAAAGGTTTGCCCATTTCTAAAATAAATGTACCTGTCAGCCAGGTGACTGTGATGGAAGGGTCCATTAGGTAATGGTGTGAGTGAAGCTCGATGAATGGGAGAGGATCACTTGTCTAGGGAAATGTGTGAGGTCAGTAAATATCTTTCTTCTCTATATATTCTTGGGAAAGTGGTGATAGCACAGCTTGGGGATGGGGGAGCGGGGGGGCAGGTAATGTGTGGTGAAAGTGCTTGGTGGGTGAGAGGGAATGTAGGGATTACAGATACTGACAATTCCCAGACTGTTGCTCTTTCTGATAGAGTGCTAAACAGTGATGAGGTTCTTTAACTAATCTTTTATAAACTATCACAGACTGATTTTGCTTCAACTAAATGGCAATAAATCAATAAAGGGGTGTTAATTAGCTCACCTTCAAACCATCCTGCATATTTGATGAAGGCTCTGGGAGGATCAGCGATAATTCTACACAGGCGAGTATTTAACTGTCTTGTCTAAGCTGAGGAGAATCCAGTTTGCCATTTTACTTGAATGCCACACTTGGAACAAGTCTAAATGAGATTAATTATGGTACTGGATTAAGATTAATTGATTAAAACTGAAAGCCAAGTGTCCTCTATATGGTTATCATGTATATATACGGGGTTTCGGGGTGGGGTTGGGGGGGTTGTTCTGGGGTGCGGGGGGTGGTATTGCATGGAGTTGGGGGTGGGTGTGGTGTTGGATGGGGCGGATTGGAGGTGGGACCTCATGCACTGTGTGCTGCTGAACTCTCCTGAACAGGGAGCAGACTTTACAAACTCCAAGCCCCAGAGGAAAGGCATTTAATCGATTAACCGAATAATCGATTATCTGAACGAAATAGTGCCAGCCCATCACGGTTGGATAATCAAGGTTCCCCTGTATTGCTAGAAAGTCACAACAAAGAAATGAAACTGACGGATCACCTGGGATCGACCTTGGAATTGGAAAAGACAACAGCAAAAACATAAACAGCCCTGTCGACCATGCAAAGTCCTCCTTACCAACATCTGGGGGCTAGTGCCGAAATGAGAGAGCTGAGTCTCAGAATAGTCAAGCAACAGTTTGACATAGTCATTTTTACGGAATCATACCTTACAGATAATACCCCAGACACCACCATTCCCATCCCTGGATATGTCCTGTCACATTGGCCCAGCAGAGGAGGTGGCACAATGGTATACAATCGGGAGGGAGTTGCCCTGAGAGTCCTTGACATTGACTCCGGACCCCATGAAGTCTCATGGCTTCAGTTAAACATGGGCAAGGAAACCTCTTACTCGTTACCACACACCATCTTCCTTTGGCTGATGAATCAGTACTCCTCCATATTGAACAAGACTTGGAGGAAGAACTGAGTGTGGCAAAGGCACACTATGTGCTTTGGATGGGGATTTCAATATCCACCACCGACACTGGCTCAGCTGCAGTATTACTGATTGAGCTGGTCAGGTCCTAAAGGACATAACTGCTAAATGGGGTCTGCAGCAGATGGTGAAGGAACCAAAAAGAGAAAAAAACATACTTGACTACATCCTTACTAATCTGCTGGCTGCAGAAGTATGTGTCCATGACAGCAAAGGTAAAAGTAATCACTGCACTGAAGTTGTGGAGACAAAATCCTGCCTCCACATTGAGAATAACCTCTATCGTGTTGCGCGGCATGATCACCGTGCGAAATGGGACAGACTTTGAACCGATCTAGCAGCTCAAGACTGGGCATCCATGAAGCATTGTGGGCCATCAACAACAGCAGAACTGTACTCCAGCACAATCTTCAACCTCATGGTTGAACCATTACCATCAAGCCAGAGCATCAACCCTGGTTCTATGGAAAATGTAGGAGGGCATGTAAGGAGCAACATCAGGCATACTGAAAAATGAGGTATCAACCTGGTGAAGCTACCAGGGCTACTGCATGCCAAATGGTATAAACAGCAAGTGATAGACAGAGCTAAGCAATCCTGCAACCAACAGATTAGATCTAAGCTCTGCAGTCCTTCCACATCCAGTCATGAATAGTGGTGGACAATTAAACAACTCACTGGAGAAGGAGGCTCCACAAATAGCCCCAGCCTTAATGACGGAGGAGTCCAGGACATCCGTGCAAAAGATAAGACTGATGCATTCACAACAACCTTCAGTTAGAATTGCTGTGTGGATGATCCTTCTTGGACTCCTCCAGTGGTCCCCAGCATCACAGATACCAGTCTCCAGCCAATTCAATCCACTCCATGTGATATCAAGAAATGGCTGGAAGCACAGGATACTGCAATGGCAATGGGTCCTGATAACTATCTGAAAAATGTGTTGCTGGAAAAGCGCAGCAGGTCAGGCAGCATCCAAGGAGCAGGAGAATCGACGTTTCGGACATAGGCTTATGCCGGAAACGTTATGCGCTTTTCCAGCAACACAATTTTCAGCTCTGATCTCCAGCATCTGTAGTCCTCACTTTCTCCTGATAACATTCTGGCAATAATACTGAAGACGGGTGCTCCAGAACTTGCCACTCCCCTAGCCAAGCTCTTCCTGAACAGTTACAACACTTGCATCTACCTGACAACGTGGAAAATTGCCCAGGTATGTCCTGTACATAAAAAGCAGGACAAATCCAACCTGGCTAATTACCGCCCAATCAGTCTACTCTTCATCATCAGTAAAGTGATAGAAGGGACCATCAACAGTGCTATCAAGCCACAACCTGCTCAGTGACACCCAGTTTGGGTTTCACCAGGGTCACTCAGCTCCTGATCTCATTACAGTCTCAGTTTAAACATGGACAAAAGAGTTGAATTCCAGAAGTGAGGTGAGAGTGGCAGCCCTTGACATCCAGGCCGCATTTACCAAGTATGGCATCAAGGTGCCCTGGCAAACTGGAATCAATGGGTATTGGGGCCAAACATTCTGCTGGTTAGAGTCATACCTGGCACAAAAGAAGATGGTTGTGATTGTGCAGGGTCAGTCTTCTCAGCTCCAGGACATCTCTGCAGGAGTACCTCAGGGTAGTATCCTAGGCTCAACAATCTTCAGCTGCTTCATCAATGACCTTCCCTCTGTCATAAGGTCAGAAGTGGGGATGTTCACCAATGATTCCACAGTGTTCAACACAATAGGCTACTCATCAGATACTGAAGCAGTCTGTGCTCAAATGCAACAAGATCTGGGCAATATCCAGGCTTGGGCCGACAAGTGGCAAGTAACAGTCACGCTACACAAATGCCAGACAATGACCATCATCAATAAGAGACACTCCAACCACTGCCCCTTGACATTCACTGAATCCCCACTGTCAGCATCCTTGGGGTTACCATTGAGCAGAAACTCAACTGGACTCATAGTGGCTACAATAGCAGGTCAAAAATGAGGGATACTGCGGCGAGTCACTCACCTCCTGACATCCCAAAGTCTATCCACCATCTACAAGGCATAAGTCAGGAGTGTGATGGGACACTCCCCACTTGCCTGGATGGGTGCAGCTCCAAAAACACTCAAGAAGCTTGTCACCATCCAGCACAAAGCAACACGCTTGATTGGCACCACGTCTACAAACAACCAATCCCTCCACCATCGGTGCTCAGTAGTAGCAATATGTACTATCTGCAAGATGCACTGCAGAAATTCACCAAAGATCCTTAGACAGCACCTTCCAAACCCACAACCACCTCTAGGACAAGGGCAGCAGGTATTTGGGAACACCACCACCTGCAAGTTCCCCTCCAAGCCACTCACCACCCTGACTTGGAAATATACCCAACAGTTGTTAAGTCAAAATCTTGGAATTCCCTCCCTACCAGCATTGTGGTTCAACCCACAGCAAATGGACTGCAGTGATTCAAAAAGGCAGCTCACCACCATCTTCTCAAGGGCAAATAGGGATGGGCTATCAATGCTGGCCAGCAGGCGACACCCAAGTCCCAAAAATGAAGAAAAAATATCATAAGCTAATATGCTAGATGTTGCAGTTGTAAGTCTTAAAGAGTCTAAGTGTTCTGCTCAGCATCAGGCTGACTTAATGTTGATGTAATATAAAAGTAGAGTTAAGGCCACACTGGGAAATCAAGGCAACATTATTCAAAAAAGACGTCATTTAGCGTAAAGCAATTTATTGCAAACTGCAATTCTCACTGAATAAACTTCAATTAACAGGCAATATTTTTTCATAAACAGAGCTGCAACCGAACTTTTTTTAAAATGTGAGTTTATTTCATATCTGTAGAACTGAAGGTGCATTTATATTAGTATCTATAGCAAATGTAGAGTAATTTGAAAAGCCCCCTATGTTAATTATAAATGCCTGGAGGGATACAAAGCTTTACTATTGTATATATTGTGAAACTGTTTAACATCAAAGCAGAAGCTACGAGAACAGCTGCATAATGTGTGTGAAATATCGCTTCAATCTGATTTGTTGGCTTGAATGTTCACTTTTTATTGAGTTCTGCAAGTAACCTTGATGTTCTGATAGGTCTACTTTTCTGATGGGTAATTCAAAGCATCTGTTCAAAATAAGGTTACATTTGAGCTAGAATATCATATCACTTGTGCTTGCTGTGCTGCTAAAATACAACACTGCATTAGTTTATCATTTATTAGTTATCAAACATGACCGAACCAATCAAACTCAAAATAATCATGATGGAGCTTACTGTTAAATTTATGCTTATCAAACTATGGCATGCTTCAGTGAAAACAGTGACAATAAACTTTACCTTATCCAGAGTTAGTATAAGTAAGGATAGATTCTGCAAGTTCCACTAATCAACTCATCAAATTTCCCTATTATTTTCTGGGGTTTGCTCAACTAAGTAATTGCTTGAAGAATCAAAACAAAACCAATTTAGTAATTCACTGACACAAATGACAGCCTACTGCAACTCGCATCCCCTTCTTTAACAACTGGCATAGCTGAAAAATACTGCGTGGTACAATGGTAGCTCTACCTGCTATGCATATTAGCGTCACCTTCCCGAAGTTGGCAATCTACCAATGAATGTGTTGTGCATTATATGCAAGATGTGGGTGAAGTCAGCATCGTTTAAACAGTCTTGCAAAACAAGATTGTCCATTAGGGGTATGTATCAGCTAACCGGCTCAAGACATCTGATATATCAACAAATGGTCAGAGATTTGTCAACTTTTTCTTCATTCATTGATGAATTCATAAGATGAATTTTCACCACGAATCATCATATTTTTATTAACCTGTCAACTTGCTGCCACCATTTTCTTTCTTGGTGAGATCTACAGGGCCTACTTGGTCTAGTATGATAGAGAAAAACATTTGTTAGCCAAATGAAAAGAGGCTTTTGTCTGAATGAATACAGCAACTAAGTACAATTTATATCAATACAGCCGACAACATCACAGATATAATGACAAAGACCCAGATGATAGCTCTTATTTCTTTGAGTTCCTATGTTGTCCCAGCAACTCTGTATGACATCACCATAGTTGGTGGTGCTTAAGGCACACTTCACCATTAACCCTTTCAGACCCTTACACTTTTAGGTAATATGTCTCCCATCCACGCTTTTTACCATTATATATAATTAGTTCTACCATGTGCCACTCTCCCCCACCTCCAGCGCACCCCCACCCCCAAGTTTTTGACTTCATAAATACAGGCAGTCTGGAGGAATCACTATTCTGCCAGAATGTGTTCTGCATGGATGTGGAAAATGAATAGTTTTCTGGGCTGAAGTCTGTTGAGTTTAATTCTGTCCTTGACAGTGAGTGGTCTGTAAGATCTTTTAACCTGGAGGACCATTAATCTCTTGAATTTCATTTATGGAGGATACATTTCTGCACTGAGACAAACAATTACTCCATGGCAACATCGGAAGGACCTATCATTTCTATTTTTTTTGTACAGCACAGTTGTCCTATTGAAACAAGCAACTTCTGTTTGGTGGCACTGAACCAAACAATTGCTTCTTGACTACATCCTGAATCTGTGAATATCGGTTGTCTTATTTTAATGGCAGGTTCCATTGAGTTTATAATGCATCTTCAATCTATGTGCGCAGATTTTTATTCCCAATTTGTTTTGAAATGTCTAGACTCCTTATTTCAACTTGGATATTATAGACACTTTCATTCATCCTCAGAAATCGCATTGGTGAAACCGACATATTCACCTCCTCAGTTGAAGATTGCTCCTTGCTTAGCATAATCTCTGTCAATGTCACAGAGAATTATTTCATGGGAGACAAGGAAATCAAAGGTTCAACTCGAAAATGTGTCTTTTTGGCATCTGACATAAGACTTGAATCTATTATCACTGTTTGTTCACCAAGCTGTTCTGCAATCTGCATTAGAACAGTTGAGGATGCATTGTTGAATTCAAGTGATGTATACTGCTTATTGGCTATCTGATTCCTTCTATCTTCCTGTAAACCTTGCTGAGTCTTGCAAAGTGAATACACTTCCATGTCAACAGCAGTGGAAAACATTTCTTCAATTTGATATCTCCACAAGATTCCACCTTGCTAACAGTAAGGAACTTTTTTTAATGCCAAACTACCTCAAGTCAATGGAGTCTATCTTTTCCTCAGGTTTCACCATGTCGATGGAGCCCTATATAATCTACTGTTCTTCTTTTGACCAGGTGTTCCTTAACCAGCTGCTCCTTTCCTAGTTGTTCCATGATTGGTTCTTCTTGGACGTGATGTTTCTTAACATTAAGTACTGAATTCTTTCCATCAATTAAAGAAGATTCAGGTCTTCATACGTTCATGCTTAATATTGTGAACTCTTGATTGTGAAGGATATATAAGCTCCCTAAGTTACATAATGCTGAATGTTGCAGACTCTCTTGTAGTATACCTTTAATCTTAAATACTATCTCTCCTGGTCCACGTTGCTGCACTGTTGCCAGCTGAAGACAGGATTTCTTTGACTATGATACACAATCTCATAAAATAGTGACACTTACCCCATAAACAGCTTAAAATCAATGAGATGATTGCTGATGTAAATACATCCTTGCCAAAAAGCCAGGAATGAATTATTTGTTTTCCAAGCAATAACTTCTGATTTTCTTCTACTGGAATTTGTTCTCTCTCATAAACCAAGGGGTTGGTTAGCTCAATTGATTGGATGGCTGATTTGTGAAGGCGAGTAATGCCACAATGCATGTTCAATTCCCACACTAGGTGAGGTTACCATGAAGGATCCTTTTTCTCAGCCTCTTCCTTCACTTGAGTTGTGGTGACCCTCAGGTTAAGCTATCACTGGTGGTCTGTCACTGATGAGAAAGAATCCCTATTGTGCACTAGGACTTTATCTCAAACTTTGTGTCAGTAGTTACTTGACTTCTTGTTGCTCTTGACTGTGTCTTACTTCAACAAATGTTTTGGAGGTCACGTTGCTTTACAGATGAAGTTTTTTTTTAATTGATGGCTACTGCTTGTACCTGTAAGGTTTCTTGGCTCTGCTGTATTAATAATGTCTACTAGTATTCAATGCCAACACTATTTGCCACTCTGGTTTCTTTAGGGGTGTTGTTCCTTAAAACTAAATGGATTTTGCTGATCTGCTGTGACAAAATTATTTTTTTCTTCTTAGTACTGATCTGTGTTATTTCAGGATTTCTGTTTCACTTATTATCTCAACCTCAAAAGTCACATCTTTGTTAGGCTGTAATAAATCTAACACTGACTCATCAGCAATTCCAACAAAAAAGTGTTTCTCATAAATTCTGACTTCAAAGCTCCATTCAATTTTTCACTCATCTGTAGAAGTTTTTGCTAAAGATTAGATTAGATTACATTACAGTGTGAAAACAGGCCCTTCGGCCCAACAAGTCCACACCAACCCGTCGAAGCGCAACCCACCCATACCCCTACATTTACCCCTTACCTAACACTACGGGCAATTTAGCATGGCCAATTCACCTGACCTGCACATCTTTGGATGGTGGGAGGAAACCGGAGCACCCGGAGGTTACCCGTTAATTTGATTTGGTGCCAAATTCTTCTTTAAATCTTACTATTTCAAAAATTCTATTTCTTATGATGTTAGAATAAATGTCAAAGGTTTCCTGAAATTCATCCAATATTTCTTGTACACTATGGTGAGCTATAATGTCCTCAGCTACACTCCCAATTGTCCACATTACTGTTTTTATTTATTTAATTTCTGAGTTAGCATGTCATTTGGAAGCAATTCTGTGACATAAAAATTGTTTTGTCCAAAATATCTATTTGTCTTTCTCTGAAAATAGATTTTCCTGGCAATAATTATTTCTGCTACCAAATCTTCTTAATGCAATTATTTATTTTCCTTGCGTCAAAGAGTTTTAATTCTGCACTTTAGCAATGCTGCTCCAGTGTACAGCTGTGCTAGAAGTTTTTTCTGATGCTGTTAAAATCAAAACTTTTTGCAAGTAAAATGGATGAACACCACTTTCTGTGAATAAATGAATGATTCCCACTATTTCATGGTCTTACTAGATGAATCCAGAAATCCTGACCTTAGTCACAGAATCATAGAATGTAAAGGCAGAAGAAAGCCTTCAGCCCATACCTTCAAATAAGTATTATTACTTAGTGTCAATTTCCTTTTAATTTCCCATTTCCTTGTATATTATTTTTATCCAAGTAATCATCCAACGACCTCTTGAATGTCTCAGTTGATCCTGCCTTGACCATACTTCCAGGAAGTGCATTCCATACCCTGAATACTCACATTATAAAAAAGTTTATTGCTCACACCACATTTGCTCATTTTGCAAGTCACTTTAAATCTATGCCTTTTTGTTCCTTTTAGGGGCAGGCATAGTTTCTCCCTATCCACTGTTTCCAAGCTGCTTATTATTTTGAAAACCACGAACTGGTCTTCTTTTACCCTTAATCTCTCCAAACAGAACACTCTCAAATTCTTAAATCTGTCCTCATAACTGAAGTTTCTCATTCCTGGAACCATTCTTAGGAGTGATTTCTGTATTTCTTCAAAACGTTCATATCCTTCCTATAATGTGTTGCCCAGAAGTGTACTCAATACTCCGGCTGAGCTCTAACAATTGTCTTTTACAAGTTCAACAATACCTCCTTGCTTTTGTACTCTCTGGTCCCATTAATAAAGCTGGGGATACAGCATACTTTATTAACTACTCTGTCCATCTGTCCTGCCCCTTCAATGATCTGTGCACAAACATCTGAGCTATAAGTACTTTGCTTAGCGTTTCCCAGCCAGTAAATCACGCCGTTATTTAAAAATGTCCACTTGCCCACCAGAGATTTCAACTATTTCATGGATCCTCCAATATTCATTTACTCTCTGGGTGAATCTTAACTCAGTACAACTTGGGTAGATCATCAACACAATCTTTAACTGCCTTAAATGCTAATACTCCAACTTTGGGTAATTCCAAATTGTCTTCTGCTGCTATACATCACTTAACAGATCTGAAATGCTTTGCCACCTCAGCTGTAGATTCTGCCTTTATGAACCTTGCCATGAGTTTCAATATTTAACTCTATCTGCTGACTGATGAGCATCTTTCATAAAAGCTGTGCCTGAGGAAATCTATAGATCTCCATCACTATCAGCATTATCGGAGGTGGCTAAAAGAGGTCTGCGCCACCTTGTCACCAAGCTGAAAAATTAGTTGTCACCTCTGTTTATCATGTTTATGTACTATCTGGTAGATTTGTTGCCATCATTGTTTTTCCAGACAGGGAGCTCTATGGCCTGCTTGATCTAGTGTGATAAGGGAATAAGGCAAAATATTTGCTTGTTTAATAAAAACAGGCTCTTCTCTTAACTGACACGTAGTTTATTGTGCAGTACCCATTATCTACAAATTACAATGATATAATTGTTTTAAAGACTATGAGGAAGATCCAGATGGTAGCTCTTACGTCTTTGAGATTCTAAGTTGTTCTCCCAACAAATTTGTATGGCATCATTATACTGGTGATGCTGACGACACTCCTCAGCAATCAGCTTTACAGACTCTTATACCATTATACAACAGACAGTGCTCAATTTTGAGTCAGAAGGAACCAAAATAGAAAATGCTGGAAAATCTCAGCAGGTCTGGCAGCATCTGTAAAGAGAGAAAAGAGCTGACGTTTTGACTCTGAACCTTTGTCAACGCATCTGCAGTAATTTGCTTTTATTTATTGAGTCAGAAGGATATGGGTTCAAGTTCTGCTCCAGAATGTCAACAAAAAAGCAAGGCTGAAACTTCACTGCAGCACTGAGGAAGGCTATACTGTCGGAAGCGCCACATTTCAAACAAAATGCTAAAACACGGCCTCATGTCCTTTCAGGTGGTGATAATAAAAACAAGTGAAATATCCCCAAGTCCTTGACAATATTTATCCCTCACATAGCATCGTAAAAGCAGGTTACCTGGTCATTATCACACTCCTATTTGTGAGAATTTGCCATTGCACAAATTGGCTCCTGCTTTATTACAACAGTGGCTACTTCAAAACGCTTCATAAACTGGAAAGCTATTTGAGTGAAGGATAGGGGCTGTGATCATGCCAGGATCTTTATAAATGCAAGTCCTAATATTCACTTCTCCTAACTCTCCTGGCACACAAAGAAAAGCATTGCACGTATCCAGAGATTTTGATAATGACTGATGCAGAGAAGGATGTGAATAGGATTTGAGGCTGGGACAATAGGAAGTACCTGTACACGTTGGGCTGGAGATGTTTTAAAGCTTTACAGCAGGTTGACAGTCTTTTGAAAAGTAGCTGAGTGAGTCTGAGTGAGAGCTGAGTCAAATCCAAAAAGGTGGAAGGGAACACCAAATTTTGACATCATACAGGAAGTGGGTTGAAGGTGATTGTAGGATAGACCCAAGTGTATTAGACAGAGTGTAAAATCAAAGCAAGCTTTTCGGCTTCACGTGGCTCTCAAACAGTGTTATAAATGGTGAGCTTGTCTTTCTGCCTCCCACCAATTGCTAGCAACACTCATTCTGAGCTGTATGGCTGAAGATCCCACACATGCCACTCAATGTGCTAATGTATTGACTATCACACACAGATTTTGGAGGTATGCACAGTGCAAAGTAAAATAGGAGAACATAGGATGTTGGATAAATGCTGCAATAATGCCAGTGATACCCATATCATTACAAGCATTTTTTAAAAGTATTAGGATAATCCAGCTTGCTGACGTGTAAATTCTAGTTAAAGAGGCTGAGTGCCTCAAAATTAAAATCTTCAACATGCATCCTCAGAGTAGGGAATCAAAATGACCAGATTGCATACTTCTATTTTTAACCATTCTACCTCCCTCTCTATTTTCTATAAACTTCTGTTAGAAATGTGAAATGCATGTTTCAGCTGATACTACTACTTCCATGACGGGTAGATTAAAATAATTCTCACAATCTCTGTTCAATAATGTGTCTTGCTAGCAGCATTTGTTACTTTTTCCTTGCCATTGTAGAACAGTCTTCACTGCAGTGGCTGAGCTGAAGGCAGAAGCTCAAAGAAATCTGAGCCGCTCTTGTGATGTTTGCAATAACCTACATAGCTCTACATATTTAATGCATTTAATCCCAAATGTGGGAGAGTTTTGTCTGAGTTTTGTACCGATTTACATGATTATACTTCACAAGTACCCTAGCTGCAAATGGCAATTTTCTGTATAAGCTTCCCATCTAACAGGAGCCTGTAAGAGACAGTTGTATTTCTTCATTGGTAGTGCAATTTGCACATCAAACATTAACGCAAATATTACATATCTGTTGGATTATGATGCAATCAGTATGGCTCAAGTATCTTTTAATCTCCTTACATTGTTTCTTTTTTGTGAAGTTTGATATTTGGAATCAAGTTTACTTTTTACCCCATACCTTTTAAGTAGTTGTGGCTCCTTGAAGTCTCATGAAATTCTTTTTCATATACTCAGTTTGGTGGCTCAGTGGTTAACACTGCTGCCTCACAGCACCAGGAATCCAGGTTTGACTCCAGCCTTGGGTGACTCTGTGGAGTTTGTACATAATCCCCACGTGTGTGGGGGTTTCTTCTGTGCTCCAGTTTCTTCCCACAGTCCAAAGATGTGCAATTGTGAATTGGTCATGGTAAATGCAGGGTTATAGAGTTTAAGGGAGTGGATCTGGATGGGATTCTCTTCAGAGGGTCAGTGCAGATTCAATGGGTCAAATGACCTCTGTCTGCACTGCAGGGATTCTATGATTGTACAGTTTTTCTTTTCTTAGCTGCAAATGTAACAACAAAAATACGACTACTTTAAAAGGTCTATTGTACATGCTGGTTTCCATTTCACTATTCAAAACAACCTTTTGCAGTGATAAATACACACTAAAGATAGGATGATGTGTGAGATATCTGTTTAAACATTTTTGCTTACATTCTGTGATTTTAAGAAGGAAAGTGCAGCAGGAATAAGGTACAAAACAAGCCTAATGTTTGCTCACCCAATTTTCTTATCCCCTTATATGAATGCAAGAAGGTACAAAAGCCTCACTTTTATTGCCAAAAACATCAATAGATTAAAATATAAACAAAAAAGTGAAATAAATTCCTAGGCTATTCTCATCTATGAACTCTATTGTTGCCTTTTTATTTATTTTAATTGCTGGCGACATTATTACTAAACAAGCTAAAGTTTATTGATAATAGACAGCAAGCTGTAACATTAGACATGTAAAATTTGAATGTAGATATAAAAGAAACAGTAAATATTTCCAGGCTCATCAGCATGAGAGTAAGAGAGGGCATTAGTTGGAGCATTAAGGTCAACAGTGGCAGCATCTGTCTAATCAGCATGATACTCTTACGGATGACACAATCTGCCGACCCAGTATATTTTGTGCATGCATTCTCTACACTTGTACCAATATGGAAATAAAGAAGAATAATTCTGCTAAAGAGCTATCCATGCAGGCAGCATCACACCATGTATGTGCACCACAGACACTAGTTTAGAGCCAAAATGCCACCTCATCATCACATAGCAATGAAAAAAAACTGGGCACTGTGCAACCAGACTTTGTTGCGTTAACATCCAAACAATTCACCTGCATTCTACAATGGTTTCAGCTGTGTGTGTGTGAAAAAACACCCAACAAATGGTACTATCACATATAAAAAGATTCTGACAGCGTAAACAAGTAATACCGAAGACTGGATTTTAGAGTGATGTCACTTATTTAATAAACTCAGAAAAGCTTGTGTTGTATATCAGGGAATATGATGCTTCATGCAAAATGAATTAACCCATTTACTCATTTAATGAAATGTTATTTATTTGTTGAAAATAGGCAAGAATACAATAGTGGTTTTTAAAGTGTATGAATAGCAGTATAAATCCTGATTTGGTCAGTGACAATCCCTCAAACATATTTGGCTCACTAAAGCTTGCATTGATGCTCAATAATTATCTTTTATGGCTAAATATCACTGCTAGCAGTTTGTCTTAGCAAAGCAATAAATTAGTGACCTTCAAATCAATCCTAAGATATATAGTGATGCAGTGAAAAAGATTTGTGTAGTAACAAGCATGTCAATTCACAAAGTAATGCCACATTATTAGGATTACACAAAATGCTAGCAGACACATCAATGAACTTTCTTGTGGTAGGCTAATATCATCTTGCTAATAGCTTGCATAACAACCTGTAGAAAATGCCCAATAGCGATGAAAGAAAAAAAAATAATGTTCTAAATGTCATGATTATGTAAGAATTAATTCAACTTGTATGAAATTATGAAAGAGAAAAGACACTTATTTATATAAAAGCCTGAGAATATCCCAAAGCACAACAGACAATTAAGTTCTTTTGATGTGTAATCATGACTATAATATAGAATATTTGAAAGATTAGTGAAGTAAATGGTAAATAAAACAAAGATTATATCATTTCCCATTTTCTGTTTGATATTCTTAGCAAGGATTTTATTTGGTTTTTCTTGTGAAAATGGAGATGTGACATGGGCATTCTGCTGGACAGTCAAGTGCTCAGTAATTTCATGTTCTATGATATACAAATGACCTTGAAGCAGTTTCAATGCACAACTGAGAGAAGCTCCATTAAAGAAAATAATGTGAGCTGTTGCATGGGCAGATGCATTCCCTGAATCAGTCCCTACTCCAACAAAACAATCTGTCTGCTAGCTGACTCTGTATCCCTCAATTCAATAATGAATATGCTTGCAGCCAGCGAGCAGCAACTGATGACTGGTTGTGTATGAAGTTCAGTAATAATATGGTAATGAAATACTGCTCTTGAAATGGTTAAGGCATCCACTGGTAGGATTGGACAAGCATTCATCTGATCCCTGCCTTCAGATAAAATCAACTCCCTTGATTCTTTAATAGCATCATTACCATCTAAATATTATCAGGCTGGAAAATTGTTTGCATCTGCTTTTGAAGTCAAAGGCTGTGAGTTGCAATCTGTCCTTGCTCATTTCCATTGAAGCAAGCAGTGCGCAAAGGTTATGCTCCTTCCTCATTTATATGATTTTTATGAACAGCCCAATTAACCTGTGCTGCCGGTTGATTGCCTGCTTGCACAAGTTGAGGAGCATATGAGGCCAAGTCATGCTTCAGCTGGCCTTTAACTTTTAAAAGTGGTCTGTCCCTTTTAAATAGGATCTGCATTGAATGAAAGGAAGTTGCTGTTAACTTCGCCCTGCAACTGGGGAGGAGGGAAATGAATCACATGAGCAGATAGAGAGTTCCACTGTCCATAGATGCAGTCCTAGATGGATGTGAACAGAAGTAGAAATCTCAGGTTTCCACAGGGAGCCAAGTAGTCTTCAGTGCTCAAGATCATCCAGCAATCTCTGCACTGAAAGAAAGCTGGCTTCGTCCTGCTGTGCTTCAGCTAATGGGGTAACACTGCATTTGAGCACCATAAAACAATATGGATGTGTTTTTGAATAAAATTGTTATTAAAACATTACGATTGGTGGTTATTTCTAAATGTAAGGTCTTAGGCAACGGGACCACATAACTGGACGTTTAATTAATGAGATTGGCATTGGTAGAGCTTTGGTGGTAAAGGGAAATTGTCCCACGGAAAGCAGAACCTGAGAAAATGTTTGTGAACAGACAATCAAGGAATAAAGTTTCCCTGGATGAACCGTCCCCGGTTCTTCTTCCTTCTCTTCCTCCCAAAGTGACCTTTGGATTCCTGATGATAATAGCTGCACTCTCAAGATGACAATGTATTGTAGATCAACATGTGCTTTGTATACAGCCATAGAGTCATACAGCATGGAAACAGACCCTTCGGTCCAACCAGTCAATGCCAAACATAATCCCAAACTAGATTCGGCCCACCTGCCTGCTCCTGGTCCATATCCCTTCAAAACCTTTCCTATTCATGTATCCATCCAAAGGTCTTTTAAATTTTATAATTGTACCTGCCTCTACCACTTTCTCAGGAAGTTCATTCCACACTCGAACCACCCTCTATGTAATTGGAAACATTGCTTGAAAAATTGATGGTCTGGTCCTTGATGTTCCTGGTGGCTCCATGCCTCTAGCTAGACCTCCACAGTCCTTTCATGGTGAGGTGGCGGGCAGTACTCATGATTCAAGATGTTAAATAATGGTTTTCTAACTCCTGTCCTTGCCCTATACACTGCAAAACTTAATTATCCCTTTGGCTTCTCAGATGTTCCAATCTTCCATCCTGCATAAACATGAGGTCATCCAGAATCTTTTTTTTGGATCGTAACTTACAACAGGTCTCATCTGCTTATGAGTTCAGTGCTTACTGATTGACAATGACTACTAAAACAATAAAACAAAAGAACTCATGATGCTGGAAATCATAAACAAAAACAGAAATTGCTGGAAAAACTCAGTAGGTCTGGCAGCATCTTTGGCGAAAACATTCATAAGAGTAAATAGCATTTGAAATCACAGAGGTCAACTGAGTAAAAATGACAGATTTCATTCCATAAAGAATGCAAATGAACGAGAATGGTTTATAACAATTCTTTTTCCATAACTGATATCTTTTTCATTTAGATTTATTTAAGTATTTTAATTTAAGTCCCCTAGATACTGTGATAGGATTTAAAGTCATGCCTTTAGATCATTAATCTAAGCCTTCGGATGACTTGGTTTTAAACTATCTCGGTAAACAAAGTTTCCTGGAGTGGGGGACTGTATGAAGTTCAGCTGAAATCTGTCCAGATGCAGGTTCATGTGATTGGGTCACAATGGGAACACAGTCCAGGTTGAAACTCAAGCACACGTTTTCACAACTCCATATAAAAGGAAAACAGCTGATCATTTTGAGCACAGACTTGCAAGGCTGAACATTCCCATTTTTGGCAACATGTTCTGTTCAAATGAGATTCATGGCAGCCAATCCACCATGGACCATCAACTTTTCTCATGCAATTTTTATCTCATTAATTATGCAACTGTCCTCTTCATTGCCTGTCTCATGGAATCATGAGGCCACATCATCGAATACAGTCAGCCTGGATTGTGTCAGCATCCTGTATCTACACAGCATCTCAGTCAATAAGAATTGTCCACTAAGAAGAAGGTAAATAATCTCTGTATTCCACAAGGTGAATTGTTGCTATTTTCTTCCTGCTACCTCACACACAGGGCCACCTCTCAATTCACTGTGACTGTCCCACCTCTCACCAAGACACACGGGTTATATGCTGCAAGCATATAGCATTTCTACTAATGGCTGCCGCCCACCTCATTCTCCTAAAATTGTAATGGTTCCTGCTGTCTGCACCTTTTACTCACTTTCTGTAGACATCTTAACACCTTTTCTGCTCCTCCATCACGACTAACTGCTCTTCTATCCACTTTCATTTCATTCTACTGTCCTTATGCCTCATTGCAGAAATTAATGTTTCACAAATGGGCCAAGAGGACAAAGAGTGGCAGGAAAGTTCCAGAGGTAAGGTTTCTCACTCAACCTGAGAAGGTAGTAGACTTGGCTGGAGAAAACCATAGCCATTTATGTGGTGACATAGACACTTCTATGGAAAGTAACTCTGTGAGTTTCATTGTGCTGCAGTACACTGTTTCCCATTTCCACCAATGCTTACTCATTCTTAATCTGTACAAACTTGTATCCCTTTTGCACTATTAATTCTCTTTTTTCGATTTTGCAGACACTAGTGGCAGACATTGAAGCTCTGCCAGGAATGGACCACCAGAAAGCCTGGTGTTATCTCTATCAACACGTTGGGTAACAACATGAAGATCTGGGTCTAAAACACTCACTGTCTACCAGATTGTGCACAGACCTGCACTCCTTTTCTGTATTACAGAATCAGAATCAGAATCACAGAACTTTCACAGTGTAGAATGAGGTCATTCAGCCTACTGTGCCTGCACCAGTTCCATTCCCTAGTCCCAATCTGCTGTCTTTTCCCCATATCCATGCGTACCATTTCTATTTAAAGATAGGCTTGCTTACAGCACCTAAAATGGTACACCAGAGTAGTGCTCAGCACCAGTGGCAAAATAGGAGAGGGATCAAGGGACCTCTACCACACCCCTGGTACTTCTTCTTCTCAGCAAACATAAGAGCATAAGGAATAGGAGTAGGAGTAGACCATTTGGCGCCTCCATGCTGCACCTCCATTTAACAAGAACATAGACAGACAATCAGCCTCCTTTCAACTCCTCAAAGATAGGATAATGTCAACAGTCATCAATAGGAGCACCCATACACATGACCCCCAGAAGCTCCCTCTTAGGGCACTCTCAAGGTGTCTGGCCCATCTGTGGTGCCAACGTTTGCAAATGTCCTAACCAATATGCGTGGGTCTGAATCTGGGTAAAGCACTCTCAATGGGAGGGATCCACTAGACCCAAGCACCCCTAGGAATGACATGCCGGGTCTTTTAGGCCAACAAGGTCAAATACAGAGCAGACTCCCTCCATTCCAGCTGCAGAAGACAGGACTGCACCAAGACATAGGTGGAGGGAGAAGAATACAAAATATTACTGAAAGCAAATAGATGGCACGGATGACACTTCATTATTAAAGCTATCTTATGTTCACTTGTATTCTTAAAATATTTGTTCGAGTATTTTGTGTTGCTGTCTGAGCTAGTGAAATTGTGCCCATTTGAGTGATAAACAGCCTGTTGAGACATCCCAATGATGAAAGCAGTTGTTATGGCCAAACATTGCTCATCCCTTCCAAGCAACAACCTCTTGACTGCAGATAGCATCAGTCTTTATGGTTCCTTAAACCATGGTGTTGATTGGAGCCAAGACATTGAATTCTAACATGGACAATACAGACCAGAAGACATATGTAGGTTTGTGCTAGGGCCTGGCCTGCTCACATCTTGCACATTTACAACTACTTCGTGAATGAGAATCTGGAATTATTCCAGACATCTCTGTTGGCCAAGGTTCATTTTATCTATCAGCTTTTAAAGAGTTTGCACTGCCATTCAAGGTATACAATGGAAAATTCACATGTCCACTCTCCCTGATAGCACACTGGCTTGCTGAGAGAAACTGCACAAAGGGCTGTCTCTGTCAAGCTAAACACTTCTCCACAGGATATTCAAGCATTTCAGGGGAACTTAGCAGCCCATGCAGACTCTGAAAAAAATGGAAGCGGTCATAATGCTTTATTTAACTTCTCTAGTCTTACAAAACTAAGATATCACTGTACTACTCTAACTTTGGCCTTGACTACATCCCCGTTTTAATTGCTCTACCATTAGCAGCTCTGTCCTGACCTGCCTGTGCCCTAAGCTCTGGAATTCTCTCCCTGAACCTGCCTGCCCCGTCTCCATATTTTTCGCCAAAGTTTTGGTCAGCTTTTCTAATATCCTGTGCAGTGTTTTATCCAGTTTGTCCGATAATTTTTCTTTTGAGAGACTTGGTAAGAAACTAAGTAAAGTCACTATAAAAATGAAAATAATTGGACGTGTTGTTTGTACTAAAGACAAAACATGGTAAGTGAGCACAATATTTCCAGGTGAATACTGTGACCGACATCTTTGAAATTGACATTGACATGCTTGTTCAGTCGCTTTTGATTCTTGGTGAAAATATGTGTCTATTTAATTGTGGACATAATAACAGGTGGTTATTAAAATAACCTTGTAAGACTTCTAGCAAAAAAGCACCACATTCTGCTCTGGGTTAGTGCAATTGCTGCACTATGTCAACAGCAATAACCTGAAGGAAATTTTGCCAGGATTAACCAAATAATGGCCTGATAATATGTTTGCCCTAAAAATAACTTCTCAGCAGGAATCACAGTCTGCAATTGCAGGGATAGGAAGGAGAGAACCATAATCTTATGCTGACCCACTTCAACATTAAAAAATGTAAAATATAAATAATCATACCTGCTGGGCTACAATTGTGGAACTGTGGTCACTGCAGTGAGAAGGATGGGGCCTTCAGTGGCATTCAGTAGGTCCATGCCTGCCACCAGGAGTTCACTACCAGACAGACACAATTCTGTTACATTGTTGAAGGGAGCAGGGGCCCAGTGTATAAAAGCCACTGGAATATTCCAGTCAGCCTCTAATGGCCTTAATTGGGCTTTAGGTTATCCTAATGAGCTACTTACTGCCCATAGAGAGATGTCCATTTCAACTCCAGCATCACCTCTCACTGCACTAACTGATTTGATCTTTGGGAAGATGGGTTGGGATGGAATTATGTTGGTTTGCTCGGAGGTGACAAACCAGTACCTCAGTGGGAAATGACACACCTGCCCACCTTCACTCCCACCCTTCATATTGTTGATAAAATTTTGCTCAGTTTCGTTTTCTGTCAAGGTACTTGGCTGAACATTTGTTATATGACTAATACTGGAGAAACATGTACTTGTTTTTGACAGATCTGTAAAAAAAGCAAATGTTAAACAAACTGAAAACATTTAACTGTAAAGCCCTATAATTCATATGAATTCACTTATTGTTCAACAGCTATCTAAAACAAATTCAAAGAAATTGTTGCTGGCATTAGAGCATCACATTAGTTGGCTGACAGAATATAAAGAAAACACTTATTTAGGATGAATCAAGGTGACATATATCAACATATTTTCCTTCATACTGAAGAACACACAGATCAAGACAAAAGTCACATTGAAAATTGAGGATGCAAGCAGAGAAATTGGTAGTGAGTCAATAAGCCTTTTTAAAAACTTTGTAATATTTATGCCTTGTTAGACAGCAATGAAAAGGATACAGCTGAATCTATTCCATTGTTTGCTGAGCAATGACTGCAACTACAGGTAAGTGTGGTTGGAGTTCAATAAAATTGTAAATCCCTGCAATTAAGGGTTTTATATCTAGCATGCAGCTGTCATGGCACAATGTTCAAAGATACATCAGAACGAAAATATACTCTTTAAAGGATGTCACAAGAAAACATTGCACCTTCAGAGCATCATGATTTTGTAGGACAAATTAGCCATACTCACACAACTACAATGTGTTGTGTAATGTAGTATCTGCTGGTAAACTTGAACCACCATCAAAAGTTAGATAGTTACTTAGGAAATACAAACGATTAAATAAAACTCCAAATCAATTAATGGAAAAAAAACTGAAAACTTCCTCTTTAGTACCTCGGGTGCTAAAAGAAATGGCCAAGGTCAGAAGTCATATGACACCAGGTTAGATTCCAATAGGGTTATTTGAAATCACAGAGAGTGCAGAGTCCCATCACTTCACCTGATGAAGGGGTGTGATTTCAAATAAACCTGCTGCATTCCACCCTGGAGTCATCTGACTTCTGACCTTGTCCACCCCAATCCTACACCAGCACCTCTACATCAAAACAAATGGCTGTTGAGATAGTGGATGTGTTGGTTTAAATTTTTTGAATTTCCCTAGATTCTGGGAAGGTTCCAATAGATTGGAAAATAATGAATATGACTCTTTGATTGAATAAAGGTGGGAGTCAGAAAGCAGGACACTACATGCTAGTTAGCCTAATGTCTAACAAAGAGAAAATCTCAATGTAATCTGGCAGAATCAACATAGCCTTGTGGAAGGGAAATCAAGTTTGACTAATTTATTGGAAGTCTTTATGGTAGTAACAAGCAATATAGATAAAGGGGAACCAATGGAAATATGCATTGTATAGAAGAGAAAAAAAATTAGTAACAACAAGAACTCAAATTTTCTCTGTTCATTGGAGCCTCTCAGTTGACAAATCAGGTGAAAAGGTGGAAAGGGCAAATATCTTTGAATTCTTGATGAAAGATGACATGCGCAAATCAGCACTGCTGAGGATACCAGTCAATAATTAGATTTTTTAGTTGTGACATAGGTGTTTAAATGTTAACTAGTATCTTCAGCAATGGATTGAGTGGATAATTGTTTTCCAATTTGCCTTTTTATTGAACATGTTCTCCCCACATGCTCTGATTCCCTCCAGTCCAAAACTCTGCAGTTAGATGAACTGGTCATGCTAAATTGTCCAAAGTGTCCAACGCCATGCATGCTAGGAGGGTTAACCATGGCGAATGGGGATGGGTCTGGGTCAGATGGTCTTTGGAGGGTCGGTGCAGGTTTGATAGGCTGAATAGCCTGTATCTGCACTGTAAGGACTTTATGATTCTACTTAAAAGTGACTTTTCATTTTTCTCCCACCTGTTACCTCTAACTTGTTCTCTCTCCTTTTCCCTTTGCCTGTCAGCAAACATCATTCAAAATCACAGCATTCATTTCCTCATGTAGATTGACAATACCCAGCTCTATCAACTCTCTAGACTCTCTAATATTGCCAACTTATCCCATACTGGGCATATAATAGACAGGCAAATAAGTGAAAATTTTGTCCAAATACTATTTGTGAAGAATGGAGTCATTGTTTTTGATCTTTGTGATAGAATCCTGAATTATTGATGGAATTCTAAATTGTATCAGACTAAATCATGATGAGGAGATACCAGTGTTGGACTGGGGTGGACAAAATTAAAAATCACACAACACCAAATTATAGTCCAACAGGTTTATTTGGAAGTACTAGCTTTCAGAGGGCTGTTCGTTTGTCAGGTAACCAATGGGGCAGAATCATAAGACATAGAATTTATAGTACAAGATCATAGTTCATGTTAACTAGTTAACACTGATACGATATATTGAACTAATCTAGATTGCTGTTAAGTTTTTTAGAATGGGTTGCAGGTTTTGATTCATTAATATGTAATTCCCAGTTTTACATTCCATGTCTTATGATCCTGCCCCACTAACCACCTGACAAAGGAACAGCGCTTTAAAAGCTAGTACTCCCAAATAAACCTGTTGGTACTATAACCTGGTGTTGTGTGATTTTTAACTCAGACTAAACCAGACTGATCACAACCTTGGTGTCCTATTTGATACCAAAATCAGCTTCACAATGACTAAAACCATTTATTGTTCACCTCCATATCATTACCAAACTTTGCCGCTACCCCAAATATCAGCATCTAAAATCCTTATTTATGCATTTATTACCTCTAGATCTGACTTTTTTTTATTGCAATCCTGGCCTTCCTCCCTGTGCTACCCACTGTTAACATGAGATCCTCCAAAACCCTACTGTCCTTATCCTACATTTCGACAAGTCTTGTTTACCTTTTATCCTGTTTTCACTGACCTAAGCAAATATCTAGGCAAGCAATTCCTTGATTTTAAAATACCTATCCTTGTTTGCAACCTCCCATGTGTCCACACATTTTCCATTCTCCATGTTCTATTCCAGCCTAAAAGCCGACTGAATTATCTTCATTCATCTAATTCTGGCCTCTCGATCATCTGGTTTTAATTCCTGAATCTAAAATATTTATTTTTCCCTTGTAAATTCTACAAATGTCTGATTGGGTTTCTTTCTTTTAGTACTAAATTTTAATTGTTATGCTTCAGGGACAAGGTCACAAGCATTGACTTTTTTTTTCCTTTTTAATAGTTGTGTAAATTGCTGAATATTCTACAAACAAACTTACATACAAAATCATAGCTGTGCCTGTCAAAGACAGAAAGAAAAATAGCATTATGGTTCAAAAAGCTTTTGGGTGGTTCATCTATTCAACCACCTTCTCGAATTGGGTGAAGCATCTTTCAACTCCATCTTCAGTAAATAAATGCACAAAGTACAGAATCTTAGTTAAATCAAACGTCTCATTGGTTTCAGAATCATTTGCTGAGCTATTATCTTTACTTTGCTTCTTTATTCTAACCTTTTCTTTAATCAAATTATGTTATCCAATTCCCTTATCTCTCTGAAGCTCAAGCTCCTTGAATTCTATCTCTTTTCCATTATATTGTTTTTTATTGTCTGTTCTTTCCAATTCAAATTTTCTAAGTTCTGAAGAAGAGTCACTATACTCGAAATGTTAATTCTGATTTCTGTCCACAGATTCTGTCCTCAGATTTCCCAGCAATCTCTGTTTTTTTTCAAATGTTATAAACTCTATTTCCCTTTTCAGTGCCATTTCCTACTTGCTTTCTTCCTTCTCATGTTTTCTTCTCTATTTGTCTTTCTCCAACTCAAGTTATTTCATTTTTTTCTTTGAATGTCAAATTTTCTTACTTTCTAACTTTATCTTAATAAATTATAGCTGTGACAAGTCAGATTTCACTCCTTCCAATCCTGAGTTCTGAATAATCGCTCTAAGTAAAACTTTCTCATGAGATCCTGCTTTAACTTCTACCTTTAACTCATCTACCACGTCTCTCGAGTTAAACTTTACCATCTTCTATTTCCATAAAGCTCTTGGTCACATTGAAAGCCAACTTCTTAGACTGCAATAAACTTTACCAGTACATAGAGGTTTAATGTTCAACACTACCACATACCTACTCCTTTAAAAGAGACACAGATTAAATTCAATTAATTCAGTTCCTATAAGAGACTCAACTGATTATAATCCCAGATGATGTTTCTACTGGACAAGTCAGATGCCAGAATGAAATTTGGCTTGGTAAATCATGTTTTGCTCCTTTTTTTTCCTAAACAAGCCTTAGTCAGGTCTAAGACTAAAACATAAGTACACTCGGCTGCCATTTTGGTTTTAATAATAAAACAGAAGTTTATTATGAAAAGGAAAGAAAAATAAAATTAAGCAAACGAAGCTATTTCAAAATAACACAGTTTAAAAACATTTCAAACCTCTGGCAAAACAAAATTCAATCTATTCCCCAATATCATCACTTTACAGTTAATCAAAATTCAGAGAAATTTCCCTTCCATTATAAATCTGCAGGTTGATTAAATTGCTTCTTTTTGGTTCGGGTCATGTCAGCTGTGAGGCTTTTTTTCTTTGACTCACAAAACTAAGATGTTAGACATTCTCAGCTTCGAATAAGCAATTGCAGATTTCAAACCAACCACCTTCAATGTGGAAATTTTTACAAACTGAATTCCTTACACTGAGGTAACTTAATTGTTCTGAATAAATACGTTTTTAGGGGCACTATTTTAACATCTGGCTTCAACCAGCTATTGTTTGCACTGAATTCAGAAGCTTTTAACTGAAAAAAAAATTAGAAAATGCTCATTCTAGCTTCTACTCACTTAGTGGCTTAATTTGTTTTCTTCTGCTCCTGAAAAAACAAACGCTATAATATAAATACCCCATTAGCTGTCCAGAAGACCCTTAGTCATTTTCTCTCTGGCACATACTGATTTAAAATCATGGCTCTGAAAAAAATAGCAGAATTAACTACTAAAGACCTTTAAAAAAATAATTCTGCCATTAATATGTATGTATACACACACACATATACATATGTATGTATAAAATCACATATTTCATTACGTAAGGGTAGAAAGCTTTAACTTATCATTCATGATGGGCCACAGAAGGATATTAAGGCAGTTCTCATTGGCATAATCATTTATGCTTATCCAAAGCCTTTGGAAGGATATGTGAGGGAATTGGTAGATTGAGAAGCCATAAAATGATGGTTAAAATTCCTTTTCTGCATTCTTTAGCATGCCATGAGTATTCATTAAGAGCCAAGACCGATGGGTTTATATTCACAAGCACCACCCTGTCGGCAAAAAATGGGAAATGTCACAGTTCGCAAACCTGATATATATGAGGTGGTACCTGGCAGGGTGAATGCAAACTTCTTTCATAACTGACTCATTCATAACCATGTTACTTTTTCATGAAACCGCTTGCACTGTAAGGAATGAGGCAGGACTGCATCAATCAGCTCATGAGAAGTCTCAGTCAGATGGCATCTTACCGAGTGTCCAGGAACGTGCAAGATCGGTGGATTAGCCATGGGAACTGCAGGGTTACAGGGATAGGAGAGGGGTGTTGGTCAGGGAGGGATATCTTTGGAGGGTAGGTGTGGACTCAATGGGACAAATAGCCTGCATCCACACTGTAGGGATTCTATGATTCTACATGCTATCTTACCTGTTAATCTAAAATGCTTAAAATGTAAGGGGTGAAGATTGACAGAGCTGAAACTTTATTGCTGGAACAGCACAGCAGGTCAGGCAGCATCCAGGGAACAGGAGATTCGACGTTTCGGGCACATGCCCTTCTTCAGGAATGAGCAGAGAGTGTTCAGCAGGAGAAGATAAAAGGTAGGGAGGAGGGACTTGGAGGAGGGGCGTTGGAAATGTGATAGGTGGAACAAAAGGAGTAGCCATGGGCACCCGCATGGGCCCCAGCTATGCCTGCCTCTTCGTAGGGTATGTGGAACAATCCAGCTTCCGCAACTACACTGGCCCCACCCCCCACCTTTTCCTCCGCTACATCGATGACTGTATCGGCGC